>NC_048225.1:96405168-96407936 GCF_002007445.2 Ailuropoda melanoleuca
CCCCCCCCCCCCCTGCAGTTGCGGTGCTAATTCGGGCTGTTGAGTGCAGAATCCATGTGCTCGTCTCCAGGAGGGGATGGTGGGGATCGTTAGGACCCACGATCACTTTTCGCCCTTGTTGGCTAAACTAGATACAGGAAGACCTGTGGGTCTGACAGCTTTGGCCAAGTTGCAACAAATTCAACCAACTTTTGATTCCTCTCCCGTGTCCCAACCTCCAGCCTCAGCATTTCACATGAAACAAGTAGACCACCTAAGGATTCTGCCCTCCAGTTGTGCTGATTCCGGTCCCCGGATGCTTTCTAGAAATGCTTAGAAGATCGTGTTGAGCGTCCAAGCACAAGCACGAGGACTCGATACCTCTTTTCCATAAAGGTGGTCTCGTGCTGCCGCTGAGTGCTTCACCAGTGCCGCACGGCTAGGTCGTGGGATGCAACCCGCAGGGCCCATGTGACCGAGGTGCCTCTCACAGGATTCATTAGCTTTTTTCACCTAGATGCTACAGCCCTTTACCGAAAATTGCATCCCAAGGTGGTTTTGCATAACAAGTTGGTAAGCAGAATGTTTCTTCTGAGGACGTCTTGAATATAATGTTTAGGGTCATGCTATTCACTCGGATATAAAGTGCCAGGTCAGACATGAGTCCGCATTACCTCGGTTTTGCCACCTCTTTAGCTGGAGGTCTGTAGGTGGAGAGGGAGGACTGGGCTGAAGCCTCGTGCACCTTGTAAACTGGCAAATACTTCCCATCTGTGGGAATGAGTGCGGTGAGTTAATAGGACACAAGACCAATCTGACCAATTCAGGCAACACAGTATGTGTGAAGTCTTGAACCTGGTAATTCATGTAATGTTGGCCCTGGCCTGCGAGGAGGAGCTGGTGTATGGTTTCAGGGACTACCTAGCAGGGTGTCCATATTTGGGGCAAGGGTAAGGGCTTTCCTTGAACACAAGAGAAGTTATAATTTGGGTTTATTCAGTAGAGCTCCACGCACGATACCTTATAATTAGATTCACCAAAGTAGCCTTTAAATTAGTGATTCTTAGTGTCCACCCATGTGGGCTCTGGTTATATTGTTCCAGGGATTGGGGCTCACATTTTTGTTCTAAAGTTTCCCCAGGTGACTCTCCTGTGCAGCCACTGTTGAGATCCACCCCTCTGTGGTCTGGCTTTCCTACTCAAACAGTGATGGGAGGACCCCTATCACGGGTGTAGGAGCTGCTGGTCTTCGTCTCCTAGGGCTGCTGTAGGAAACCACGACAGCCCGGGCAGCTTATCAACCACAGATGCTTCTGCTGGGAAGTCCAAGATCGAGGTGCTGGCAGATTCAGTGCTGGGTGGGAGCCAGCTTGCTGGTTCAAAGACTGCACCTTCCCAAGGCAGAGGGGCCAAGGGAACATTCTTGGGCCTTTTGACAAGGGCACTAATCCTCTGAGGGGATGAGGCTCTGCCCTCATGACCTAATCCCTTCCTAAGGGTCCCACCTCCTAATACTATGCCCTTGGGGGTTAGGATTTTCACATGGGGATTTTGGTGGCACACGAACATTCATACAGTAACTCTCTCGAAACAAAACACCTCATTTCTTTCAGTCCTGGAAGTCCCAAGTGTGACATTTCACTAGGCTGAACCCAAGGCATTGGCAAGACCAGACTCCAGCCAGACGTCTAGGAGAATCCGCATACTTGCCTTTTCCAGGTTCTAGAGCTGTGCTCTTTGGCTTGTGGTCCTTGCCTCCATCCTCCGGGCAGGCCGCCGAACATCCACCAAGGGGTCACGCAGCCTCCTGCTGCAGTCAGCTTCCCCACTGTCCTGCCTTCCAGGGCACCGTGTGATTACATTCAGGGCCCCACCCAAGATGCCATGTGCAGAGACCCTTCGCCACAGAGGTGACATCCACAGGTGACAGGTATTAGGATTCCGAAATCTCTGGAGGCCATGAGCCTACCACAAGCAGCAGTAGGTAGAACACAGGGAAATGCGGACTCTCAGGCCCAGCTGGGACCTGCTGGATCGGAATCTACATTTTAGCGTGACTTACCTGCATGGTCCGTCGGGGTCCTACCCAAGGAATTCTCCAATAATGAATCGAGTCCCACATCAAATACAGATCGAAGGGGTGTTTTCCCAGCCGCCTTTTCAGGTGGTGCTGGGCGATCCCATGGCCGGCATTTTCCCAAACACCATATAACTAAGTGCTCATCTAAACGACGGTAGTGGTCTCCAGCTTCTCCCTGAAGCCCCCAGCCCTAAGCACCAGGATGCCTGAGCGCTTGCTTGGTTTCCGGAGCTAGGCACAAGGCTTGCCACTGCCACTTTTTAAAGGCTGTGTAAGGGAGATAGATGTTTATGATGTAAACATAAGCAGTTTCTCCTGCTACTCCCCCATACATGTTTTCTTGTGGTAGCGAGTCAGCAATCGGGAGGGTAACTTTCTCATTGTGGCGAGTCATTTATCTTCATGTACATAAGTGAGAGGGAAGGAAAAAGTGTACTGACCACAGCCCCCAGTATTCTGCTTCCCCCACATTTAAGCAATAAGGGACAGAGGTCAGCCCTTTAAGATGTTAATTTCACAGAAGGCAAGCAGAAAAGACCTAGTTAATACTAGATCCGAAATGAAATTAAAAATGTCTTCTGGGAATCACAGCAATGATGGGAACCTCTGAATCATAATGAACCAGTGGGAAGGACTTTGGGAATGGCCTATGCCTGGAGAGTCCACAGGAGGGCAGCAGTGCTACACCGTAGAAAGACTGACCAGTTTA
>NC_048225.1:96408036-96420007 GCF_002007445.2 Ailuropoda melanoleuca
TGGTGCTGGGCGATCCCATGGCCGGCATTTTCCCAAACACCATATAACTAAGTGCTCATCTAAACGACGGTGGTGGTCTCCAGCTTCTCCCTGAAGCCCCCAGCCCTAAGCACCAGGATGCCTGAGCTNACGGTAGTGGTCTCCAGCTTCTCCCTGAAGCCCCCAGCCCTAAGCACCAGGATGCCTGAGCGCTTGCTTGGTTTCCGGAGCTAGGCACAAGGCTTGCCACTGCCACTTTTTAAAGGCTGTGTAAGGGAGATAGATGTTTATGATGTAAACATAAGCAGTTTCTCCTGCTACTCCCCCATACATGTTTTCTTGTGGTAGCGAGTCAGCAATCGGGAGGGTAACTTTCTCATTGTGGCGAGTCATTTATCTTCATGTACATAAGTGAGAGGGAAGGAAAAAGTGTACTGACCACAGCCCCCAGTATTCTGCTTCCCCCACATTTAAGCAATAAGGGACAGAGGTCAGCCCTTTAAGATGTTAATT
This sequence comes from Ailuropoda melanoleuca, assembly GCF_002007445.2. Taxonomy (NCBI): domain Eukaryota; kingdom Metazoa; phylum Chordata; class Mammalia; order Carnivora; family Ursidae; genus Ailuropoda; species Ailuropoda melanoleuca. The sequence continues at coordinate 96,408,529 of NC_048225.1, forward strand.
TCACAGAAGGCAAGCAGAAAAGACCTAGTTAACACTAGACCAAAATGAAATTAAAAATGTCTTCTGGGAATCATAGCAATGATGGGAACCTCTGAATCATAATGACCCAGTGGGAAGGACTTCGGGAATGGCCTATGCCTGGAGAGTCCACAGGAGGGCAGCAGTGCTACACCGTAGAAAGACTGACCAGTTTAGTGCATGCTTTTCTGGATGAGTCTGGAAATGATGAAAGCAAAATTAAGCAGAAGAAAAATGACCTGCACAGGTTATCGACTTTGTTTCTGGGAGTCAGTAGACGAATGTTAAATCCTGCTCTTGAGTAGAAATGTGCAAATGATTAAAATACATAAGAAAGTTCATTCTTGGTGAAAATGTTAGCGGTCAGGCATTACTGTTTTCAAATATCAAAGCTGCCTATTTTCTTTAAAGCTAAAATATTCGGAAACAATGGAAATTCAGATTCCTGCGCATCGTATGTCTCTCTCTCTCTTCATCTTTCGTACAGAGACTTTTTGGTAGCTACCTTAAAAGCTCCCCTGTACATTTTATGCCAATTTAAAAAATATTCTATAATCTCAAGCAAAAGCCAAATACAATTTCATAAATTGTTTTATTTATGGACAACCTAATTTTCATCCAGTGTTATCAGAAATATTGCCGTTTTTTCAAACCACAAATAGCCTTGTTTCGTTAGGCCACAATATCTTATGTCTCAGACTGTATTTTTTTTCTTTTTTTTTTTATTATATTATGTTAGTCACCATACAGTACATCCCTAGTTTTTGATGTAACGTTCCATGATTCATTACTTGCATATAACACCCAGTGCACCATGCAAGACTGCATTCTGATGTAATAGTCTCAATTTGAAGAACAGCATCTTGGGGGTACCTGGGTGGCTCAGTCAGGCGTCTGACTCTTGATTTCAGCTCAGGTCATGATCTCAGGGTCATGGGATAAAATAAATCTTTTAAAAAATAAAAAACAGCATTTTTTAAATAGAAGCCTTTACCTCTGTCTTTATGAGTTTATATGTGGAAATGGCCTGTGGAGCTTGAGAATTGCTAAGGCAGAGGTTCTAAACCTTAACTACACATTAGAATCACGGCGGAGTCTTAAAAAAAATCCCCACTCCCAGGCCATAGGCCAGCTCAATTACATAAGAAAACCCAGAGGCATCAGTAAAGCTCCCCAAGTGATTCCATGTGGAACATGGTTCAGAACACTGAGGCCTGATCTCAGACACTTAACTGATTTAATTCAAATCTGCAAAACGATCAAGAAATTTTTTTGCATAAACAAAAGCAAACCCTATTTGCTCCTTCAAGGAGCATGCTAAGCAACTTGGACATAATGCTGCAGGTCATGCGCTGTGACCCAATGCCTCTGGGCAGGACAGGCAGGGGCTGGGCTGGGAAAGGAGTCCTGACACATGGAGCGCTCTGGGCTGCGAGGGGCAGGAGTGGAATGCTTAGAGAAGCTGGGCCCCAGGGACAAGCAAATGTCCTCTGAGATAAAGCACGCTGGAAAGAATGCATCATGCCAAGTGAAAATTCTCCAATCTACATTTTATTTTTTACATTTGAAGATCCAGTTTTCAAAAAATGAACAATAAAGACCATGACACAAAATCTTTTAAATTTACATATGCTTTTTTATGTCATTACAGAAACTTTCCTAGGGAAAACTGTTTTCCCCTTAAGTTAGGAAATTGACAAGTTGTTTGACAAAGAGCATAATTTATATTCACGCATCTATGTCGATTTCCCATATAAATCTAGTAAAATGAAAAAACTAAATTTGAAGCAGAAACTATGATACAAGTCCATCTATTTTCAAAAGCATTACAATCTTTGGTTGAAAAGTCTCCATTCGGCTTGTTACAAATCAACAGTACCCCTTCGAAGCAAGTGCGATGTCCCTAAAAAGTGTGTGACAACGGGGATGGTTCAGCTTCCCATCTGTACTTCATCCCGGATTCCTGTTTCTTTCTGCTCAAGCTGATCTTTCCAAAGTTCCTCCCGGATCCCAGAGGGAAGGAACACGTACAGTGCATCACAAACGTGCATTTATCTGTCAAACAATACTTACTCTGGCCCATGCTGGATTCCCAACCACATCCTTCTCCAGGCAACGTTAATTTGGCCTAACTTGCGCCACTAAATGTGAAAGTGCACAACGAAACTTGTACAAGTGTCACGTGTGTTTGAGTGGCTATCCCTCCTCTGCCCCCTGTGCTTCCCTGGAAGAGACCCTGCCTGGGCTGAGGCCACAGGCCATAGTCTGTCCCACCTGCACATCGGGGCTACCCCAGCTGTTGCCTTTTTCTGTCCCTTTGCACGACCAACGACAGGCACAGTTTCCTTCTCTGAAACATGTGGCTTAATTTTTACTCTCCTTTTAGCACGTAAGGTGAGCTGTCCCTACACGCTCAGATTCTGATCCAAGCTGAGGTTATGTGATGGATACGTTCCTGCAAACCTCACCCCTTTCACAGGACGTTGTCTAAAGGAAGACCTCTCTTTATTCAGGTACCGGGAGGGGAGGACCCATTGCCAGAATTTAGAGTGGACTCTAATTTTCCTAAAGAGCAGAATCTTCTTAGAGAAAACTGCAAGGCCACAATGTTCACTGCAGCACCGGCCGGCATTCTTGCTTCGAGAGCGATGGCTCCCTGATGTACAGAAGTTTGCAACTGATTCTCAGTCCTTCGTGCATGTCTCAGACAGCTCACTGATGTTTTAAAATGTGAAGCAGAAATAGCACACACTTTATAGCTTCCTTAAATCATGAGGAAATTACAAATAGTTTTAAAAAAATACAGAATTTTACCCCATTTCGAGTATTTACCAATAATATTCTTAGTTAAGGAAGTCAAAGTTGTTCTAAATCCCAATTTTCAGTATAATGTGAAGGGAAGAAGCAGCATACACGTATGTGCAAGGCTGTTTACATGAAACAATATATAAAACACATTTTAAAGTTGTTGAACAAATGATTGAAGACTTCTCAATCTTTGAACAAATAGGATCTCAAAATCTCTTTATAAATGAAATGTAATTTATCTTGCACAACAGGTCTCTAAATTTGGGTATTTCATTAAAAAAAATTATCTTCCCACCTAAATACTACCAGGATACTGTGTTGAGTTGTCCTATAAATGCAAGTGTTATTTACTGGAAAACAGGCCAGAGGTTCATGCCCAAATTCATACATTGTTCAAAGCAGCATCAAAGGATGGTGAGTACATTCAAAACCACATTAAAATGCTAGCACTATGCTTAACAGTTAAGTTCATGAGAGTGAGAAAGACATACAGGGTATTATTTATAGATCCTTTTTACCCCTTCTAGTTTTACTGATGTAACTGACATATAACATTGTATATATTTAAGGTGTACAGCAGGAATCGATCACACAGATATTGCAGAAGGATCAGCACAGTGCATTTAATTGCTAGCACCTCGGTTACAAACATTTTTGTCTTCCTGATCAGGACTTTTAGGATTTACTCTTGCCCACTTGCCAATACACAACACAGCAGCATTACTGACAGGCACCGAGCCGCACGTGGATTCTGTCCCAGTATCTGCGAATCTTAAAACTGGAAGTCTGTCCCCTTGAACCCGCTTCACCCAATTCGCACCCACTCCAAGAACCAGCAGTCTGGTTTCTGTTTCCAGGAGTCAGTCGTTGTTGTTGTTTAGCTTCTACAAATAAGAAAGATCCTACAATATTTGTCTCTCTGTTGGACTTTCACTTCATTTAGCAAAATGCCCGGAGGGTCCATATATTTTGTCCTCAACGGCAAGATGGCCTTCTTTTTTCATGGCTGAATAGTATGCCGCCGTATCTGTAGCCCATGTTTTCTTTCAGAATTCAGCCTTCTGTGGACACGTCGGTTGTTTCTGTGTCTTGGCGCTTGTACGTAATGCTGCAGTGAACAGAGTGCTATGCAGGGGTTTTGTTTCCTCTGGGTACATACCCATGAGTGGACTTGCTGGATCATCTGGTGGTGTCTCTGTTCTTAATTTTTTGAGGACCATTTATACTGTTTTCCATAGAAGCTCTGTGAATTTACTGTAGATCTCAAAGGAATAACCAGTAAGCAGAAACCAGTTAGTGTGTCTGCTCCGTCAGGGCAGCTGATTTATCCTGGCAAGCACTGTATTCGGCCCTAATGTCTCCTTTCCTATAAGGCGAGGTAAAAAGTACCAAAGATAAACATGACGAAGTACATATATTCAAGTCCAAAGTCTATTTAGAAAATTGACAATTGAAAAAAACCCAAAACTGTAGGAGTGCATGAACTAGGAAATAAATAATTTTTTAAAAATAATATCAAATGTACAACTAGTTTCACTCTAGAAACCCTTCTATCCCTGTATTATATTTTTTATTCCAAAACAACACAGCAGTATGATACAGAGTACTTAGTATTTTCTCATTTCAGCTAAAACGAGGGCTACTGGGAAAGACTGGAGAGAAACACTTATTTTCCTAATACTGAAATTGTAAATCTAGCTCTGAGATGAAACTTTTGAAAAGGTAACAATTCTACCAGCCTTCCAGTTCAACAATGCCCCACTGAGCCCTCGCTGTCAAGGAAATCACTAAGAAATTCTCCTAAGTAACTAAGAGTAACACCACAATTTTATGGTAATGATATCTTCCTAAAATCTGTTATTCTAGCCCTGTGTTGTCCAAAGAAATATACAATGAGTCACATGGGTAATTTTACATTTTCTAGAAGCCATATTTTAAAAAGGTAAAAGAAGCTAGCAAAGTTAATTTTAATGTATTTTCCTTAACCCAATATACACGTTGTTTTACATTTTTTGTACTAAGTCTTAGAGTCTGGTGTGTATGTTACAGGACAACTTACATAGGACTAGCCACTTGGAAGTCCTCAGTAGCCACACGAGACTAGCGACTATTGAATTGGAAAACGCAGGGCAGGTCCCTGCCTTAGTACAATGACTAGAACGGACAGAGGAAAGCTAACCGTGAACGGGTCAGGGGTTCATCAGTCTGCGTGCCACAGCCAACCCTTCAGGGATGCCTACCCAGCCTAACAGCTAACCATGTCAGTTCTGGATACCCTAGTACTTCTCCTTCTGGGGGAGGCCATCACGTGAGCCGCCACCGTCACAAAAATTCACTTGGGATGAGCAATTTCCTGAGGACAACTGTGAGCCGTTTTATACTGGGAGTTAGGACTGTCAGTGAATTCTCCGAGACTGCCATCTTTTTCTCCTTTTTGGACTCAATACTTCTTTTGTTTGTGTAGTGGTGGAATCCTTTTCTTCAAATAGAATTTTAAACAGACTCCAAGGGAGGAGAAAGAGAAAAAGGATTCACCTAAATGTTAAGAAACTCGTCTTTGATAGAACCACGAAGCAATTTAAAGATGGTGAAAATCTCACCCTGGATTACTAATTACAGATGTTTCACATGATCTTCGGCACCCATTATATGACCTTCAAATGTTTACAGACAACTTGAAGCTCACGACACACTGACATCTACCTTCCTGGTTGGCTTTAGCCTCAAAGGAATTCTAAGGGACCAAGAAGATTCATGGACTGGGGAGGCCCCTACTGCCACTTCCGGTCGGTATGTTCTGTCTTCCCCTTCGCTCCTGTGACCCAGGACACCACTCTGCTTTCACCAAGAAGTTGCCCTTCCTATTGGCGTCTGTCGAGTCTCCTCCCAAACTCCTGAGTGTAATGTGGGGTGGCAGCTCACAGTCTAAGTGGTGGGATACGTATCTCCTCTCTTCCCGGCTGTGTAGACACACATTCTGGCACAAAGAGAGGAACACTTCCAATCTATTTCATTCAACAGCACAAGGTAGATGGAGTCGAAGGGTCTAAAGCAAGGCAACTCATAGTTTTTCAAAATCTAAGGACTTTTTTGTTGGTTTCTCTTTCATACACTACTGATACTCTGTTCATGGAAAACAGATAAATGCCTTTAAAGTTAATATTTACAAGCTAAAATTGAATTTTTTTTTTTTTTTTTTTTTTTTTTTACAAAATTAAGTAAAATATATTTTGGTTTCTGAAAAAGGGTATTTTTCTTCCCTGAACTTAAATGAACAGATTCTATGATTATTTCCCACTGGGCTAAAAAATTCCTGCACCTTTGGATTCACAGCTACAAGAGGCCAAGGAAGCTTGACAGTCTGATAAAAGGACAATGGGGACATTACTCAGCTGGAGCCTATGTCAAAGTAAATGCCTGCCAGGACATGTTATTTAAAACAGGAATGGTACAAAAAGATCAATAATTTAGCAAAGGCCACAGGAATCTAAGTGTGCACCTTGATGTTTACAGCCAACATATCTTAGCTCAGAGTACTGATAACTAAATATTCATTGACTATTTTCTGTTCCAGAAAGGACATCTCTGAAAAGAAACACACAAAGCCGATACCTTTTAACGATACAAGCAAACCTTTCTCTCATCTCTTCTTCTCAGAGAGAATTAAATTTTACTTCTCTGTTGCTCTCACCAGTTTGGTATGTGCTGAACAGAGGAAGGGAAAAGGGCTAAATAAAACAGTCACATCAAACCAAAAGGCAGCAGCGCAGCATAATAAGTGGGATAAGATCGATGACAGGAAAATGGAAGCACAGCTGACAATTAGATTCATAAATGACAACTTTTCTGATTCTCATTTAGGAACGTGAAACAGAAATTTTGTGCAAGAAGCCACTTTCACATTGACGTCTTACAGGTCACCCAGTCGATGAACAGATTCTAAATTTCTGTGCAATCTGTTTACCCCCGAAACTATTTCGCCTGAGGAGAATAACGTAAACTCTCGTTCACAGAGCAAGACTGTGTGAGGGCAAAGGGTCCTTGTCTCTCACACCTTAGATTTAGAGGGAATACGCAGAGCATGTGTCCAGTTCATGCAATGCTGTCTGAAAAGTCACTTTTGTAGGCATTTTCAGATGCGACTTGATTCTCGCATCCAGCGCAGTTTCTTCCTGAGGCCCATCTGCTCCCCGCCCGAGGGAAGACCTCTGTAAAACTGACTACCTGACATCCCATTTTCTGGGGTGGATCTCAAGCTCGCTCTTTCAGCTAACTACAAAATCCTTTCTCATTTATTAGTTGTTTAAAGTATCGTGAAGAGTTTGTTGGAAGCTCAGGAATTTGAGACTCAAGTAGAGGAACGTTCCAGTTGATTTGATCCTTCGGCTTTTGCCCCAGGTCACTATACTCCCCGCCTGATCTGGCCGCTCCATGGAGTAAATCCCAAACCTCTTACAAGCTTCATTCAAGCCCTGACGGCTTAAAAATTACAGAGTTACTGGCTCAGTCACTATTATAAACATAGGTTTAAGTTATACCAAATAATAAATATCCTCAATAGAAAAAACCGGGAAAACCGTTTCGTCACCGGGAATAAAATACATAAAGTACGCAAATAATTCTAATGGACTTGAGCAAACTCTCGCTTCTCCGGGGACGATGTCACCAGAGTGGAGAAAATCATGCATTTATGAAACAAAATCACCACCCGCATGCGAACGCATTCATGTCAAGTAGATGCGTGTGTTTTCTGCAGCCGCACAGTCACGACAAGCCAGACAGAGGACTCAGGCAGCAGCAAAGCACCGGGCAGGGGCTGTGGGTTTCCAGACGAGAAAGTAGGGCGGCAGATGAGTGAAGAAAGGAAACCGGAAGGAAAAGGAAGGGGTGTGTAGGTGGGGCCCATTTCACACGCCCCGGGATCCCATTCTCTTCCTCGCGGAGACTAGGGAACAGACGACCCTGGCAGAACCCTTCAGCGCGGGGCCACGTTCGTCAACTAGTTCAGAGACGTTGGATGACCTGAAAACTGGCGACTTCCATGAAGTTTGTACTTGGGGATGGAGGCTGCAGAAGGGTAACCGTGTTCCCAGGTCATCACAAATACAAGTTTCCATCAAATCCATTTGTACCAAGTTTTAGCAGCAATTTGGGACGTTCTGTGCCTAGTGCCCTGCTTCCAGAGTTACCCCTAGAAACAGAATAGGAACTGCACGCTCCTCCTAGTCTTGTAGAAGCTTCCAAGGCAACAACACTCCGTTTCAGGGAGAATGTGATGGACATTAGGCACTACAAAGAATCTAACAGAAATCTGTACTTTTTTAAACAGCAGCAAGGTAAAGGTAAATATTAGCTCACGCTCTTTTTCACAACACACTCATAGGAATCTTTAAAAAATCCAATTACCTTAAACAGGAGAAAATTTTGCCGAGCCTGATGGTGTTTCTTGCAATTTCAAGAATGTGAGCATATCCATAACGTCGCCCCTCTGGTTACTCAGAGTGCAGCCCAGGCAAGCAGCAACGAGGCTGGGCGCTCATGGTAAATTGAAAATATCAGGCACTGCACCAGACCTAATGACTCAGAATCTGCATTTTAAGAAGACCCCAGGTGATTAATGTGCACGTGAACATTAGAGAAGCATTGCTCTAGATTCTAAAGGAGAAAGGTACACTACCAACCTGCATTAGAGAGACTTCAGTGCTGAAACAACACGGAACCTCAAGAGTGAGATGAGATAGTTCAATGTCTTGACGTGAAACACTCTAGAGAATCTAAAATTGATAAAGCCATTCTATAATACTGAATTTCTAACTGAGTATGTTCCTGTCATGAAAAGGGCAACATATATCCTAAAAAATTTCTACATACTTCATAAATTAGCTCATAGGCATTTATGAATTTCCCCTCCTGCACTATATTTTTAAAACTTTTTTTCTTCCAAATTATGCTACTATATATCAGATTAATTACATTGCACCAGTTAAAGATATATTTTCTGAAAATATTTAAAAATTTTATTTTTGCAATTTGCTGTTTACAAAGAAAATGTAGATGGTAAATGGTAAAGTACTGCCTTTAAAAAAATTGAAAGGTAATTTATACCATTGTTTTACCTTTAGATGGACACATAATTTGAGAAACGTATATATTACAAAACAATCACAATAAGTTTAGTTAATATCCATCACCACAAATAGTTACAAATATATATTGTGTGTGTACACTCTTAAGATGTAGTCCCTTAGCATCTTTCAAATATGTCATATAGTATTATTAACTATAGCCACCATTCTGTACATTACATCCTCAGCGACATAGTACATCCTGCAAACTGGAAGTTTGTGCCTTTTGACCACCTTCACTCAATTCAACTGACACCCCTTACCCCATCCTTTCCCCACTCTGACCCATCTCTGGCATCCACCAAACTTTCCTCTGTATCTGAGTTCATGTTTTTAAGATTCCGCATATAAGTGATATCATAAGGTATTTGTCTTTTCTCTGATTTATTTCACTTGGCATAATGCTCGAAGGTCATCCATATTGTCACAAATGGCAGGATTTCCTTTTTTATGGCTGAATAATATATCATCAGATAATGGAATCTATATAATGGGTTATAAAATTATATATAATATTGTACTATATATTTATATGTACAATATTCCATTATATATATAGTATATACACACATACCATATTTTCATTTTGTGGTGTGTGTGTGTATGTGTGTGTGTATGTATATATATATATATATACCCTATTTTCTTTATCCATTTATTCATTGATGGATATTTAGGTTGTTCTCATGTCTTATTGTAAATAATGTTGCAATGAACACTGGTGTGCAGATATATTTTCGAAACAGTGATATCCTCTCCTTCAGATAAATACCCATAAATGGAACTGATGGGTAAGTTAACTCTATTTTTAATATTTTCAGGAATCTCCATATTATTTTCCATATGGTACACTAATTTACCTTTCCACCAATAGTGCACAAGGATTCCCTTTTCTCATGATCCTCACCAACATCTGTCATATCTTTTGGATAATAACCAGCCTAACAGGTGAGATGAAATCTTGGTGGTTTTGATTCGCATTTCCCTGATGTTTAGTGACGTTGAGCATCTTTTCATACATCTGTAGCAATTTCTATGCCTTCTTTGGAAGAATGTATATTTATATTGTTTGCCCCCTTTTTTTAAAAAATTGAGGTATAATTTACATATTAGTTTCAGTTGTACAACATAACTACGTGAGATTTGTAAATTTGCAAAGTTATTGCCATGAATAAATCTAGTTAACATCCAACACCATACAGTTATAATTTTTTTCCTTGTTATTAAAACTTTTAAGATCAGCTCTTAGCAACTTTCAAATATGCAATACAGTGTTATTAACCATATTACCATGCGGTGCATTACATTCTGAGACTTATTTGTAACTGGAAGTTTGTACCTTTTTGACCTCCTTCACCCATCTCTCACCCACCCCTACTACCCGCCCATGGCAACCTCTAATCTGTTCCCTGTATCTAGGAGTTGTTGTATTTTTTTTTTTTTGAGACCACATATAAGTGAGATCATATGCTATTTGTGTTCTCTGTCTTACTGAACTTAGCAAAATGCCCTCGACGTCCATCCACGTTGTCGCAAACAGCAAGATTTCCTCCGTTTTTTTAAGGCTGAATAATATCCCATTGCATACTGCCAGTGTTTCATTATCCACTCATCTATTGATGAACAGGTAAATCATTAATTCCATTTCACTATAATCTTTCTCTGAGGCTTTATCTAGTTCTTTCATTTGGAACAGATTCCTTTGTTTCTGCATTTTCCTTGACCTTGTTGGTTTCTAGGCGTTTGATAAAACAGCTCTCCCCGTCCTAAAGCAGTACCCTGGTGTAGGGGCTACAACTTACCGTTCAACCCCGCCCGAGCTCTTGGCTGTCCATCGGACCTTTGGGATCATCCAACCTGCCTCCTTTTTTCTCAGTGGCTCTCAGGAGCTGAGGATGTGCCAAGACCTCTCAGGGTCCCGGAGAGGAAGGTCCCAGTCTTCACCTAGGCTGACTGGAAGCCAGCCCTTGGGTGGCAGCTTATAAAGCAGGAAAATATACCTCTTTCGGCGAACGCTGGGCAATGGACGTTTCTGTGTGCTCCCTACGTACTGAGCCCTCTGGTGGCAGCCAGTTAAGAACTGTTTGTTTATTTGCCACTGTCCCGCTGACCACCAGGGCTGTTTATCAAGGGATGTGTTCTGCGGGGAGCAGCCACAAAAGCTGGGGCATCAGCCATGTACGCAGGCTCCTTTCCTAGAGACACGGACAGCCTGGGGCTGAGTAAAAGGAGAGTTTGAAGATGGTGCCTTTCAGTCTCCCAGTCTCTGCAGAGGATTGTCTTGGGCTCACTGACGTTGTGTTTCATTAGAAGCCTGTTCCTTGGCCACAGCTATGCAGATAAGCTAAAAGGCCTGTCGCAAAGACTGGGATGACTTCAGTCAGCCACCTCTGTGCTATGTCCTGGACTGGGCAGCTGGTTAACAACTGTTTCTCCATGTGTTACAGTCCTGTGTGACCTGCAGACGTGAGCCCCGAGGGCCACCAGACAGGTGCAAGAGCTCCTTTTCTGGAGCTCCTGGCAATGCC
>NC_048225.1:96420107-96431279 GCF_002007445.2 Ailuropoda melanoleuca
TACTTGGGGATGGAGGCTGCAGAAGGGTAACCGTGTTCCCAGGTCATCACAAATACAAGTTTCCATCAAATTAATTTGTACCAAGTTTTAGCAGCAATTTGGGACGTTCTGTGCCTAGTGCCCTGCTTCCAGAGAAACAAAGCAGGAACTGCACGCACCTCCTAGTCTCCTAAGGAAGCTTCCAAGGCAACAACACTCCGTTTCAGGGAGAATGTGATGGACATTAGGCACTACAAAGAATCTAACAGAAATCTGTACCGTTTTTTTTTTAAAAGCAATGTAAAGCTAAATATGAGCCCACACACTTTTTAAAAACATATACACAGATGTGGCATCTTTAGAAAATCCAATTATCTTAAATAGGAGAAATCTGTACCATTAAGCTTGATGGTGTTTCTTCAAATTTCAAGAATATGGGTGCATCGATAATAGTCTCCAGCCTGATAACTCAGAGTGTCGCCCAGGCCAGCAGCAACACCACTGGGAGCTCAGGAGACACGGGATCTCAGATCACGAATGCTACTGAAATCCTTCACCTGGGGTACACTGCTCAGAGCACTGTTCAGCTTTAAAAGACCCAAAAACTCGTAGCTAGAGAGAGTATCATTAACACCTGTTAAGGAACCTGTATGTATTTCGATACCATGTTGTTTTAAACAAAGTAAAAGTAAGGAGCAGAGAGCTATTTTGTTTTATTTTTTTTGAGAACCTACTTCTACACAAAGCTTGTGGACTTGTAAAAATATTTCTCTGATAGTACTTCCTACTCAGAGTGCTGTGTATATGTAATTATAAATACACTGCCAATTTGGCAATCAAATATGCATATGAAGTGTTCTACAAATGTAAGATTGAAGACTCAAATGAAGGCATGGTAGCTATTTTAAAAAACTAACTAAGTAGTGGCACCTGGGTGGTTCAGTCGGTTAAGCTTCTGACTTTTTGGTTTTAGCTCGGGTCCTGACCTCCGGGTGGTGAGGGTGAGCCCCATGTCAGGCTCTGCACTCTGCATGGAGTCTGCTTGAGATTCTCTCTCCCTCTCCCTCTGCCTCTCATGCCCGTGTGCTCTCTCTCTCAAATAAATAAGTCTTAAAAAAATAAGTAATATTTTAAAAGTCTGAGCTCTTTCTGAGTAAATAATGTATTTTTATTACATAGCCTAAACCAGATGATTAATATATGGGAAAATATATCCCATAAAACCATGAATACCAAAAGTCTTAAAATTATTAGTTTGATTTCAAAGATATTTTCAAAGCAATAGGGAAAAAATAAATCACTAACGATCAGAAATTTCAAAGCACCTAATTTGGTCTATGTTCCAGGATTTATTCCAAGTCTTTCATAAATGGCAAATTATTTAAAATTTAAGTCTGATGCTTAAAAACCCTATTCTGCTCAGAAGACATATAGTTGTACATTTTTTTCTATTTTAAGATTCCCCACTTTTCATTTTTATAGATTAAAACACAGATAAAGTTAATAATGAGGTGCTTCGTAAATCTTACCCCTGTCAGCAACCCCAACAGTTTTACTGCAACCTAGTGAATTAAGAGAACATAAGAGGGAAGTCAAACAGTGCTGCTTTTCCTTCCCCAGTTCAACAAGTATAAGTAACAATTCTACATAAAAACAAATCAAATTGGGTATCTGAATGATAACCTATGTACCTTCTTACAATTACCTAAGTTACATAAATGGAAATTTTCATCATAAAAATTCCAAGGAATACAACTGTCCAAGTCTCCACAGTGAGCAGTTCTAAAATTAATCTTGGCCAGTAGTCTAATCTAGGACACAGGGTAATGCTGGGTGGGGAAGGCCCCATTGTGGTCCGTGATTTGCTACAGAACTTAAATCTCAAATCCCACAGAAATGTTTCTTGCAGTCCTAATAGCTAGAGCCACTCTGCACAGAGTCCTCTGACGACAGGGACAGTAAGAGCAGCCCGAGATCGTTTCAGTAAACACAGGCAAGGGGGATGGCATGTTCATGCATGCACAGTTCTGAAAAAGACGGCATGCGGGACAAACAGAAAGCTGCACAAAACGATGTCAAGAGTGAGCAAGACCATGAGTTAGAAGGAACATGATGCTTTTATTTACCCTTTCTTCTTGTGTCGAGAAAACATGAACAGGATGCCGCCAAGTACTGCAAGGCCAACAACTACAAGAAACCAGGAAACAAATAATACATAACTGAGAGTCAAGACTGAAAATTTAGCAGCAGAAATAAGTTAAGTGTTGGTTACATTTCAGTGGTCAGAACATGTTATTTTATTTAAGCACATATCTACTTATACTCCGTCTGCACTCATCACTATCTAAAGCCCATTCCCTGGAGTCACTCGAACAGTCCACAGGAAGCCAGAGAATCCTTGCTTACTTTAGAAAATTACCCAAAGCATCTTTGGGATGCAAACTCAGGGCCAATCATCCTGAAAACACATGTAGTATTTAGGGTTTGTTACTCAAGGGACACATACAGTATAAAAGAATACACATTCGCCAGCAAAACGCAGTGTATCATATACAAGGTCTGGCTGTTCTAGACTGGTGGACTGCATGTCAAGTTATATAAACTATAGAAGCTGAAAAGTTAAATTAAATATCATTTAATTAAATAAAAATAATGCACTTTTTCAGAGTAATACTTTTTAAGTGGCATCAAAGTTTGGCCTACTTACAAACAGAAACAACAATCGCGGCGGTGGCTCCTTTGCCTGGGAAAACAATGAGAACAGTTTGAAGACTGAGCACCCAAGGTCCGCAAGGGTGGCTGCATTTCATTCTGACCATATCACCTGTACGCTACAACAAAGAAGTTCTTCCTCAGCCTGGTTTTAGCATGAGTGCTAGTGCGCCCAGCTCATTTTTCACAGAACCCTTGGGATCAGACCCCCCCGTCCAGGCTCCACCTTGTAAGACTCTTCACAGGAACGTCACTTTTGACTGTTCTGTGCTGTAGTTACCATATCAGGTTAGTACAGCTTACTAGCACAATTAGAGTTCAGCAGATCAGAAGAAAACTGTCTCAAAATGTATTACTCCATTATAGTTGTTGCTCAGTATTCATTCTATCATTTGTGATTTTGTTAGAAATTCTTATTTTTTCCACAAAAGTGGGGTCTGTGGACTAAGTCATAAATAAATTTCCATCCATCCGTCACACAGATGTTAGGTGCAGAATCTTCAAAATAATACTTTATCTTATCATCAGCCCCTTCTGATTTCCACCCCCTAACACCAAGACATAATCCTAATTACCAAGGAGATTCTAAATATGTAAATGAAACACCAGGGCACATGGATGAAAATAACGCAGAGACACTTAAACATGCACTTCTGACCCCCCAGACAGAAATACATCACACTACTGATCTTTACTCTTAGCGATGATGCCAGGAGTACCCCCGCTTCTAAACTGCCATTATTTTTCAATTTCTGGAAGTCGAAGCATAAAACGTCATGGTTGAGTCTGATCTTTTCATCTCATAAAAAATTATCAAGTGCCTAAAGACCTTAAGATGGCACTGTTTTTATTGATACGATGACAGTCTGACTACAGTGTTCAGAGGGAAGATAGAACAAGCCTCAAGAGTTATAAATAGATTAACCTTACTACACTAGTCTAATATAAATGAAGGTATTAGATAGTTCTCTTCACTTCCTTATCAAGAAATCTTTAACTGTCACAACTACACTTTTTTTTTTCCATTTTCTTTAATATGCGTTGCGTGAACTCTGTGAGCCTACATAAAGTTTGCCACACCGACATGTTACAGAAAAAACTGATCTAACCTGTAGTACTTTAAGGCTTATGTAGACAAGGTACAAGTAGAAAGAAAACTGATCTACAAATTGCCATCAAAAATTAACACTACCACATGGACAGCAAGTTATGTCTTATGTATTTTCACCTACACATAATCATAGATTTTAAGAAAGGTACCACACCCTACTAGGAATCCTATTTGGCGGGGCGACCTCTTAAAAACCATATCGTCTGCATGTAGTCACACGTGCTGCTACTGACGTCTACTGTAGTGTCTACACTATTAAAATAACTCTAAATGTCAATTTTTACCAATTTATGACACACATGCTGTTTTTTCTCTAACTACAAGTAACTGAAATATGATATTTACATGTAGAACTCTAGGGTCTCATAATGCGAGGTTATTAATAACCAAACAGTACCTAAAGTCTCAGTGTCTTCAGGTGTTGATTCATCATCAGGACGGGGGCGAGGTCCTAGAAAGAAACAAAACAAAAAAAAAAAAAAAAGGAAATATGTTTAAAGAGAGAAAAAAATAAAGCTTAAAGACCTCTCAATTCACAGGTTTCTGGGGCGCCTGGGTGGCGCAGTCGTTAAGCATCTGCCTTCTGCTCAGGGCATGATCCCAGCATTCTGGGATCGAGCCCCACATCAGGCTTCTGCGCTGGGAGCCTGCTTCTTCCTCTCCCACTCCCCCTGCTTGTGTTCCCTCTCTCGCTGGCTGTCTCTCTCTGTCAAATAAAGAAATAAAATCTTTAAAAAAAAAAAATTCTTAGGTTTTGATTTTTCACCTTTGTATAAAAACGCTTGTAATTTCCTTTTCCTTATATAAATGAATGTTTCCTGTTAAAGGTAGTATCATAATAGATTATAAATTTGTATGTGATCAGCATTCTTCTTGTCCAGTAAGCAACTGTATCATAAGTGTATTGTTAAAATTATGGATTTAATTGTTTAAATTATGGATTCAATGTGATTCTACTTAAAAGTAAAAATTTGGGGGTGCTTAATAAACTATTTAGATATTGATCTGCAATAGAAGGAAACTTCAACATGATGAAGGCCATTTATGAAAAAGCCATCACTTGCATCATACTCAACGGTCAAAGACTGAAAGTTTTCCCCTTAAGATCAGGAACAAGACAAGACGCCTGTGTTTTCCACTTCTATTCAACATAATACTGGAAGTTCTAGTCAGAGCAATCAGGCAAGAAAAAGAAAAAAAAGCATCCAAATTCGGCAGGAAGAAATAAAATGATCCCTGTTCCAGATGACATGCATGACCTTCACATAGGAAACTCTATGGATCACACACACCCCTATTAGAATAAATCAGAATTCGGCAAAGCTGCAGGGCACAAAATCAACATGCAAAAATCAGCTGTATTTCTCTACGCTAACAATGAACAATCCAAAAAAGGAAAAGAAAACTATCCCATTTACAATAGCAACAAAAAACAAAATACTCAGGAATAAAACAAGCAAGAAGGTGAAAAACTCGTACACTGAAAACTACAAAATGCAGCTGAAACAAACTGAAGACATAAATGGAAAGACATCCCACGTTCCTGAATTAGAAGACAAAATATTATTAAAATGTTAAGACTGCACAAAGCAATCTACAGACTGAATGCAACCCCTATTACCATCCTGTATATGCACGCTGCAGAAACAGAAAAAAACCATGTAATTCATATGGTATCTCAAGGGACTAAAAATAGCCAAGATAATTTTTGGGAGGACTCACGCTTCCTGATTTGAAAACTTACTACTACAAAGCTACAATAATCAAAATAGAAAGGTACTGGCATAAACAGAGACACACAGATAAATGGAACAAAATAGAGAACTCAAATATAAACCCTTGTGACTGTGGTCAAATGACTCCACAAGGGTGCTAAGAACATTGAACGGAGAAAGGGCAAATTTTTTGACAAATGGTTCTTAGAAAACTGGATATCCAAATGCGAAAGGATGAAGTTGGACCCTTACCTACTTTTACACATACACAAAAATTAATTCAAATGGATACAAAACTAAACATAGAGCTACAAGTATAAAACTCTTAGAAAACACAGAACAAGGTTTGTGATGTTGGATCTGGCAACTACTGCCTGATTGTGATACAAAAAGCACAGGAAACAAGAGAAAAACCAGATAAATTGGACTTCATCAATGGACACTGTATAGAGTGAGAGAAAACATCTGCAAACCAAGCACCTTATCTAATAAGGCACTAAAATACAAAATACATAATGAACTCCTAAAAGTCAATAGCAAAAAACAAGCCAATTAAAAAATGGGCAAAGGACTTGAATAGACATTTCTCCAAAGATCTGCAAAAGACCAATAAGCACATGAAAAGATGACTAATCCACTAATCATTAGGGAAATGCAAATAAAAACCACAATGAGGGGGTGCCTGGCTCCGACTCTTGATCTCAGCTCAGGTCTTCGTCTCAGGGTCTTGAGTTCAAGCCCCACACTGGGCTCCAAAAAAAAAAAAAAAAAAGCAAAACAAAACAGCAACCCCTCCCCCACAATGACATACTATTTCATGTGTATTAGGATGGCTATTATCAAAAAATGGAAAAGAGCAAGCGTTGACAAAGAGGTGGGGAAATTGGAATCTTTGTGTATCACTGGTGAGACTATAACATAGGCAGCCACTGTGGAAGCCAGTATGGCTGTCCCTCCGAAAAGTAAACAAAGAATTACCATATAACCCAGCAATTCTATCCCTAGGCATATGTACCGCCAAAACTGAAAACAGAGCCTCAGTTATTCCAATGCTAATATTCAGAATAGCCAAAAGGCAGAAATGACCCAACTGTCTATCACCAGATGAATGAATAAACAGAATGTAGTATGTAATACAACAGAATATTATTCAGCCAGAAAAAGAATAAGTTCTCCTATGTGCTACAAGATGGATGAAACTGGAGAACATTAGGCTAACTGAAGTAAGCCAGAAATGATTCTACTTCTGTGAGGTACTTGGAATAGTCCAATTCACAGAGACAGAAAGTAGAATAGTGGCTGCCACCGCTGGGGGTGGGGAGAGCGGGGGAAGGAAGGAGAGATGGAGAGTTGTTTAATAGATATAAAGATTCAATGTGAGATGATGAAAACATTTTGGAGATACAGATAGTAGTGATGCTTGCAAATAATGTGAATGTATTTAATGCCACTGAAATGTACATTTAAAATGGTTAAAATGGTAATATAAGTTTATTTAGAGAAATTAACACACAAGGGTACCTGGGTGGCTCAGTCTGTTAAGCATCTGACTCTTGATTTCGGCTCAGGTCACAATCTCAGGATGGTGAGATCAAGCCCCACGCTGGGCTCTGTGCTCAGTGGGGAGTCTGCTTGTCCCTCTCCCTCTGCTAGTCCCCCTACCCGCTCGCTCTCTCAAATAAATGAATAAAATCTTGAAAAAAATTAACATACAAAACAGTCTAAACATTTCTGAAAAGGTGTTCTGCCAGATGTCAAACTATACTATACTATACTATAATAAAAAAAAAAAATACTATAGCAAAAAAAAAAATGATTTGGTGCTGGCACAGGAATGCAGAGTTCAAGGGAACAGAAGAATAACTAGAACACCCATGAATTTAATATATAATAAAAATTGGTACCTGAAATAGTTGGAGAGAGGCCAACCTAATCAACAGCTGTCCCTACTTCACCACTGGGAGGGGGTGGGTGGGGGCAGAG
Organism: Ailuropoda melanoleuca; assembly: GCF_002007445.2. NCBI lineage: Eukaryota > Metazoa > Chordata > Mammalia > Carnivora > Ursidae > Ailuropoda > Ailuropoda melanoleuca. Next base: position 96,427,608 of record NC_048225.1, read on the forward strand.
GAACCCTATCTCACTCCATATACCACAATGAATTTCAGATGCACCAACGACTTAAATGCAAAGGATGCAATCAGAACACATGGTTGAAATGATGATACATTTCAGCATGGGGAAGATCAAAAGCCTTTATAAAAAAGACAAAACACACACAGCCATTAGGAAAAGGTCAATACACCCAACTGCCTGTTAATGTAAAACCTCTACACATATAAAAGGCCCCTGACAGAAGAATAGTTTATATAAACTGCGGCATATCTTTTTTTTTTTTAAGGTTTTATTTTACTTATTATTTGAGAGAGAGAGAGTGAGAGAGCACAAGCAGGGCGAGAAGCAGAGAGAGAAGCAGACTCCCCGCTGAGTAGGGAGCCCAATGCGGGACTCAATCCCGGGACTCCAGGATCATGACCTGAGCTGAAGGTAGACACTTAACTGACTGAGCCACCCAGGCACCCCTAAACTGTGGCATATCTTAAAGTCACCGTTAAAAAAGATGGGATATAATAAATCTGAATACAACCCTAATCCAGGAAGTAGAAAAAGTGCAAGTTTCAGAAAAATATGAACAGCATAATGCCATTTTTATTCAAGAATGAAGGGAAAAAAAAACACCAAAAAATGTCTAACTACACAGAAAAGGATGCTTATGTACAGAAATAGATAAAAAGACACCCTAAACTATTATGTGATTAACTCAGGTAATGGACTAGAGAAGAGAGTAAGAACCCATCTTCTATTCTGTATACTTTGGTAACGTGTGAAATTTTATAAACTTATATTCATATACTTATACATTAAAATTATAAAAAGCAGTCTATATCCAATAGTATAAAAATCTTAAAAGAAATATGACTAGTAAAACTAAGGCAAAGGAAAAAAACCTAGAAAAAACTGTTCACTTCACATTAACAGGGCTTTCATTTATGAGTTCTGACAAATCAAGAAAACTACTGTAGAAACCTTATAGAAAAATGAGCAAAGGACATGAATAAATCAAGTAGACCAAAAAAAGTTCACCTTCGCTGACAATTAAGGAAACGCAAATTAATGTATGACATCATTTTTAATCTATCGCCTTTTAAAGCTTTTTTTTTCCCCAAAGATTTTATTTATTCATTTGACAGAGAGAGAGAGAGAGAGAGAGAGAGAGAGAAAGAGAGAGGGAGCGAGAGAGAGAGCAGGTGCACAAGCAGGGGGAGTGGCAGATTCCTCCCTGAGCAGGAAGCCCGACACGGCTCAATCTCAGGACCCTGAGATCACGACCTGCACGGAAGGCAGACGCCCAACCAACTAAGCCACCAGGCACCCCAGTGTTAAAAAAAGGATAAAGAGTTGCTGAACCTGGATGACTTGAACTCGGAGGCGTAGTCGTGTGAGGAGGCTCGGATTCTGAAAAAATTAGTTTCAATTTACCAACTTTATCAATACAAAATTATGGATTTAATTTTGATTTTAAAAAGATTATTTCTCAAGGTGAAAAATACTTACCTTTTAAACTTTGTAATTCTATTTCTGGGAATTTAACCTAAATATCTATTTGCACAAGTACATCAGAATGTATGCATAACAATGTTCGCTATAGCTTTGTAATTTAAAATGGAAATCCCAGAAGTTAACTGACAATAAATCATGTAAGTAATGGAGTTCAGAGATAGCAACTCTGAAATCTGGAAGATATTTCCTTCCAACCACAGCAAAGTAACCCTTCAGTTCTTAAGCACAGTAGCTTATCAGCAGAACAGGCAAGAAATCCCCCACTTCATTTCAATGAATAAGAACTATTCCTGCCTTTCAGTGGCTATGAAATTTATTTTCTATTGCTAAATAAAAATGCCCAGTAAAAAGAAAACAATAATTGTATGAGGCAAAGAGTTTGGTGGGGGTGGGGAATGGAAATACAGGTCTTATTCTGGAGATAGCAGAAATGTCCAGTTTAAACTGTGCTACAAAAACAAAACAAAACGAAACGAAACGAAACCAACACCAACACCAACACCAACACCAACACCAACACCAACACCAACACCCAAACTAAACTGGTAGCAGGCCAACAACTGAAACACAGTCCTGGACCAGGAAGACATCCTGAAGGACCCAAAAGATCACTTTTACAAGGAATAAAACAGCAAAGTAAAAGACACAGAAAATATATTCATTAAAAACAGAAGACAAAGACCTTCCTCTTCACTAATATTCATTTCAGTGATGTCATATGAGCTACCTTTATGAGCTTCCCATATGCGAAGCACAGTGCTGTTTTAAATGAATCCTGTGAAAAGTTTACCATCACTCACTGGGGATGGCATTAAAATAATTTTACAAATACATACACATTTAAAGTGCCCATAACTTGCCCACGTTTACATACTTGTTTCTATCTGTATGCTATGGCAAATAGATTTAGAACCGTTAACAACCTAAAAATGACTATCAGTATGTTCTTCCTCCTTTCATTACTGAACATGATGAATGCGTGTAAAACATTAGAGATTTAGATGATTTTGAAAAATATAAGCAGGAAGGTACTAAACCTGGGACACTTGGAATTGGAGGTTTTGTACTGGGAAGAGTCGACACTGGAAAACAAAATAATGTAGATGTATCAGATGATTGGGAGTTATTGCTGGCATGTGCGCCAGGAATTTAAAAGATTTTTGGAAAATACAAGCAGAAAGTTACTAAACCTGTATGATTCAAAATCGGAGGACTGGTACTGACAGGAATCAGCACTGGAAAAAAAAAATAACGTAGACTCGATCAGCCACCTGGGAATTATTGCTTTCTTTTCATTTATATGAAGTATGCTTTCCATTCTTGACTTATTTAGGTAAAAATTCCCATGCTTCAATTTTCTGAAAAATGGCTACTATTCATTTTTGCACATAAAAAAAGCCAAACAAGAAATTTATATACCTCTGTGACATACCTAACATGCAAAGACCCTAACAAAACATATAAAATTAGAACAGCAGAATTCTCTTGTGAATGTTGTCATACATCTGTCAGGGAAATGAATACAAGACAGAGTTAAATACTATAATTGCTTCTATTTAACAATTTGGCATCACTGATATTTCATGCCGAAGAAACAAAATTAAAAAAAAAAAAAAGACAAGAAGGAAAATGATACCCATTGTACCTTTAAGACACATTGGCTTCGCAGGCTCCCAAGTACTGTTACTGCCACAGACGGCTATGTTCGTGCCCTCGTGGTAAAAACCCGGTGAGCATTCAAATTCGACTGTTGCTTGGTAGTAATATTTTCTTCTAAATCCTGACACCAGTTTTCCATTTTCAGGGTCTGGAAATGGACATCTGACAACTGAAATGTAAAGAAAGTCCAGAATTAATGGAAAGGTGCTTTAACATAGGAGCAGAAAAAATAGTACAAGGTATTAAGTTCCAGAAGGAAGAAATGTACAAGGAATGAAAGGCAAGGTGTTAAAAGAAAACAAAAAAACACTCAAGAAACCTGTATACATATGTTCATTTTAACTCCAGGAAAACAGATTTAGAGAAATCTAATAACTTTTTTTCCACCTAGAAAAGACTAGCATTATGGTCTATTGGCTTTCTTACATTTTTTCCCATTACTGACAAGGTCTGAGAAAGGCCTGACCGCCACATACAAATTTGGGGTAAGTTCAAGAGCAACTTTTGATCCTCCTTTGCTCT
>NC_048225.1:96431379-96468879 GCF_002007445.2 Ailuropoda melanoleuca
AACTTCCGGTAGCAATTCCTATAGTGCAGGTCAGCTGGTGACAATTCTCTTGGCTTGGGTTTATCTCCAAACGCTTCATTTCCTCACCTTCAGTTTTGAAAGATTTCTCCTTGACGGAGAATTCTAGATGAAGGGTTTTGGCGTTTTTCCAGCACACTAGCAGACACTGTCTTCCAGTCTCCACTGTTCCTCAGGACAAGTCAGCTCACTCTTACTCTGGGGGAGGGGGCGACAGTACAACCTGTGTTTATGCTTCCCTCTCCCTGACTGCTTTTCCTTGCACAACTTTTGTTTTCAGTAGTTTCATCCTGATGCCTTTAGCTTAGTGGGGGTTTCTTGGTAAATGAAAACAACGTATTTATCCTGCTGGGGTCACTGGCTTTCTTGGTTCTGTGAGGTTATTGTTTGGGACAAATGTGGATAATTTGTGGCCAATATTGATTCAAACCGTTCTCTATCCTGTTCCTTCTCCTCTCTCTCTGAAGCTCCAACAGCATGTATGGTTGGCTTCTTGCTACTCTTCCACAGGTCTGTAAGTCTCTCTCTTTCTAATATTTCCTTTCAAATCATAGTCTCCTGACTTCAGGTTCACCGATTTTTTTCGCTGTTGTGCTAAACTGCTGTTAACTACACTAATGGCTTTATGTTTGCTAGACACAATTCACATACAGTAAAACTCACCCTTTTAGGTACACAGCTGTATTAGGTCTGACAAATGCAAATAATCATGTAATCACCACAATAAAGACACAGAAAAGTTCCATTACCCCCCAACATGTCCTCATGCCACTCTGTAATCAACCCTCCCCACCCCTGCAACCACCTTCACCAACCAGCCAAACACTGATCTGTTTTCTCTCTCTACAGCTGCTTTTCCAGAATGTCATAATGGGATCACAGCCTCCAAGTATGGCTTATTTCACTTAGCATAATGCATTTGAGATTCAGTCCTGTTGCTGCATGGATTAGAGCTCACTCCTTTTCATTGCTGAGTTGTACTTCACCAAGTGGATGTACCACAGTTATTTATCCATTCACCAGTAGAAGGACAAGTGGGTTGTTCCCAATCTGGGGTGATTATAAGTAAGGCAGCTGGATATTCTCACCCAGGTTTCTATGTGAGCATGTTTTCATTTTACTTGGATTGATGAGCTGTATGTGAAGGGTATGCTTAACTTTATAAGAAATCACCAAACTATGTTGCCAAGAGGTCATATCCTTTAGATTCTTACAGAAAGTGTATGAAAGTTACAACTGTTCCATATCTTTAGTAGTATATGGTGTTTTTAGCTTTTAGTTTTAGTTTTTTTAATTTCAGCCATTCTAGTAGATATCTAGTAGTATTTCATTGTGGTTTAAATTACATTTCTGTAATTGCTAATGACATTGAACAACTTCTTATGTACTTTTTGCTATCCATATAGCTTCTTTGATGAAACAGTTGTATTCAATATTTTGCCAATTTTAAAAAAACTGGGTTATTATTATTGTGGGTTTTTGGTTTTTTTTTTTTAAAGATTTTACTTATTGACTTGCCAGAGAGATAGAGAAATAGAGAGAGTACAAGCAGGGGTACCTGCAGGCAGAGGGAGAAGCAGGCTCCCCACTGAGCAAGGAACCCAATGTGGGACTCAATCCCAGGACCCTAGGATCATGACCTGAGCTGAAGGCAGATGCTTATCTAACAAAGCCACCCAAGTGTGCCTTGTTATTGTGTTTTAAGAGTTCTTTACATGTTGTAGATATCAGGTATGTGTTTTCCAAGTATTTTCTCTCCAGTCCATGGCTCATTTTAAAAAATTATTTTAACAGTGTCTTGTGAGAGCAGACATACTGAACTTTTAAAAAGTCTATTTCATTAATTTTTTTCTTCTTTAAAGGATCATGCTTTTACGGTTGTATTTAAATCTTCAGCTAAGTCATGAACATTTTCTATGTTTTCTAGTAAAACTTTAATAGTTTTAGGTTTTACATTTAAGTCTATTATCCATTTTGAGTAAACATTTTTGTATTGTACTAACATGAGTTAAGGGTACTTTTTGGTATTTTTGAAAACACATGTCCAATTATGCCTGTACTTTTATCATTTTTTCCACTGAACTGTCTGTACAACTGTAATAAGATCACCTAGACACATCTGGAAGGGCTTATTTCTGGACGTTCTATTCTGTTCCATTGCTCTATATGGCTACCCTTTCAACAATATCACACTCTTTCGATTATATGCTTTGTATTATGTTTTATAATTAAGTCCTGAGACCAGGAAGAATGAGACTTCTAATTTTTTTCAAAGATGCTTTATGTTTTGCTTCATTTGTCTTTTCATATTAATTATAGATTCAGCTTGTCAATTTATATAGAAAATTCTGCTGGGGGGCGCCTGGGTGGCACAGCAGTTAAGCGTCTGCCTTCGGCTCAGGGCGTGATCCCAGCATTATGGGATCGAGCCCCACATCAGGCTCCTCTGCTATGAGCCTGCTTTTTCCTCTCCCACTCCCCCTGCTTGTGTTCCCTCTCTCGCTGGCTGTCTCTATCTCTGTCGAATAAATAAAATCTTAAAAAAAAAAAAATTCTGCTGGGATTTTTGTTGGGATTGTGAATTTATAGATCAGTTATGGAGAACCGACATCTTTATTATACTGAGTGTTCTAATTCATTTTATGAATTTCTATTTATTAAGATCTTAAGTATTTAGCTGTTTTTAGCCATTCAAATCCTACACATTTGTTAGATTTATACACAAATATTTATACAAGTTTGAAGTTGTAAATGGTACTTCAAAATTTTGTTTCTAATGGTTTATTGCCAGGATGTAGACCTACAGTTGATTTCTGTACATCGATCTTGTGTCTTGCAACCTTGCTAAAACTTGTCTTCCAAATCTTCTACCTAATCATCTCATGAGTGAATATAGTATATTTTATTTCTTCCTTTCCAGTGTGTTCCTGTTTCTATCTCTTGCTGAATGTTGAATACAATACAATGCTGAATACAGTGGTGACAGTAGACATGCTTGTCTTGTTCTTACCTTAGGGGGAATAAATTAGTCTTTCATCATTAAATATAATGCTAGCTGTGGCATTTTTATCAGGTTCAGATAGTGTTGTTTGATTCCTAGTTTGCTGAGAAATGTTATCATGAAAAGATGATGACTTGTCAATTGCTTTTTTTTTTTTAACATCTATTAAGATACCATGTGAGTTTTTTTCTTCCCTTCTATATAGGGTCTTGATATGATAAATTATACTGACAAATTTTTGAATTTGAATCAACCTTGTATTCATAGAATAAATCTTACCTGATTATGGTGTATTCTTATTTTTATGTATGAGAGAATTTGATTTGTTAACATTTTGTTAAGAAGTTTTGGTTCCATGTTCATTATGGATATTGTTTTTAATTTTCTTGCAAGGTTTTTGCTTGGTTTTAATATCAGGATAATGCTGTCCTCATAAAATGAGCTGAGAAATATTCCTTCTCTTGTATTTTCTTGAAAAGTCTGTGCAGAGCTGTTATTATTCATTCCTTCATACTTGGTAGAGGACATAGGACCTAAACAGTTCTCTTTGTGAGAAGGTTTGTTAAATTTATAGGCATAGAGTCGTTCCCTTATTATCTTTTAAATGCCTGCAAGATATTTAGTGATGTTCTCTTTTTCATTCTTGATATAGGCCATTTGTATCTTTTTTTGTCAGTCTGGCTAAGGAGGTTTATTCATTTTATTGATTTTCTCCACGAGCCACAGGTGGATTTCACTGGTTCTCTCCATTTTTTTTTCTTTTGAATTTCATTCATTTCCACCTTTATTGTTTCCTTCTGTTCCCAGAACAGAGCTTAACTTCTTCTCTTTTAGTTTCTTAAGGTGGAAGCTTGGATCACGGGTTTGAGACTTTTCTCTTTTTCTAATAGGAGTATTTCAGGCTGTAAATATCTTTCTGAGCAATGCTTCTGCTGTATCCCACAAATGGTGACATTTTGATATGTTGTGTTTTTCATTTTATTCAATTCAAAACACTTTCTAATTTTCCTTGTGACTTCTCCCTTGACTCATTGATTAATCAGAAGTGTCTTGCATAATTTTCAAATATTTGGGGCTTCTATAGATATCTTTGCCTTCTACATTCATTCCCATTGTGATCTAATATTATACTCTGCATTTTGATTTAAAAAAAATTTTAAACTATCATATTGTGTAGAATATGTTCCCCATGCACCTGAATAGAGTAAATATACTGCTGTCATTCAGTGGTCCTTCTTCCAAGAGTCAAATCTCCTTCAGAGTCTCCCTGCTTTTGGCCACTCTCTAGAGCCTTACACATTACTTTTAAAATATGTTTTGTCCACAGTTTACCATTCTTATTTGTGAGAGGGTTAGTCTTTTACAATTTGCTCTACCAGTTCCTGTAGCTAGAACTCTCAGACTTCTTGTAATACAAAATAAACCTTATTTTAAGCCAGTGTATTCTGAGTCTTTTGATGTTTCCAAAGAAAAAATTCCTAACTCATGCATGCACACAGGAGGAGTTCACAACGTATTAATTAGAATGCCAAGAACAGGTAGGGGGAGTTCTATAACTGGAACTACTTTTGAATCACTTGGACCTACATTCAACTAAATTAGGGGCACCTGGGTGGCTCGGTTGGTTAAGGTCTGACTCTTGATCTCGGCTCAGGTTGGGATCTCATGGGTGGTGAGATCGAACCCTGCGACGGGTTCCCTGCTCAGTGGGGAGTCTGCTAGAGATTCTCTCTCTCTCCCCCCCCAAATAAATAAATAAATCTTTAAAAAAATTAAATTAGAAACCAATTTAATGGGAAGAGCAAGTACCTGTGCCTGTTTTGTTTACTTATAGGTAAGTATTTACCAAGTGTTTCCAAAATATTTACAAACGAGGAAGGAAAGAAATGGAAATATTACCTTTACACTGAGGAGGGTTACTACTCCATACACCATCACCAGAACAAATAAGCCTGCTCTCTCCAATAAGTGAATATTCATCTGGCCCACTTGAAGGATTACAACTGTAAGTTACCACTTCATTATATTCAAATTCCTCCTTCTCGCTACTGGTATATTTTCCATTTGGTATTTTTCCAGGTGGTTTACACATTATCTCTTAAAAAGTGAAAAAAAAAAAAGAGGACATGAAAAGAAAAGATTATGAGAGCATTAATAAAGTCCTATGAGATGCCTTAAATAAATTCATTAATACGTGATTTCTACAAGCTAGCTGTAACTCCAATATCCGTTTAGAAAAAAGATTGTGTGAGAAAATGTACTATCCCAAATTCAAACCAGTAATGTACTTTAATTGTGAACTTTAATAAAATTCATTTTCTTAAATACCTATATAAGATACCTATATGAAATACCTATGCTTATCTGGAAAGCCATTTTAAGTTCTAATTATAAGAGATGCTGACAATTTATAAATAAAATCTTTAAAAAAAGAGGGAGAGATGCTGCCAACTTAAGGAAAAAATATGCTTGTGATTAAAAATAAAACTCAGTGCTAGCCAAGAAATGCTTTATAATTTATAAATACATTTGACACTTGAACAATGAAGGGGTTAAAACTGATCCTCTGCACAGCTGAAACTCCCCATTTATCTTTTGACTCCCCCAGAACTTAACTACTAATAGCCTACTCTTGACTAGAAGCCTTACCAAGAACATAAAGAAATGATTAACACAAAATCTGTATATGTATTATATACTATATTCTTACAAAAATAAGCTAGAGAAAAGAAAGTTTTATTAAGAAAATCATAAAGAGAAAATACATTTACAGTACTGTACAGTTAAAAAACCACAAATAAGTGGACCTGCACAGTTAAAAGTTTGTGTTGTTGAAGGGTCAACTGTATATCCATTCACTAGATCGGTAGTTCATAGCATCAAAGATATTATTGTCTGTTTTCACTTTCATCCTCGTGAGTCTATGGTGAAATTATCCAGATACTACAAATCATGTGATAACACAACAAACCGAATCCAGACATCTTCCTTTAGGCAAGATTTTGGAGAGATCTGCCGAATTGTGAAACAATGCCACTATTCTCCTTCCTTTGGAAAATTCTGCTTTTTTATAAAAAAAATATGTGGCATATATTAACATACATTGAGCTTACAGTTCTCAAAAGTGAATTAATAAATATTTATTTTAAAAACTTCTCTGTTTTAATTCCAATATAATGACTACAATAGACATAACCCACAGAAATAAAAGCGCTTTGTGGTTTCTAATTTTAAAGCATAAAGGGATCCCAGCAACAAAATTTTAAGATCTAGTGTTCTAGATTCTAACGAAAGAATATACTTACTCATACATAGTGGGGGATCATCACTCCAGACCATACTTTTTCCATCAATACTAGAAAGTTCACAATATAGAATTCTTTTTCCAATTAATCGAAAACTAAATGAGAAAAGAAAAAGTTGCTGAATTCTTAGCAATTAACAAGATGTATATAATAATAAAAAAAGTGTTTACATGGTTGTTTCTCTATGCTACTGTAGTTTGCGGAAGTTCTTTAAGTGACATATAATGAGAATGCTAACCACATCTGTAATCAAACCAAATAAAGAGTTTCTGCATTTAAATATACAATTGGTCTGGAGCAAAGATGTCTAAATAAATCTGTCCTATCTGTCAGTCTGGCCACTTTGCTATCGCCAGCAATCACCTTACACGTTCACTTCTATGTCTATGCTCCCGCCTTCCTTTCTCTTTCTCTTTTTTCTTCTTTTTTTTTTTAAAGATTTTATTTATTTATTTGAAAGAGAGAGAGCATAAGCTGGGGAGAGATACAGAGGGAGAAGCAGACTCCCTGCTGAGCAGGGAGCCCAATGTGGGGCTTGACTAGAGGAATTAAATACAGACTTGAGCACGAAGAAGAAAGAACTGGCAAACTGGAAATTACTGAGCAAAAAGAGAAAAAAACTGAAGAAAAGTACACAATCGAAGGGACTATTGGGACACCAATAAGCAGACCAAGATATATACTGTAAGACTCTCAGAAGAAGATAGAAAGGGCACAGAGAATATTTGAAGAAAATGGCTGTAAACTTCCCAAATTTGATGAAAGATGTGAATATAAATATCTAAAATGCTCAAAAACTCCAAGTAAGATGAACTCAAAGAGACCCACACTAAGACACATAATAATCAAACTTTCAAAAGACCAAGAGAAGCTCGAAAGCTGCAAGACCAAAGTGAATCATCACCTACAAGGTATCCTAAATAAGACTATCAGTAGATTTCACATCTGGAACTTGGAGGCCAGAAGACAGTGGGCTGACTGAATATTTAAAGTGTTAAAAGAAAAAAAAATGTCAACGGCTAGAATTCAAGTCCAGAACTAACAGAACTTCAGGCTGAAATTTCAAGTCCAGAACCATTAAAAGATTTATGATGATGTTAAAAAAAAAAAAAGAGTCTGGTTTTTTCATAAGAAATAGCAGGGAGAACAGTAGGAGAAGGGAGGGAAGAATGAAGGGTGGGGGTAAACAGAAGGGGGAATGAACCACGACAGACTATGGACTCTGGGAAACAAACTGAGGGCTTAAGAGGGGAGGTGAGTGGGGGATTGGGCTGGGCCGGTGATGGGTATTAAGGAGGGCACATACTGCATGAAGCACAGGGTGTTATATGCAAATAATGAATCATGGAACACTACGTCAAAAACTAAGGATGTACTGTATGGTGACGAACATAATAAAAAATTTAAAAAAAGAAAAAAAGTCTGGCACACAAAATTCCTCTATCCAGCAAACTGTGCTTTAAAAGTGAGGGAACAATTAGGATTTCCCCAGTAAAAAAAAAAAAAAAAATCGGAGGGAGTCTGTGACATTAGACTTCAAAATGTCCAAGGGAGTCTGCAAGGTCAAATGAATGGATACTAGAAAGTAACCTGAAGCTGTATGGATAAATAAAGATCTCACTAAAGGTAAATATCCAGGCAATTATAAAAGCTAGTATTATTGTAACAATGGTAATTATAAGTAAAATTTTTGTTTTCTATGTGATTTAAGACAGTAATCTTTCAGAAGAAAATAACTTCTTAGTGTTGAAGCTAGTATTCCAATTATTAGTGTAGAGATCAGTATGACATCAACAACCAAAAGGGGTGGGGATAAAGCTGTAAATGAACAGTTTTTGTAATTTACTGAAGTTCAAACTGGAGTGCTAGGACTCTAGGATGTTAATTTAGTCCCCATGGTAACTACAAACAAAATAGCTATAGGATATACACAAAAGGAAATGAGAGAGGAATTTAAACATTTCACTACAAAAATCAACTACACATAAAATAAAAGAGTAATACAGGAAATGAGGGACATAAAAAGCTATAAGGAATATAGAAAAAAATAGCACAATTTTAGAAGTTTCTCCTTGTCAGTAATTACTTTAAATGTAAATGGATTAAGCTCTCCAATCAAAAGACAGAGATCAGCAGAATGGATAAAAACACATCATCCAACTATACAGTATCTACCAGAGACTCACTTAAGCTTCAAAGACACATACAGGTTGAAACTGAAAGGATGGAAAAAGATATTCCACACAAATAGTAACCAAAAGAGAGCAAGGGTGGCTATACTTCAGACAAAATAAGACTTTAAATAAAAAACGATTATAGGAAACAAATAAGGACATTATATTAGTAAGGGTTAAATACTGAAAGAATATACAATTATATATCTAATACCATGACATAAATATATATGAAGCAAAACTGACAGAATTAAAGGGGGGACTAACATTTCTCATAATAGGTTATTTCTATACTAATAGTTGGAGACTTCAATACCCAACTCACAAGAGTGGAAAGGACAACTAGAAAGAAGATAAGGAAATAGACGACTTCAACAACACAAAAAACCAACAAGATGGAAGACATATACAGAGCATTCTACCCAACAACAACAAAACATACGTTCCTCTCAAGTGCATATGGGACACTTTCCAGGGCAGACCATATGCTAGGCCACAAATTAACAAGATAAATTAATGTTATTAATAACATAATTAATTATACAATGAATAATAAGATAATTATGTTAGACCACAAATTAATATTAATTAATCAATAGATTTTAAAAGATAGATATCATACAAAGTATCTTCTCTGGCCACAACAGGATGAAGTGAGAAACCAATATTAAAAAGAAAATTGGAAAATTCACAAAATTGTGAAAAATAAACAACATGCTTTTAAACAACCAATGGATCAACAAAGAAATCAAAGGGAAATTAGAAAATACTTTCAGGTGAATGAAAATGAAAACACAGCATAAGAAAACTTATGGGATGCAATGAAAGTAGTGCCAAGGGGCAGATTTATGACTATAAAGGCTTACTTAAAAAAACGAAAGATCTGAAATCAACAATCAAACATTACAACTAAAAGTACTAGAAAAAGTAAAACTAAACCCAAAGCTAGCAGAAGGAAGTAAGTACTAAAGATTAAAGAGGAAATAAATAAAATAGAGGAGAAACTACAATACAGAAAATCAATGAAACCAAAAGTTGGCTCTTTGTAAAGATCAATTGAATTCACAAACCTTTAGATAGATGGACTAAGAAAGAGAGAAGACTCAATTTATTGAACTCAGAAATTTAACTGGGAACATTACTATCAACTCTACAGAAATACAAAATATAATAAAGTACTCTGAACAATTTTACACCAGCAAATTGGATAACCTAGAGAAAATAGACAAATCCCTGGAAAGACAAAGCCTACCAAAACTAAACCATGAAGAAACAGAAAATATGAATAGACTTATAACTAGTAAGGAGATTGAATCAGAAATCATAATTCTTCCAATAAAAAAAAGCCCTACACCTGATCGTTTCATGGGTGAATTCTACCAAACATTTAAAGAAGATTCTTCTCAAACTTTTCCAAAAAATTCAAGACGAAGTCTTCCAAATTCATTATGAGATCAGCATCAACATGATACCAAAACCAAACAAGGACACTACAAGGAAATAAAGTTACAGACCAATATCTCTTATGCATAATGCTGCAAATACCTACTAAACAACAAAATTCTGCAGCATATTCTAACCGTGAACAAGTGAGGTTTACTCTTGAGATACAAGGATGGTTCAACATGAAAAATGATCAATGCATATGCCACATCAGCAGAATGGACAAAAACCACATCATCATCTCAAGTGATACAGAAAAAGCATTTAACAAAATTCAATACTCTTTCATGATAAATATACTCAATGAACTAGGAAGACAAGAAAACTATCTTAAGATAATAAAGGCCATTCATGAAAAACCCATAGCAAATATCATAATGATGAAAAGCTGAAAAGCTTTTCCTCTAAGATGAGGAAAAAGTCAAGTATGCCTGTTTTTACCATTTCTATTCAACACAGTACTGGAAATTCTAGCCACACCAGTTAGCCAAGAAAAGGAAATAAAAGACATCCAAAACATCCAAACTGGAAAGGAAGAAGTAAAATTATCAGTTTGCAGATGATGTGATCTTCTCTGTAGAAAACGCTAAAGATCCCACCAGAACAAAAGTGTTAGTAGCATTAATAAATGAACTCAGCAAAGTAGCAGGATACAAAGCCAATATTAAAAAAATCAGATGTGGGGCACCTGGGTGACTCAGTCATTAAGCGTATGACTCTTGATTTGGGCTCAGGTCATGATCTCAGGGTTGTCAGATCAAGCCCTGCGCTTCCGGCTCTGCGCTGAGAGCGGAGCCTACTTAAGAGTCTCTTTCTCCCTTTCTTTTTGCCCCCTCTCCCTGGCCATTCACATGCATATGCTCTCTCTCTCTCTCAAAAAAAAAAAAAAATCAGATACATTTCCATATTGTGTTCCATTTATCCTCAAGGTGAACATTGTTCATAAATGCCCAGTATCCCCAATATATATTATTAAAAGAGCCCTATGGAACAAAGGCTGTTATTCTTAAGTGTTCAGTATCTTTTTGAGATACTTAACCTTTGTAGCAGTCACAAAAATCCAACTAACAAATCTTTTTTTTTTTTTTAAAGATTTTATTTATTTATTTGACAGAGATAGAGGCAGCCAGCGAGAGAGGGAACACAAGCAGGGGGAGTGGGAGAGGAAGAAGCGGGCTCATAGCAGAGGAGCCTGATGCAGGGCTCGATCCCATAACGCCGGGATCACGCCCTGAGCCGAAGGAAGACGCTCAACCGCTGTGCCACCCAGGCGCCCCGCAACTAACAAATCTTGATCAACATAATGGTCTATGCTAACCAGGTGAATTTTGACATGGTAACACGTTAGAATTACCTCAATATAAGAATATCTTCAGCTGGCAATTCGACCTCCCATTTCTATAAGCCCAATTTCAACTTTGAGAGTTGGTCATTTTAAATAGGGTGCAGTTTGTTATCAAAACTAAAGTCATCATTGTTAATGCTTATAATATGTTTATTGTAAATATAGTAAATATAAAATTTTGCTTTTCTTCAATTGAAATTTCTTTCTACTAATTACACATCTTCTCAGTTTCAATAATGATACTTGTTAGGCTGTAAGTACGATTTGTCATATAAAACAAAAATGAAATTAACTTTATGGGAATGCTTAAGAGAAGCAAAACAAAAATAGAATTAGTAGTATTGATCTTATTTCCTCTTAAGGAACAACTTACCCCTCATTACAAGAATACAGAGCCTGTGAACCAAAGAAAAAGGATCCATTTACACTGACTACCCGGCCATTTATGGGTTCTTCTGGTCGATAACATAATCTTTCTAAAAGAAAATTTATAAATTCATTGTTTCACAGCAATTTCAAAACATTTCAAATGTTCAAATGCTTAAATGTTTAAATTAACATATTTCATAGCAATTTCAAAACATTTAAATTAAAATAAAAATTCTCATTGCTATCTGAATTCCTGAGAGTATTATTTTCTTTCTTCGACTATTATAAGGCCAAACTTAAGATTCACATTTAACCAGTTAACTGATTGCCAAGAAAGATCCCCTGGGGATTTTTCAAAGCCTAAAAAACTACATTGCTATCTAAAGCCTACATTCACATGAGAAAACAAACACTGCACTACTGCAGTATGCAACCTAAAATGTGTGAAATCTCTAGAATAATAAAAAAAAAAAGTTTTGTACACTTACTTGTACAAGCCTCCTCGAGAGGTGTCCACGTGTTATCATCCTGACAAACGGAAAACACAGGACGACCAGGTGTAATAAACCTGTATCCTGGTCGACACTCAAAGTATACTTTATCCCCAGGATTAAAATCGGATTTAGTAACATTTGGCCTCATAGAGCTGTACTTCGGAAGATGATCACAGGCATCTAGAAATAAAAGAATGAGAACACGAAAATGAAGTATTTGATCTCTTTCACCAACCGGGGTAATACAGAATAAATGGAAAGATCCTTGGCAAGATTTTAAATGATTCTACCATGCTTCTACCCAAGTGGTGACAGCAGCTGAGGATGGGCCTTGCTTATTTTCAGTAGCATCCTACTAGGTTTTGATTTGTTGGGGAATAAGATGAATTTTCTTTCAATAATAAATTGAAGAAACAAAAATAATGGTTTAGGTCTTAATAATATATGTAGATAAGCATCCTTTCCCACTTTTTTCTAAATTCATTTCAAAACTCGCCTCTCCTCTAAAGAGCCTTCTGTGGTACACAGCACTCTGCTCTGATCACCCTTCCATTGCCTGAAACAAACTAACGATAACTTGTCACTTCAGGCTCGGTCTCCTCGTTGCAGAAGGCAAGTTTCTAGAGGGAGAGATCACAGGTCTTCTTTTTCTACTGCACTGTGTACCCAGTGGCTGCTTCAGAAATGCTAGAGTAACAAGTGATTGTTAAATAAGCATTATGTAGTTCAAAGATCAAGATAAATACGCACTAAAGTCTTTCATATAAGACTTCACCTTTCATATGACTGAACTGAGCTTCTCACAAGTGAACAGATGCCATTTAAATATCAAAATTTACTATGAACAGCCTTACTTGAAAAAAAAATGTTGCTTTTGGGGGCATTATTTTATTTTTTTAAAGATTTTATTTATTTGACAGAGATAGAGACAGTCAGCGAGAGAGGGAACACAAGCAGGGGGAGAGGGAGAGGAAGAAGCAGGCTCATAGCGGAGGAGCCTGACGTGGGGCTCGATCCCATAACGCCGGGATCACGCCCTGAGCCGAAGGCAGATGCTTAACCGCTGTGCCACCCAGGCGCCCCTGGGGGGCATTATTTTAAATATAATTTCATCTTCCTCTGCTGATCAATGGATTCCACATTCCTTCAGCTATGTGATTCCGTTCTAGATACAAATGCATAACCACCAAGAAAGAAATCAAGTACAGCATGCCCCTGATTAAATAATACAAGTATTCCTTGCTTTATGCATTCAACTTCAGTAACTATCCTGAAAGCAGATAAAGAAGACAGAATACCAAATATGACTTTTATATATAGTGATCTGGCTGGAAAAAGAAATGTCGATTGGATGGTTTATCCATTCAAATAATTTGAAGTATTTCTTTTTCCTTGCGTGTGGAATTATAAGATATGCTTTCAAAAATGTGCAGTGTTTACAACTTGCTCTGCAATCTTTATACACTATAATAATTGAGCCCAATATTACGCTGTTTTACAATAAAACTGCTTCTCTTGCTCAGAACACTGAATGCTTTTTATCCTCTGGTTACCGTTCCTTCTCCGCCCAGGTGGACAATGTGATGTTCCCAATGGGCTGCTGTGGGAACTCTGGTTACTTCGCTCGGCACATCCCTGGGGTGAGTGTGTATTCTCCCATGACCTCATTACCACGAGAAGAGCTGCCTCCCAAATCCTGGTCTCCATGCTTGATCTCTAGCCGGGTGCCAAATGTATACACACAACTGCCTCCCCACATACCTCACATGCTATCTAGATAACATTTCGTAGCCAAAGCATGGGCTCTTGATTCTTCACACTCACAAATGCCCAGCAAACAAGACAGATGAGTTCTTAAATTTTTAATTCCTGTATAATTAACATGCAGTGTTATATTAGTTTTCAGGTGTACAATATAGTAATACAACAATTCTATATATTACTCAATAATCATCGCAATAAATATATTCTTCATCCCCTTCACCTATCACCCATCACCCCCCACCTCCCCTCCGGTAACCACCAGTTTGTTCTCTATATTTAAGAGTCTGTTTTTAGTTTATCTCTTTTTTCTTTGTTCATTTGTTTTTTTCCCTTAGATTCCATATATGGGGGTTCCTGGTTGCTCAGTTGGTTAAGCATCTGACTCTTGATTTTGGCTCAGGTCATGATCTCAGGGTCCTGAGACTGAGCCTTGCATCAGGCTCTGTGCTCAGTGTGCTTGAGAGTCTCGATCCCTCTCCCTCTGCCCCAACCCCTCCACTTGCTTTCTCTCTTAAAAAAAAAAAAATAATTCCATTATGTGCATGAAATCATATGGCATTTGTCTTTCTCTTACTGACTTATTTCATTTGGCATTATACCCTCTGGATCCATCCATGTTGCTGCAAATGGCAAGATTCATTCTTTTTCATGGCTAAGTAATCATCCATTGTATATATATATATGCCACACCCTTTATCCATTCATCTATTGAGAGATCCTTGGGTTGCTTCCACATTTTGGCTATTGTAAATAATGCTGCAATAAAAATAGGGGTACATATGTCCTATCAAATTAGGGTTTTCATATTCTTAGGGTAAATACCCAGTACTGCAATTACAGGATCATATGGTAATTCTATCTTTAAATTTCTAAGGAACCTCCATATGTTTTCCACAGAGGCAGTACTAGTTTGAATTCCCACCAACAGTGGACAAGGAGGCCTTTTTATCCACAGCTTTATGCTTTTGATTTTGCCCATTCTGACAAGTGTGAGGTGATATCTCATTGTGCTTCTGATGTGCATTTCCCTGATGGTGAGTGATACTAAGCAACCTTTTCATGAGTCCCTTGGCATTGTCTGTCTTCTTTGGAGAAATGTCTATTCATGTCTCCTGCCCATTTTAAATTAGATTATCTGGGATTTTTTGGTGTTCAGTTGATGACGGATGGTCTTCACAACTCAAATGCCTGTTCCATCTCTCTAATTCTACCTTTCCCTCCAGTTCAAACCACTGCCATTTCTTCTCTAGAGTGCTACCAGCGTTCCTGAACAGGCCTCCTTACCTACCTCACCACATTTCATTCATCCACTTCATGTTTCACACTGCTGCCAGAGTCACGTTGATACGACACAGTGACCAAAGCTCTTCCAAGTCAGATACCTTTCAGCGACTTCCCAGTACCCTCATGACAATGTCTAAGGCTCCTTATCATGGCTGGCAGACTTGTAAATCCCGTCCCTATCAGGACGCTGCTCACTCTTGCATCCTATTCTCAAGCCCTATTCAATTCCTGGCAGTGTCCATTAAATCACCTAAATTACATCAGCACTCCAGACCTCCCTGCATCATTTAACTTCAGCTTTGACCAGAGACCCTGCATCCCTCCCACCCTCCTACCCACTCATGCTTCAGTTTCAGCTGATGTGCCACTTCTGTGGCTCTTGACATCTCTCATTAAAGAACTGGGTTAAGGGACACCTGGGTGGCTCAGTCAGTTAAGCGTCCACCTTCGGCTCAAGTCATAATCCCAGGATTCTGGGATCAAGCCCTGCATCAGGCTCCTTACTGAGTGGGAAGCTGGCTTCTCCTCTGCCTGCTGCTCTCCCTGCTTGCACCCCCTCTCTCTGACATATAAATAAAATCTTAAAAAAAAGAAAAACTGGGTTAAGTGTCCTCAGGATCCCCATTTACTCCTTCCACAGACTACTCCACAGCGAAGTTGTTACTGTTCATCCTCCCTACGAGACTCTTACATTCTGAGGACCATGGATGATACCTCTCTGCACTTGTAATACCCAGCGCCAGAGATGAATGAGTGCTGTTACCAGTTCCATACACTCTTAGACCAAAACTCAAATTCTTTTCTGTTCAGCCAACTTCTTCCAGAGATATCAGCAAATCATAATTCTTTTGTTGTTTTATGCCTGTCTTCAAATTTTGTCATTGGTTGAATGACAGCTCCTTCCCTTTATCACAGTATTTGACTTCTTTCATGTCAAAATATTTATGCTTTCTTGTTTTATTTTGAGCCCATTCTCCATTGCTGCTATTACTAGAAATGGAATTTTAACATTATCAAAGGAGAACTCCAAATAATGGGGATTTTACTTTTTCCCAACTATGGTAATCAAAGACTCTATGTCTTGTTTCTTAAAACAATAGTGGTGATAGTGGTACTAATTTTAGAAGTAGCATACATCCAGCACTATCTGTACCATTATTCTAAGTGCAATTTAACTATCTTCATACTCAATACTCATCCTATGAGTCGGGCACTATTACCCCTCTCTCAGATGAGCCAACTAATACACAGTAGGTTAAGTAACTTGCCCAAGACAGTATCTCCAGCAGCCAGGCAGCCTGCTTCCACTACTGACACTGCTCCCCACCACGGTCATCTGAAACTCTCCCACGCTTACACCAACACCTTGCAATGGAGTCCTCAAGAAATGGTCTTCTACTGAGTCTGGAGAAATTAAAGTAACCCTGGTTTAGATTTGCTATGTGCTAGTAAGTCAAACAAAAGGGCTCAAGTGCCCTGAGAGGACAGATAATAAACATCATGTCTGAATTTTAATGATGGGGATTATTCATTCCTGGCTATCCTGTTGCTTTTCACAGAGATTTGCTCTGTGTTCTAGTCCTTGGCCTTTCTCTTGCCTCCCTTGTCCTCCTGCTGCCACACCGGGTAGCTCCGCAGCCCCCGAAAGCCCCCAGCCATGTCCCATCTCTAGGCCTCTGATCACACTGCTGCCTCTGCTCTGAACACCCTCCCTCCCTGCTCAGCTGCAACCCCTGCTCTACTCCTGTCTTCCTCCACTGAATCCACTCAACCGCTCCTCCAGCGAGCACTGTGTGCGTCCCCGGGAGGCAGCGCCCAGTCCCCTTCTCTTGGACTGTCCTCCGCATGGATCTCTCAGTCACTACCACATGTTTTTGTGTTTAACAGCTCCCGTGGCTGACTCCATTCACCCAAGCACAGTAAGTCCGCCAGAGGAGCTGGGCCAAAAAGGACGATCTGGCCCGCAAAGGACCACTGCTGTCAAACGGAACACCAAGGTGAAGAATATACTGTGACAACACCAAGGTGAAGAATATACTGTGACGCATCTAACAATGAAAAGAATCATCTTTAAGCTCTGTGCCCTGGAGAAAGATCTGGCCAAGTAATTTCTTCTGTTGCCTACCTCCCAGTATTCTGGTAACCTAGCAACTGACCAGATAAGGACTGCTCCCTTTGCATTACAATTCATAGAGGAAGGAAACAAGAAGCTACCTGTAAGCACTTAAGGATCTATTTTGGCTAAGTCCATTAGAGAGAAAGAAAAGACTGAAAAAAGATACCTCTCACCGCAGGAGATGGTGGGTTTTGTCCAAAAAAGCAGACCCCTTCTGGAAGGATGAGACTGGTTCTGAATAGGACAGATGTTCCCTTCTGCCATCGCGTGCAGCTGACAACTAACCACCTCTGAGATGGCAAGCCTCCAGGCACAACACTGTCTGCTTGCAAACCTGCTTCTGGGCCTGCGAGCTGCTTCAAAACTGACATGTGTATTCTAGTCCTGCATTTTCCCTGCCCGACATTATGAGGCTCATTTGTACTTTCTCTAATTTCATACCTATCCTACGAGCTTTCATCTTGGCCTTGTGTTTCCTTTTCTGCATTTCTAAGTTTTGTTACTGAAGATCAGCTTCCCCTGACTTCACTTAGGCACCACAGAAAGGCCATCCTAAGGACGGCTGTTTATAGATCCTTCCTCCTGGAAGCAGGAGGAATTTTTGCTGGCACTCTAAGTCCCAGCCTAATTGTATTTTATTATTATATTTCATTTTCTGGTACTCAATAGTTTACAAGAGTGTTGACACTGGGCAAAAAATTGCACATCTGGAACCACAAGTGTGACAAGACTGCTCTCTGCATTCTAGTGGGGAGAGCAGAAAATGGTTTTGCAAGAGTGACTTGACGCCCAGTCAGGCGGGATTTGAGCTGGAGTGTGTCTATCTGAGATAGGGTGGTCAGAGAGGGGCCTCCTGAGGGGGTGACATCTCAGCTGAGCTTGAAGGATAAGGAGTCTTATAGACAAGGGGCTGGAGAAGAGTGTTCCGTGTGTGAGGGAATAGTAAGTACAGAAGCCCCACAGAGGCAGAGTTTGGCCTATTCAGTAAGAAAAATTCTCCCTGCCCCCAGTCATTGTTAAATGCTAGCAGAGAATCAAGCTCCTTTCCTCCAAAACACGTCTCTTGGGTTATAATGTATTTGTTCATAGTATATTTTGATTTGTCCGCCCTTCCAAATAAATTTTAGCAACTACTTCTCAACTGCCACAGTGTGCCAGGCCCTGGGGTTCTAAGTGAGCAAAACAGTTTTGGCTTTTATTTGTGTGAGTGCAAGCAGATCAATAGTGAAACCAGGATCATAAAAATGGATGGTTTTGTCATCACTCACCAGTGTATCCTCAGGACCAGCACAGAACCTGGCACACCGAAGGCAAATATGTGTTGAATGAATGCTACTAAGGAAAGAATGCAGCATGCAAATTGTATATGTAATAGGACCCTATAAATAACTTGGGCAGAGAAACACAGGTGCTGATAAAGACAGAAAGAAATATACCAAAGTACTGAAAATGGTTGTCACTTCGTTGTGCGTTACACAACAAGCACGTCTCTTTTAGTGTGTGTGTGTGTGTGTGTGTGTGTGTATATATATATATATATATATATATATAAAATAAGCACTAATTCTTATTCAGTCAAACACTAAATAAATTTAATGGATGGGGGCCTTCAGTTTCCGCTAATGGGTGTGAAGAAAACGGGACTGACATCATTTATTGTGTATTTCTCAGGATACTCATTTGTCAGTAAGCTACCAATGCTTTTAAGATTAATTCAGAATTCCCCTGAAATACGACCCACCCTTATGAAAACAAGGAAGACAATGGCAAAAAGCCATTAGGTAATGAAATTGGATAACGTCTCTTGGATGGAAACAGGAAGATGATTCTATGTCCAAAAAAAAAAAAAACTGAAAGAGGAACACCGTGCAAACCGACACCCATAGGATCTTGGCCAACAAGGAGACTGTTGCCTTTAGGTACAAAAAGCAGGAAGCAAGGTGTGGCCCTCCCAAACCCTTTAAGCCCCAGGGGCCCACAGCATGCTTGCACCTGGAGCCCACTCTCACCCAAGCGCTACAGAGCCACACGCGATTCCCACCCCCATGCAAAGCAAACAGTGAGCTTCCTTATCCCCACAACCCAAGCCGGGTCAGTTCCGTAAAGCACACACCCGGTAACACCCAGCCCGGGGTCTCACCAGGCCGGCACAAACAACACCCTTCTCCCCAAGGCCAGCATCCCTCCACGGAACACAGGACCAACCTTCCCACAGGCACACCGCGGAGCCTAGCAAGAGCGACACGCACGGGACACGGAAACTAAGCGGTTACCCCGAGGCCCAGGTCCGCGCTCCGAGCCCCCAGGTGCCTCTACCCGGAAGCACGCTGCAAGCGCTCGCGGGGGTCACAGTTCCGCCAGGGGAAAACACCAGCCGCGCCCAACACCCGCAGGGCTTGCAGCCCAACGCCTCGCAAGCCTCCACCCCCTAGGTGTCCGCACAGTACGACCGGGGCCGCCCCGGCGTCGCGCCTGCTCCCGACCCACCAAGCAAAGCTCCCAGGCCCTGGGCTCGCTCGGCCCGCTCCCCGACCCGCTCCAGCTCGCCGCCGCCGCGCACACCCTCCCGAGGCTCTTACCAGAGGGCATGGGTATCTGGAGCACCGAGGCCATCAAAAGGATCCC
The DNA here is from genome assembly GCF_002007445.2 of Ailuropoda melanoleuca. Classification (NCBI taxonomy): domain Eukaryota; kingdom Metazoa; phylum Chordata; class Mammalia; order Carnivora; family Ursidae; genus Ailuropoda; species Ailuropoda melanoleuca. The sequence continues at coordinate 96,451,318 of NC_048225.1, forward strand.
AAAGCCATACAAAACAGAAAAGGGCTTCTCGGGGCGGCAGGGATGGGCTGTGCGCGGCGCCCAGGATGTCGTCATCTTACAGGAGTCCAGCGGGAACCTGAGAGCCCACTAAGCGACACCTTCCCAGGTCCGGGGAGCAGACGCAACAATCCCCCAGTACCCGGGCGTCCGGCGCCAGGCGCGGCGGAGTGACCTGCGCGAGGCTTGGGCGGAAGTGACTCGCCTTCCCGAAATAGGCGGGGCAGCCGGCGGCCGGAGGCGGGGCCTGGTCGCAGGGCCCCACAAGCCTCCCCGACCCGGCGTGGGCCTGCTGTGGTCGCACCCACGGGACTCAGTCCCCTCCCCTCCCGCGGGCGCCGGGAGGCCCTTCGACGATCCCATGTGCACGCCGACCCGAGGACCCCGGCGGCTTGCGGGGCTCACCGCCCGGACTCAGGAAAAGTGGGAAGGAAAGCAGAGCTGGCGGGGTCATCTTTGTCCCTTTTCCAGAACGGAACGCCGCACTGAGCGAAAGGCGCAGCGACCTGACGCTAGAAACCCAAGGCCCAGGCAGCGGGTCGTCGTGGGGCCGCACCCTTCGCGGCTCCAGTGTGTCGTGGGACACTCCGGACTCCCTGGGCCCTTGTTTCAAGAGTTGGCATTAATCGGGCATATTTAGGGACAATACTTGTGATTTCCATGGCTCAACGTCTGTCTGCTCTTGGATCCTCTGGAGGCCTGCTAGATTTCAGACTCTCAGAGGTTTGGCCACTGCACTCCCAACCCCTAAAGTAAAGCAAGGTAGATGAATTATTAAACCACACCGGGCCATTAGCATATTGGGCCTTACCTCTCTGGGCTCTTGAGCAATTAAATGCTTTATTGAAGAGGCAAAAAACATGCACGAAAAAGGTAAGGACAAGGGTGTATTAATTGCCAACCTCTTGGAAGTACTTAAAGCCATTATTGTTGGGATGGAGAGGAATCCATAAGCTGGAGAACGTTTCTGGTGACCCAGTCTCTCAATGGAAAATCAAGTGGAAAATTAAGAATGAGCCAGGTCTATTTGTAGAGTTCTGATTAAACCTGTATGACTAGTAAGAGGAAAAAAAGTCACATGACTTGTATTAAAAGAGTACATAGAAGGAATTGACATTTTCTTCCCATTAGCTGGCCAAGAATAATAAATGTCAACCAATGTGAGTAATCGTATTGGGGGGACCAACACCCTCAAACCTTGGCTTTTAATTTAACTTTCCCATATGTTAAGTTTTTAAATGGCCATGACTTTTAAACCACCATTTCCATTTGGAGTTTATGCCACAGAAATCATCAGAGCTGTGACCAAAGGTGTGTAATTTTCGAAGAAAAATAAATCCTAAGCGTCTAGCCAAAGTATAAGGAATTTTTGATAGGTGGCTTCATGGTATGAATGTCTATGCATCAGGCAGTTAAAAAAAATCTACCTGAGAAACTACGATATATAAGTTAAAAAAATTGACTCCAAGTAAGTGTCCTTGGCATTCCCATAGAGCAATTAGCTCAAAATTAAGTAACAGTGATAGGATTATGGGTATTTCATTTTCTTTGTGCTTTTCAGTTTTCTATATTGACCCTGTGTTACAGGAATCATGAAGAAAAAATTTTTTCAGTCCAACCTATATATCAACAGCTATTTTCATAGAATGTTGGGGGTTGATCCTGCATCATACAGAATTAAGGTATAACAGAATGGTGAGGAATTGTGATCTTTCTGTATTAACCTCAAATGCATCTTCTAGAAGTACAAAACTGTATATATTTAAAGAATTCTATAGCTGAGAGGTACTTAAAACTTTGTGGGTTCAACAAACCATGGAATTTTGCATAATTCCCAGAACAACACAATGTTTGGATTTTTGACGGGATATGAAACAATAGTTGTGGAGGTGATCCTAAAAGACCTCAGTATCTTAAATTCTAAAATCCAGACGCTCCATCATGACACTGACTTAAAGGAGACATAATTAAGGAGACAGAAAACTCAATGAGGGGGATTATTTCTGTTAATTTTTACAGTTGCAAAAGAGTTATTTAACGGAAATGTTGTTCAATGTTGACACTTATTTGTGAAAACAGAGTATTGTTCTCTGCAGCCATCTGTATACAATGGTATATGTCAGTTACGTCTCAGTAATACGAAAACATTTTCCATCTATTTCTAGTCTTAGAAGTACGTTTTTTTCTCAGGAGTAAATTAAAAGGTGGCAAAACATGGCTGGTGTTTGGTTTCCTAGTTACACAAGCTAGATTAGAGTCAAGAATTGGGGTTTTACTAGAACTTTCTTTCAATCAGTAAAATCTATACCTGGGGTTCATCAAGCTACTCTAAATGTAATTGGAGAATTTCACATTGATTGATTTATTTTCACCAGAACAAATTAAGGCTCCATTGGAAAGGTTCTGTGCCCTGTTCCCTATTTTTCTGGAAAAGCTCCGTGAGACAGGGCTAGAGATTTCTTGCTGTAGCTCCAGTGCTAAGCCAGGTCTGTAGTAGGTGCATCGTAAATGCCTGTGAATACTGCCCGAAATGCATGGGTGTTGCCGTCAAGTGCATCTGACATGTCTCTGCCAGTTCTCCCCAGCATGGATTTACCAAATAAGTGCTGGGGACGTTGTGAGAGATTTTGTTTTAATAACCTTCGACACTAGGAACAAGGTGGGTTTGCCTCTAAAGGAGGAAGCTGCAACTTGTCTGCACAGAAAACGTTCCTGTATCAGGCAGTGCAAGCTGTGATCTGAGTCCTTAGCCTTGAGACCATTTGAGTGACTTGGTTCAAAGGGAGAGTGTTGACAGTGAACATCCTGTCACCTGGACAGGAATAGAACTCGAGTCAAGGCTTTGAGTGAGGTAGGGGAGTAAAGGCTTCCGGTGCCCGCAACTCCCCCTGAAGGTCTTGTCGCACTGCCAAAGTGACCGGAGAGCGTGGAGAATGTGCCTGTGTGTAGACCAGGTTTTGAGCGATGTGCTAGATCTCCTTTAAGGCTTTATGAATGGCACTAGGGCGGAGGTGGGTGTGTGGGGATGTCATTAAACAGAGGCCACCTTCTGTAAAATAAATCTTAATGCTAGATGAATCTTGGCCTCCTAAATTCGTATATTTCCATCATGCTTTTCAGAGGTGGGGGTAGCAGCCTGAATGGGCCCGTGAGTCCTCTCAGAAAAGGCTTTCCGCTGTCATGGTGAATTACACACTAGGTTCGCTGAGAAAGCTGGAAGAGAATGGCTAAACAGCATAGATAAGCCGTCTTGTTGATGTGGGCCGGGGAGCTGTGCCGTCTCTGTTTCTACCTGGTAAGTACCTGCCAGCCGGTGGACCTTCCTATTTAGCTGTTACCAACAAGAACATTCCAGTGGTAAACCGCACCTTACACAGGATTCTGAAACCATGCAGTACAGAAAGCAGGGCACTTCTCAGAAGGAACCCATATTCATTTTGTTTCCTCTTGGCTTTTAAAGGCTTTAAAAAGTAAATATATTACAAACCATATTCCAGACATCGATTTAGAAAGAAAAAATCTTTTATTCCTTTCCCGTTATAGTGATGGAGACAGAACATTTTATATAAATGTCATAGACACTTACACTTAAATTACACTTCACACTTACGTGTACACAAAAAGGAAACAAGAACAAAATTCAGATTGTTAGCACTAAGAATAGTTTTGGAGACCAGTTGGTCCAGCCCTGCTTTTCAGATGAAAAATGTAAGGCCAGAGGTCAACAGAATTACTCAACAATACAAATGAAGTTAGACAATTCAGTATTTTACTCGTAGTTAGTATAAACAGTATTTCCCTTGTATCACTGATGTCACAGGCAAAAAATCTCATGAATTTCTTGAATTTCAATGTCCCAGGCATCAGATGCTAGGTAATCATAATACTCACTGACCTACTGCACTCTGAGGGAAAAGAGGAATTTACATTTTTTTTCTTGTGATAGGGAATTTTAATTCAAGGAAAGGCCAATTCCCAACAGTTAATTTCTAGCCCTCCTTTAAAATGTACGTCTTCAGAAACGCAAGACCTAATAGATTTCCTTAAGTTTCCATAAGTTTCAACTAAGCAAAACCATTGAGGATCTTTTCATATAGTCGTGGTTTCCTTGCCTTTCTTTTATTGGAGGCCTGGCTGTATATCCTTTGCCCATTTACAGGGAGATGGGGAGTGAGGAGGGTTGGTCTTTGAATTTTTTAGCCCTAAATTTGCCAGTTATCCTTGTCTATGATAAAAGTTGTAATTTTTTCCTCCTATTTTGTCAGTTGACTTTGCCTATGCTGTTTTTTCCCTTTCTTCCATGATTTTAAAGAAAACATCAAGTTGATGTCCAGGTTACTCTTCATATTTATCAAGATGAATGTGGCAGAATAAACTCTAAAAGCAACTTAAAACCCAGAATTACACAGTAGCTATCAGTCATCATGTACAAATCTGTTGTTAAATGTCCAGAAAGATTCCGGTACTTTCTAGATCGTTAGCATGGCCCGTAATGTCATCCCAAATAAATTACTGCTCTGTATGTGGCCCATTTAGGTACTCCAGGATCACCTATTTAGAGACCTGTACATTAATTTTGCAGTTCTTAAAAGTCATGGTTTCTTAGTTTATTTGGCATATTCTGAATCTATACAAAAAGTAAGTCACTTGCTTTTATAATAAAATTACTGTTTGATTTAAAAGAGTATGTTTTTATACACACAGTACAAATTGCTTTGAAATAGAGCTTAGGAAATATCCAGAGCTCATTGTTTAAGATGTTTCTCTTGAAAACCTCTTCTCCAGGTTCATTTAATACCTTCTTAATAAACAGAAAATACAATTTTTTTCCTAGTGAAAGTAAAAACTGATCTCGCTATATTTTATATCTGATCTAATAGGAGATTTTGCTCCATCGAAGAAAAAGTAACTATTTAAGAAAGACATGGGTGTAAAAAGAAACAAACATAGATGAAGAAAGATTAGCAGAAAATGAATCAAAAATTAACAGTGGTTATCACTGAGTAGTATAATTGTATGTGACTTCGTTTTTCACGTCTTCCTCCTGGATTTTGATCTTCTCGTTAATGAGGCCATTCCATAGTATGAACATTGAAAATAAGAAAGGCGAATCACAAACTTGTAAACAGAAAGCCAAAGTGACACCTTCTTCCTTTAAGTAACTGAGATCATTTGCATACCCTGAGTGCAGTCTTCCCCTAACTGGATGGTGTGTGCTTCCAGCAGAAGGACAGAGCACAAGGAGTGACTAATCCAGGCTAAGAGGAGGGAGCTTTCACTAGTCCTCGGAGCTTGTCGGCATCTTCAAGTGCACATGGCTGCGTCTCCGGGAGGTCACTTCCAAGATTTTATGAATCTCACATCTTACACTGTTGGATTGTGTCCTTTCCCACAACATTGTGATTCGAGGTGTTGTCCGGCGCTGGAGTACTTTGTCAAGGAAGGGCACTGAAATAACAGGATATTTTTATTCAGGTGACAGCATGGGTGACAACTGAACCGCCCGGAATTTGCTGCTTAAAATGGTGATACTAACATTACACATAATTATGAGTTCACAAGAACTGTTTTGCCCTCCTTAGTGGTTGCTGTGTAGGGCACAAGAAAATATGGCCTAAATTGAGACACTGAGTAGATAAGAGAGGGAGTAATGAAAAAGTTGACCTTTCCTCGTTGCCTTTTTTGTCAAAGGAAAAGTGTTCTCAGTGTTGAGCAACTAAATAGAAAGAGCCTTGTTCCAGAAACATAGAGGCCCCTCATAACACACCACATAGTTCTGACTCTTTTCTGAGCCGGGTCATGGCAGAGACAGCAAACAGGAGCTGCTGGTTTGGAGCGGGGTCCGTCTCAGAGAGTACGTCCTCCCCCTACCACAGTCAAGATTGAAAGAAGATATTGTATAGTCCAAGGGGTCCAAACGCTTCCCTGGCCATGCTGAAACCTCTCCTCTCCCTTAAGGCCAGGAAGACTGTCCTCCCCGCGGTGGAACACATCCCTGTGGAGGCCCTGCTGCTCACCTGACACCCCGTATCATTCCTGCCACCTGATCCCTCCTCATTGTTTTCTTTCCACCTCACAAGACTTCCCAACATCTGTTGTTACCTGCGTCATCTTTGAACATTCTCATGTCCTTTAGCACGCAGCTGTGTCTCTGGAATCTGCCTCTTTTCCTGTATCACCCTTTCTGCCCTTTCTCCTGGCTTGGGCACAGGTCTTAAGGTTGGTACTGACTCTGACTCATTCCTTATCTATCATATCTTGCCACAGATGATCAACCTTGGTCCTGTAGAACTCTTTGGCCAAAATTCAGTCTTAAAAAGGAGGTTGGACACAAAGTCATTAAGGAATTCCTACCATTTTATTAGAAGTTGATCAGCATTCAATGTACACAATTTGACACGTACCTTGATGTAAAAGAACACTTCCAAAAAGTTAGTTAAAATGAAATTTTGATAAATTTACTCTCATTTGTTTATACTTCTCATTTGATTCGCTACTCAGAAATTTAGGGAAATTTAAAATGGAGGTCCTTACTCATAAGTTAGCATGAGAAAGAAGATATACGTACAATGTATGGTACATGGTATAAGTGACTAATCCAAGGGTGTCTGGGTGGCTCCGTTGTTTAAGTGTCTGCCTTTGGCTCAAGGCATGATCTTAGAGTCCTGGGATCGAGCCCCACATCTGGCTTCCTGCTCAGAGGGGAGTCAGCTTCTCCCTCTCCTTCTGCCCCTCATGCTTTCATGCTCTCTCTCTCTCCTAAATTAAGAAAAAAAAAATGTGACTAATCCATGTTTGAAGAATGTAGGAATGAGCAAGTGAATACAGTAGTGTTAATAAGCAAAAAACAACGAATATGATATTGAAACTAGAGGATATAAGTTTTTTGATAAAGGAAATGGTTGTCATCGCGTGAAAGCAAAATCAGGATTCAGTACTTACAGTCCATACGATCTTCATGTATCAGCTGCAGATATAAAACAACACGCAGAGAAGCTGAGGAACGGGACTGCTGTGTAGACGCTCTTTCAGGTAATTTTTATATTCTTCATGTTTTCTTTATTTTCTACATTTTCAGTAATGAGCACTTAGTATTCTTAAATTCTTAAAGGAATTCTTAGTATTCTTAAAAGGAAATAGTATATTTTAAAAATGTAACAGACGGCAATTGCTGTGAGTTTTAAAGAAAGACATCACTTTGGATCGGAGCATTTTGGGGAGCTCCCTGGGTACCTGGAGTCTGAGCCTAATTTAATGCAACTTCAGTTGGAAGAAAGGTGGTAACATGTTTAGGTAAGTAACCTGGCAGGAATGAGGAGGAATTAAATGCTATTCTTAGCTCTCTTGTGAAATCGTTTTTAAGTTAACTTTCGTAAAGACAACCACACAGTCTCTGCGTCTCTGTTGTTTCTGCTCAACTCCACTGTGGTAGCCGTAAGTAGGCTAACAGTGGGTGAGGCTGGGTTCCACTAAGACCTGATTTACAAAAACAGTTACTTTTCGGTTCAGTGATTTCTAATATTCAGTCCTACCTGTGTGCCACTTCAGGTTGTAGCATAATCTCCCTTTTCACCCCAATCCTTTAGCAAACCGAGAAACAGTTACCACACAACAGCTGTGCTAGTAAGCTGCTACTTTGAATTCCTGGAATGCAGGCATGAGGTGTGGTGACATGAGGTGTGGGGGACAGAAGGGAGAGGGCAGTCACAGGAGGCCAGGGGAGGCAGAGAATTCAAGGAGAGTGGGGAGCAGGGGAGGGGAAACCCAAAGCCTCCACAGGATCCTGAGGTGACCCTGTGCATTTGAGGGAAGCGGGGGACCCGGAGGCACACCCACGTGGCAAATGCTTGGGTTCCACAACAAAAACGAAAGCTTCCTTCTCAAAGGTTCATAGCGTCCCTGCACAAAAATACAAGAGTGCTTTGTGAAAACAGTGCCTGTGCATAGCGCTGACGACAGTCCTCACCCAACTCGCTGGAAACAACCAGAATCCATCAGAAACAACCACCAAGGCCTTTCCCCTCCCTGAAGTACCTTCTAACTTCCCTGGTACCAGTGATCCGACTAGAGCAGCAACATACGCGGATCCTGTTCCCATTTTCAGTGTTTGAGTTCTTGAAGACATTTCGAATTCAGTATTTACATTAGGTACCTGCTGTTGTCCTGATTCGTTTGCAGTTTGAGGCTTTACACTGCTGTCTTCTTGAGGGTGTAAATGGGTCTTCTCTCTAGGTGTTTCATCTGTATTATTGCTAATTGGCAGGAGAAGAAAAATAGGAAAGATACCTTAATTACGTACATTTCAGTCTTGGAAGAAATTCGTTAGCGGCTTTCATTTTGAAATTTAGGGCAGAATTTGCCTCAAGTTTCTGAAATCTTTGCAAGGTGTGTAAAAGGACAACATAACCAAATCCCACCTTGCATGACTAAGTCAAAACTCGAAGGAGGAAATCGTATGAAAACCACCCTGTACGGTGTGTCAGAAGACGCTGAATTCTTATAGACAAGTGTCCGTGCCTTAAAACACTTATTTCCAAAGCAATTCTGACTGGCAAATAATCGTTTACTGCCAGATTGTGATATTGAAGCCTCACAAGGTCAACGGCTCCGCACAGTGGATCTTACTCAAGGCTTCCTTTTCTGTTTTTGCAAAGATGGGAGTTCTGTTTTCTGTACGTTGACGTCCACAGTTTGGAGAGCAGCAGTCATTGTCATGAGGCATAGGAGGACTGACAGTAATTCCAAGGATTTAACCACTTTTAAATGCCAGTAACAATCACGTGTAAATAACAACAGCTAACATTTTCTGACCTTCATCCTAAGTGAGGCAGTGTGTTAAGTGAGGTCGGAAATATTGTCCCTATTTTACAGACAAGGAAAATGAAGTTTAGAGAAGGTAAATGTCTTGCTGAGGGTTTCAGAGGTAGTAAGTGGGTGTGAACACAGCTCTTACTGATTGCAAAGCTCACGATCTCACCTGATAACGCTACTCTGCCTCTTCAGGGGTTAAGATGCACTTCATTGTACAGAAATGAAATGAGAAATGATACAATACCAGTACATTTAGGTTTCAGATATGTGTTGGTATTAGGGACTTAAGGGTGGAAGCACAAAGAGTTAACTCCTCCACTTACCAGTACTTCCTCATTACTCACTTACTCTTTACCCTTTCATGGAAATTAGAACGAGGTCATCCCTTGAGACAAAGAGGAAGACTGAGTCAGGAGCCAGTTTTCACAGGATGTGGAAGGGCCAATTTGAGATTCTTGCATGAGGAAGAGCAGAGGGTTGTACCAACAGGTGTTCTGGGAGGGGCTTCCAAGAAGCAATGACTAAGTGGTTATCTGAGGAATGGCTAAAAGTGGTTTTGACTGAGGAGTGGTACGTGGGTGTGGGAGAATACAATCTTCATGAGTGTGTGCAGAAGGAATGGCTATCCAGTTGATTGATGGTAGTTAATGCGAATATGGAGTAATGCAGGGATGCTTTTATACGGAGTGGTCTTAATAGTTTCGTCACTCCAAGCATTAGACCAATGAGGACTTTAAAGCTTTATCTGAGTATATACAGGAAGGTTGGTTCCTATAGGAATAGGAATAGATCAGAGGCAGAAACAAGAGGCAAGGATAAATGGGCTGTGAATGGAGGAGTCCAACAGTATTTTTCCTGAGTGATCCGTGCATGACTTCTCCTGCTTAACCTTTGTCACAAATTATTGTTGTATAAATATACAGTGAAATATAAGGTATGCAGATGACACATTTTTCACTAGTGAAAGGCCAGTAACGTTAAATCACAGAACTTGCTAGTCTGTGTGAATGGACAGGAACTTTTCCACCAATCTTAATAAGGACAGAATCCTTTACAGAAATACTATAAGTTTCTTATAGGCTAATAACTCAGACTAGCATAAAAAGGGAGAGATTGCCTGCTATTCTCTAGAAGGATATTGGCCTAATGTACCAGAGTAGCTTAAAAAAAAAAATCCAGTAAGATTGATGGGGGGACAATATTGATAGAAGAAAATTCCACCTTTGTACTATATGCATTTCTGGGTGATACGGAATCAAATTCAGAAGCAACTGAAATTATTACCAGGTAGCTGAATGGGTTCAGGATTCTGAGTCTGATCAGCAGGACTGAAGCCCTACCCTGAGCAACTTCCTGCTGGGATGATTTTAAGCAAGTCACTGAATTCCTCTGCCCTTCAGAGTCTTCTCTGCTTTGGGATAACAATGTTATTGGGCCTACCTACCTCACGGAGTTGCTCTGGGGACCAAAGACAATAAATTTTAAAATATTTTGTAAGCAAATATATTAGCTGTTGCGATTCTCTCTCTCTCTTTTTTAAGATATTATTTATTTTTGTGAGGGGGGCGGAGGGAGAAGCAGATTCCCTGCTGAGTGGGGAGCCCGATGTGGGACTCGACCCCAGGACCCAAGGATCATGACCTCAGCCGAAGGTCTGAGGTCACTCAACCAAGTGAGCCATTAGGCGCCCCAGCTGTTGCTATTCTTATTATTAATCCTGACTACTGTACAAATGGAAGTCAAAAGTCATTAAATAAAAATGATTTCGAGTGCGTATAGGTGGTTCTGTTCACGAGAAGCTCATTTTCTGCGGGTGGCGCTGGTGAGGAGTGTAGTAGGGACCAAGAAGACAAGAGATAATTTAATTAAAAAAAAAGGATAATTTAATAGAGTGGGAAGTGCCACGTGGGGCGGAGGGAGGAAATGCACAGAGTAATTAGACACACTGAAACTGGGAGAGCTGAGGGTCGAGGAGGCATGGGAGATCATCAGTGATGTGACGGAAGTCTAAAACAGGCCGGCTCACCAAGTTCAGTGTTCGTATATTAAAACAAAGAGCAACCTTGAAACCCAGGGTAAGTTTAGGACAATTAGAGATGTACTACCAGGTAGGGCTGGTTACAGCCCCCAGGTCCTTCGGTCTTGGGTCACAACACAGTTTCAGGAGGATGTCACTAATTACAACACTGCTTTCTGCTGGACACTCACCCCCACCTCAGGCCGGTGACTTGCATTTTGTAGCTGCTATTCTCCCTCCTCACACCATTTCTGGCCCCTTGACTCCTAACTTGCTGGTTAAACAAGGCATTAGAAAAGTAATCTTAAAAAAAAAACAACTATAAGCAGTTTAAAGATTATCTAAGAAGTAAAAATTAGACAAAAATAGGAAGGTATACACACACAGACCCGATCTCACTTTAAACACTCCCCCATAAGGCCCCCCTAATCATCGTATTAAAGATTGGGTCTCCCCTACACCCACGTCCCTGAGCTCTCTTACTCTGATCTGTTTTCTCCCAGTCTGTATCCCCTTTATTATAATGAATTAACTACATGTCTTGTTTTTCCTCTCTCCGGTGCCTGGAATGAGAACTCCACGAAGGATTCTGCCTTCCCTGAAGGATACTCCACAAGTCTCAGAGCTGTCCCTGGAACAGAGAAGTGCTCGATACATATCGACAAAGATGAGTGTGCCAAACACCATCTAAGAGAAACATGGCTAGTTTCTGAGCTGTCTCCTGTGTCCTGCTCCCGTCCGGGCCTGGTTTGATCCCGCAGCTCCCAAGAGCGGGCCAGTCCTTCTACACCCTTCTGTCAGTCTTTTGGGGTGCTGATGGAAACTGCTGTGCTGGCGAGGCAAGAGCCAAGGTCCCCTCCACTCTCCTGTGCCTCTCACGTGACTTCCCTCTCCTTTCTGTGCGAGGGCCTTCCTGCCCTTCCTATGAGGAAGGCATGAGATCCAGATAAGAATAATCAGCTCACCCTGTGTAGCCGCAGCTCCCCAGCTTATCGGCTTCCCCCATACATGGACATAGCACAATGATTAATCACCCAACTGCTTCCAGGAGAAGGATCTTGGGGGTTCCGATTATTTAAACTTCAGCACCTCTTCCTGCTAATCTTAGTTATGTGATATTTCTAACACGGAAATAAATGGCATTTTCTGACAGTAATCCACTCATTATCCCAAGAAGTGAAACCCAGGCCAAAGAGATAAAGGTTTAGAGATGTTTTGAACTGTGTACGGATTACATATAGGATAGGTTCAATGGTGGGGTACTTCGCTGTTTGGGGGGTTTGCTCCCTGAGCCTTCAGGCTCAAGAACACCATGGTCTTTTCCCTGCCCCATCCCTGGTCACTGCTGCTCGCAGAATGCTGGGCTGGTGCGAGGCCGTCGTCCTCGGAAAGTATGGCAATGACAGGAGGCAGATTTTAAGACGGGGAAACCCAGGAAGAAATGGTGTGTGATCAGAGTGTGTTTCGATGAGACAAGATAATCATTTCTAAAGAAATAATTTTTATGAAATGGCTATTGAATCTTTTTTATGCCCGATAATACAAGGAAACGATCTTAAGTTACAAATCAATAGCTTGACTCGGAACGTGCTCCTTGATGAGCTAGGAACAGGCCATAGGCATGCGGAATGGAGTCCTTGGAAGCAGGGAGGAGGGAGGGGACGGTCACGACTGTCTCTAAGAGAAAGAGAATCCTTTGCTGTGGCTGGTTTTAACTGGACATTGGCCTGGAAATAGAAAATTAGAAGCCCCAACTACTTTAATTCAGCCTTAATTTTTAAAAAGCCTAATTAAAAAAAAAAGTGACTCACAAACTGTGGTACTAAAAGAGAAACTTTAAGAGGGAAAAGTTCCTGACACAAAGACTTTAGCTAATATAAACTATCAGGGCTACTTTCACTTTTTTTTTAATAATGAAATAGAAGGAATTGTATTTAGCTGTCAAACCACAGCACGTAGAGAATGTTAATTAGGAAGGCTAAAGATTTAACTTAAATGTAAATCTCTACTAATTATTTTATCACGAAATTGACTTCCTGACTAGATTGTTAAGACGCTCTGCTGTGATATTCTGCTTTTAAAAGGTGTACATTGACCTCCTCTGTGAAATAGCACTTTATTTCCTATTAGGCTTGCTTTGGGAGACTGTGTCTAGAACATTTGCTAAGGCAAACTGTTCACTTAAAGGTATGAGCTGTTTCTTATGGGTATAGACTTTGTTTATCGCGGTTAAACATTGATCTTATTGACTTTGACCTCACAGGTTTTGTTCTAAATAAATCAGTGAACACAAAAGCTGGATACGTTTTCTTCCTAGTCAGAAATGTTTATTTAGATCTAATCCTTATAAGGTTTTGGCAACTTTAAAAATTAGGTGGGTTTATAAAATATTTATTTTTTAATGCCCTGTAAAAAGCCTAAGTTCTTTGACGCTGGCAGCCTGTGAGGTGTGGGCCAGTAGGACACACTATGGAACTTCTGGTGCCTTGAAGAGGTCTGTGTCTAGAGATCTGAGCCTGGAATGTTTCGGCAAAACTGGGATACCAAGTATCTCATCAAAAAATTCCTTCTATGGGGCGCCTGGGTGGCACAGCGGTTGAGCGTCTGCCTTCGGCTCAGGGCGTGATCCCGGCGTTATGGGATCGAGCCCCACGTCAGGCTCCTCTGCTATGAGCCTGCTTCTTCCTCTCCCACTCCCCCTGCTTGTGTTCCCTCTCTCACTGGCTGTCTCTATCTCTGTCGAATAAATAAATAAAAACTTAAAAAAAAAATTCCTTCTGCCTATTTTCCCTTTTGTAAAATTTTAATCCTCCTTAAAAATCCTAAGCTTTTTTTTTTAAGTGTTCTTATTTTCATATATATTTCTTTCAGTGTGAATACTTCTCTATCCTCAATATACATCAAGGGCCTTCTTTATAATTAAGAATTATTACATCTGTTTATGTAGTAGTGGTGGGTTTTTTTTTTTTTTGAGGTTTTCTTTCACTTCTCTTTGTTTTTCAAGAGGAGGCGGATACAGTCGTAGATATTTTCTAGGAGAATGTGGCTATACTTACCCTTTTTTGTGCTTTAACATTAATTATCCACCAAGAACCAATGATGAATGAAAGAAAGATCACGCCAAAGAAAATACCTAGGCAGTAAAACAGGGTCATTGAATGCATGGAAAATGTAACCCACAGGTTTTAAACTCTAAATATCTAGTCCCACCAGAGGTTGCCAGTGAGTTTTTTAATGTAACTATAAATTCTACTTTTAAGAAACACCTCACACAGGCTTACCTTGAAGAGTTTCCCTCTACTCCTGGTTTAATCTAGCGCATGAGTCTTACTACCGCAGGGTCATAGATAAGGGGTGAGCAGAGCAGTTTGTAACCTTTAGTCCAAAGCAGCCTTTCAACAAATAGGTGAGAAGAGCGCGGGAGCTCCGGGCTGGGGCGCTGCGGGACCCTGCGCTCCTGTCTTGTGTAAGGCGCAGGCACAAGCTACTCTCTGCGACAAAGTCTACCACCAAACCACTCCTCTGAAATGGGCTTAGGAAATTGGTCTTTGTGGCCTCCACTGTGTGCAAGTGGGCATGACACCATCCTGAAGAAACCTCCTAGGTTATAAACCAAAGAGGAAGTTGTGCTCTCCAGCTCCGTTAGAATAGAAGGACGATTATTCATCTGTAATGATTCAAAGCCAGTATAGAACCTTCGATAAGGGACACTGCTCTTTCTGCCCGTGAGGATACCAGTCCTGCCGCACCATGGCCTGAATTTCAACTTACTTTCCTTCTAACTGAAATTGTAACGTANCGACAAAGTCTACCACCAAACCACTCCTCTGAAATGGGCTTAGGAAATTGGTCTTTGTGGCCTCCACTGTGTGCAAGTGGGCATGACACCATCCTGAAGAAACCTCCTAGGTTATAAACCAAAGAGGAAGTTGTGCTCTCCAGCTCCGTTAGAATAGAAGGACGATTATTCATCTGTAATGATTCAAAGCCAGTATAGAACCTTCGATAAGGGACACTGCTCTTTCTGCCCGTGAGGATACCAGTCCTGCCGCACCATGGCCTGAATTTCAACTTACTTTCCTTCTAACTGAAATTGTAACGTAGGAGATGTTGATCTCTCCTTTTACGCTTCATTCACTGTGAGTGAATACTTACTGTTAAAGGTGGTAGAGCTCTCATCCAACCCTTCATGAAACTTACCAGCTATGAGAGCATCACGTGGTCTTGAAGGGAAGACAAAAGCCAGGAGGACATCAGTTTGGCCCGCAGCATGATTGACAGGAGCTCTCAGCCAGTGACAATCCATCCTGATTTTTTTTCAGCACACAGTCTAATGTTTTTCTAGTATAAAAAGCCATTGGTCTCCCTCGCACAACCCCATTTTATCTTGTGCACTCAGCAAAGTATGTGCTTTTTTTTCTTTTTAACTTAATATTTTTTTCATAAAATTACTATAATTACAGCCAAAAATGTATAAAACAGAACAAAAAAGTATCACCCATAATCCTCCTACCCTGAAATGTTTTGGTACAATCCATTCTGGTACATTTTCCTGTGCTTCTAAGTTCTTACACAGTTATACAGTAAAAATCCAAATCATGACAGGCGAATAAATATAAACTTATTCTAGTGGCTGTATCAGTGTAGTCCAAGATTTCTATTGCAAATTTAAGTTGTTTCCAGTTTTATTTATAATGAAGCTCTTGATAAAAATGCATGAAATATTTTTCATATCAAAACATTCCAGTAGAATGGATTCCTAGGAGGGCTAAGTGACATAAATATTTGTATTATTCTCTATATACATTGCATAATTGTTTTTCATAGGCTTTCTGCCAATTGCTGGGGTAACTTCAACATATGAGGATATCCATTTCATCACACCCTTGCTTTTTATCAGGCGTACACATAAGTAGCTTTCTGTTGTTAATGTAATGGGGATAAAATGTATCTTGTTCTTTGTTTTTGCCTTTCTTTAGTTTTAATGAGGTTAACGTTTCCAGATTTATGGGCCAGGGCTCTCTCCCTATCCTGCATTCTAAGAGAGTTTCTGTATTTCCCTGCTCCTTTTTCAGTGCTATGTAGTGTTGAACTCTGCTAAAGGAACTTCACTTAGCTTAGAAAGGTCATGGAGACTTTTGTGGACCAGGAGATGCAGACGGTGGGGGGGTGGGCGATAGTAGAACTACCTATAAGCCAACTTGAGCTGGAGCTTTTGAGACAAAATCTGGGTAGAAAAGAGAGAAGCTAGGTTCTAGGAAAGCATTTGCATTCACAGATGGATCCTTGGGGGACTGAAATGGATGAAGTGGATTTTAGGAAATTTTTATGAGCGTTACAGAATGTAATACTTCTTTGAGCCTCACTGGAATATTCCATTGAAGTCTTAGTTTTTACTTTATTTATGGAGTTAAATTTATTTAGCGGTCAAGCAATACTGTTATGGTACTCTTGAGACAACACAGTTAAATATAGGTCATACGTACTGTTAGCGGCATGTTCTAGCCTTAAAGGGGAGCCTGAGATCACCCCTTATGGTGAGGAAGAGGATATAAACCAGGTCTCTGGTATAACCGGGCCATTGAAATAGGAGATGTGGTAAATTTGAGAATTCCAAGAAGTTCTTCATTCTGTGATGCAAGCATTCAATGAATTCTTTTCGTATTTGGCTTGCTGTTTTCTCTCAAATTGGTCTCTGGTGTATTCTTCCAAGTCCCTGGTCTATTTCCCCCAGCTTCCTTTTTAGGGAGGCCTAGGACTGGTATCTTGAGCTATCGTAAGCCTTAGGGAAAAATACTTTTTTCTCTGTTTTCCACTGCCTTATCTTTACTTGCCTCTTCTCACTACGAAGTGGTAAGATTTCAAGGACCAGGATTACACAGCATAAAGAGAGTAGGAACAAGAGTGTAAGGGGACATTCTTTTAGTCTGGGTCTGTTTTAGTCCAGAGGGATGAAAGAGGTCACAGGTGGTCCAGCCCAATTCATGAGGAGTCCACCCTACCCTGTGAGTTCCAGGATTCGTCTGGTTAACAGTTACTTGGCCTGTTCTAATTCTTTGTATCTTCCTGAATCAGGAAAAGATACTTACTGTCTGGTGTTTGGGACCTTGGCCTAAGAGCTCTCCATTTCACCATGACTAATACTGGGATTTTCTCTGTTGTTGTATCCGGAGGACGGTCCCATTCGCGTCAGCGCCGCACCTGCTCCAGACACCGTGGAACGTTCCGCGGCTGTGGCAGTGCGGCTGCACTGAGACTCGCCACCTGCACGGTCGGGGGCAGGACCCCCAGGAGCACCACCGGACCCATCTCTTACACGGGCTGACCGATTTCTCCTGGTGTTCAGAGTCTGTTTTTGTCTAGCACCATTTGAAATCGGTTATGATGTAGGGGGAAAAGCAGCAGCTTCGAAGCCTCGCGCCGACTCTGGTGAGCAGCCACCCGTGCTTTCCTGGAGGACGGATGGGCAGAGAGAGGGGAAGGACGATCTCGTGCTTTTTACTAACTTCTTTAACTGCATTTATGATCCCTTACTGCAGAGGTAAGAGAGACCTGACTGTATTTTGAAAAGCAAATGGCTTTAATGTATCCGATGTCCGGTCGCATGTTGCCGNGTGTTGCCGAAATGCGGGCGGTGCTGCGGAAGCTCTCAGGGGTTGCTGTTGAGTTCTCTTTCTGTGAAGAGTCCGTTCATGCCTCCCCACCTGAATAAATAT
>NC_048225.1:96468979-96538059 GCF_002007445.2 Ailuropoda melanoleuca
CCTGTCCCTCAGGCCTCAGCGACGCAGATACGCTAATAGGCCTCCTTCCCAGAAAGACTGGGGGCGCATTTCAGACTGCTGCCTCTGTGCTGTGTCCAGTTAACGGCTCCTTCTCTGTTAGGGTCCTACAGGACCCGCAGATGTCAGCCTCCCTGGTCACCAGTGCCCGGCAATCAAGGGGTGCTCCCTGGGTGGCAGCTACAAACACCAAAGCCCCAGATGTTGCACAAGCTCCCTTCTGAAAGACACTAGCAGCTGAGAGCCAGGCAGAGGCACGGCAGGAAGATGGGGCCTGCAAAGCCTCCACGGGCTTTGAAGAGTACTTCGGTTGGGTCCTGGGTGTGTGTGACACTAACGCCTGCCTTTCAGCCCAAAGCTTTTAAGACACGCAAATAGGTCTCCTTCACAGAAAGACCAGGTGTTTCATCAGCTGCCTCTCCTCTGTCCCCTGGGGGGTTAGCTACAGTAAATCCACACGGGCACTTTAAGAACTGTTTCTCGGTTCACTATAGCCTTGTAGACGTAAGCCCTACTGGCTTTCAAAGCTAGATGTGTTGTGGACCCATCTCTCAGGTGCAGGTGGGGTGCTGTGGGGTTCCAACATTTTGCTTCCCAGGAAGGAGCTCGGAGTTGTGAGTGGGTTACCACATTTGGGGAGGAGCTTACGGGGAGATACTATCTCAGTCTCCCCTACCCATTTTGATATACATTTTTTTAAAAGTAGGCTCCACACCCTCTGTGGGGCATGAATCCACAACCCCAAGATCAAGAGTCAGACGTTCCACTGACTGAGCCAGCCAAGTGCCCCTTGATGGGGGTTTTTTATCCACCCAATGTGTAGGAGTCCATCAAGTGAGTTTTCAGATTCCTTTCAGAGGGAACTGTTCTGTATGTAGCCGTAGATTCCGTGTGTATGAGAGGAGGTGAGTTCAGGATTCTCTTATGTTGCCATCTTAAATTAAACCACAGGCTCAGGTTACAAGACCCATTAATTGGTAGCTAGAGAGAGTCTGAGTGCTACTTGTTAAGGACCCAGTAATTATTTTGATGCAGAGAATTTAAACAAAAAAGGAAAGTAAGGAGCAGAAAGCTATTTTGGTTTGCTTTCTTGAGAAGTTCTTTCTTTCTTTCTTTTTTTTTTTTTAATATTATACTAGTCACCATACAGTACATCCCTGTTTTTTGATGTAAAGTTCGATGATTCATTATTTCTACACAAAACTTTTGGACTTGTAAAATTATTCCACTGACAATATTTCCTACTCATGCTGCTGTGTAGATGTAACTTAAAAAATATACTACTGATTGAGGGGCGCCTGGGTGGCACAGCAGTTAAGCGTCTGCCTTCGGCTCAGGGCGTGATCCCGGCGTTATGGGATCGAGCCCCACATCAGGCTCTTCCGTTGTGAGCCTGCTTCTTCCTCTCCCACTTCCCCTGCTTGTGTTCCCTCTCTCGCTGGCTGTCTCTATCTCTGTCGAATAAATAAATAAAATCTTAAAAAAATATATATACTACTGATTGAGAAATCCAATATGCATATCATGTGTTCTACAGATATGAAATCAAAGATTCAAATGAAGGCACTGTGGTTTAAAAAAGATAACCAATAATATAAAAAAGTTTGAATTCTTTATGTGTAAAGAATGTACTTTTTTTACACAGTCTAAACCAGAGGATTAATATAAAGGCAAAATGTATCATAAATCCATGAATACCAAAGGCTTAAAATTACTAGTATTTTTAAAAAAAAGATTTTAATTATTTAATTTGTCAGAGAGAGTGAGAGAACACAGCAGGGTAAATGGCAGGCAGAGGGAGAAGGAGAAGTAGGCTCCCCGCAGAGCAGAGAGCCCAATGCGGTACTCAATCCCAGGATCCTGGGATCATGACCTGAGTGAAAGGCAGATGCTAGCTGACTGGGCCACCTAGGTGCCCCTAAAATTATTAGTTTTGATGTTAAAGCTGCTTCCAAAGCTACAAGGAAAGAAAATTACTAAAAATCACTAAAAATCAGAAATCTCAAAGCGCCTAATCTTGGTTTATGCTCTAGGATTCGTTCTAAGTCTTTTACTAAATTGAAAGACATTTCATTAAAATTTAATATTTAAAAACCCTATTCTCCCTAGAAGATATGTACTTATACACTTTTTTTTTCTATTACAGGCCTCCCCTTTTTTCAGTTTTATGATAAAAATAAAGATAAAGTAATGAGGTACCTTATAAATCTTACCCCTTAGTAACGTTAAGTTTAATCCCATCAGCTTTACTGCAACCTTGTAAATTAAAAGAGGGAAGTCAAACAGTGCTGCTTTTCCTTCCCCAGTTCAACAAGTATAAGTGACAATTCTACATAAAAACAAATCAAATTGTGTATTTGAATGAGAACCTATGTACCTTCTTACAATTACCTAAGTTACACAGACAAATGGAAACTTTCATCATAAAAATTCCAAGGAATACAACTGTCCGAGTCTCCACAGTGAGCAGTTCTAAAATTAATCTTGGCCACTAGTCTAATCTAGGACACAGGGTAACGCTGGGTGGGGAAGGCCCCATTGTGGTCCGTGATTTGCTACAGAACTTAAATCTCAAATCCCACAGAAATGTTTCTTGCAGTCCTAAGAGCTAGAGCCACTCTGCACAGAGTCCTCTGACGACAGGGACAGTAAGAGCAGCCCGAGGTCATTTCAGTAAACACAGACAATGGGGATGGCACGTTCATGCAGGCACAGTTCTGAAAAAGACGGCATGCGGGACAAACAGAAAGCTGCACAAAACGATGTCAAGAGTGAGCAAGACCATGAGTTAGAAGGAACATGATGCTTTTATTTACCCTTTCTTCTCCCTTTGAAAACATCTATACAGGCAGGTGCAAAGTACCGCAAGGCCAACAACTGCAAGAGACCAGAAAACAAAGGACATAAAACTCCGAGAGCTGGTTGCCAAGACTCAAAATCTAGCAGCAGAAATAAACAAGTGTTGGTTGCATTTCAGTAGTCAGAACATGTTATTTTATTTACGCACATATCTACTTATATTCCGTCTGGACTCTCTACTATCTAAAGCCCATTCCCTGGAGTCACCTGAACAGTCCACAGGAAGCCAGAGAAGAATCCTTGCTTAGTTTGGAAAATTACCCAAAGCATCTTTGGGACGCAGACTCATGACCAATCATCCCGAAGACACAGGTAGTATTTAGGGTTTGTTACTAAGGGGACGCATACAGTATAAAAGAACATTCACCAGTAAAATGTAGTGTATCATACACAAGCTGTTCTAGACTGGTGGACCGCATGTCAAGCTATATAAACTATAGAAGCTGAAACGTCATTTAAAAAATAATGCACGCCTTTGCAGTCATATTTTAAGTGGCATCCACGTTTGGGCTACTTACGAATGGTAAGAACAATCACAGCAATGATGCCTGCATCTGAGGAACAATGAAAACAGTTTGAAGACTGAGCACATAAGGTTCCCAGAGGATAGCTGCAGTTCATTTTGACCACAGCAGCTACACCCTACGGCAAAGCAGCTGCTCCTTGTCTAGTTTCAGCGGGAGCGCTAGCGCGTCCAGCTCGCTCTGATTGCGGGTCCCTTCTAATCAGATCCCAGGGTTAGCAGCCATCTTGTAAAACTCTCTTCCCTGGAACCTGACGGTTCATTGTTTTGCTGTTGGGACTGCATCAGGTTGTTTAGTAAAGCTTACCAGGACTATGAGAATTCCCTAGATTAGAGGAAATTACCTACAGGTCTCCATACACAGCACCACCTACGTTTATCATATTATCTGGACTACTAAAATTGAAACTATAAATGTCAAATTTTGTGAAACATCGTTCCTTCCTTAACTACAAATGATTGGAACATGATAGATATGTCCGTGTAGAACTCCAAGGCCTCATAATGCAGAGTAATTAGTAGCCAAAATAATACCTAATTCCTCAAAGTCTTCAAGTGATATTGGGTCGTTGGGCTCGGGATAGCCTAGGGAAAAAAATGGAAATAAGTTAAAAAAGAGACAGACCAAAGCTTAAAGATCCATAAATTCTCTGGTTTTCTTTTTTGCCTTTGTATAAAACTACTTATAATTTCATTTTCCTTAATGTTTGTCAATAAAAGTGGTATCATAAATGATAAATTTATATTTGATGTCATCGACAATCTTCTTCCTGTCCACTGATATTTCCTGTGACAATATTTTGTGGTATAGGAAGCAAATTTATCACTACCACATCTTCAAAATTAGCCTGAATTCAACATGACTCTGCTTAAAATTAAAAAATAGAGGAGGACTTTAAAATAATTTTTTTGACCTGGAATAGAAAGACTCTTCCACATAACAAAAGCCACTTATGAAAAACCCATGGCCAATATCATATTTAATGGTGAAAAACTAAAGTTTTTCCCTTAAGATCAGGAACAGGACAGGATGCCTGTGTTTGCCACTTCTATTCAACATAATATTGCAAGTTCATATCACAACAATCAGTTAAAAAAGAAATAAAAAGCATCTAAATTGGGAAGAAATAAAATGATCTCTGTTCATAGGTGACATGATCTTTTACATAGAAAACTCTAAAGATACACACACACACACACACACACACACACACACACACAGACACCCCAGACCTGGTAGAACTAATAAATGAATTCAGTAAAGTTGCAGGATACAAAATCGACATGTAAAAATCAATTGCATTTCTACACACTAACAATAAGCAATCTAAAAAGGAAATTAAGAACACAATTCCATTTATAATTGAATGAAAAAGAATAAAAGACTTTGGAATAAACATGGCAAAGGAGGTAAGAGATCTGTACACTGAAAACTATAAAATATTGCAGAAAGAAATTTAAAAAGGCATAAATAAAGGGAAAGCAATCCCTGTGTTTGTGGATCGGAGGACCTACTAATGTTAACATGTAAATATGACACAAAGCAGGCTACAGGTGAAGGGCAACCCTTATCAGAATCCTAATGATGCTCTTTGCAGAAAAAGAAAAATCCATCCAAAAATTCATATAGAATTTCAAGGGATTAGGAATAGTCAAGGCAATCATGAAAAGAGAAAGCAAAGTTGAAAAGACTCATACTTCCTGATTTCAAAAACTTACTATAAAGCTACAATAACCAAAACAGAATGGTGCCGGCATAAAGAGACCTACAGACCAATGGAACAGAAGCCACAAAATAAATCTTTGGGTATACAGTCATGTAATTCTCCACAAAGGTGCTGACAACATTCAATAGGGAAAGAGCAATCTTTTTCACAAATGGTTTTGAAAACTGGATAACCACATACACAAAAGGATGAATTCTAACCCTTGCCATTCACCAAATACAAAAATTAATTCAAAATGGATCAAAGACCCTAAAGAAATAAAACCCTTAGAAGAAAATAAGACTACATGCTTCATGATGTTGGATCTGGCAACGGGTGACTGAATGTGACACCAAAAACACAGGCAACAAAAGAAAAAAACAGATAACTTAGACTACATCAAGCCTAAAAACTTTTGTACATCTTAAGGACACTAACAATAGAGTGAAAAAGCAACCAACAGAATGGGAGAAAATACCTGAAACTCATATAATAAGGGATTAATATCCAAAATATACAACGAACTCCTGAAACTCAAAAACAAAAACAAAACCCACAACCCATCAAAAATGGACAAAAGACTTGAATAGACATTTCTCCAAAAAAGATATACAGATGGCCAATAAGCACAGGAAAAGATGCATAACAAATTACTAATCATTAGGGAAGTGCAAATAAAAACCACAATGAGAGTCTGCCTCGTATATTACCTAACATACATTATGATGGTTATTATAAAAAAGCAGAAAATAATATGTGTTGGTAGAGGTGAAGAAATGGGAACTCTTGTGCATGGCTGGTGGGAATGTAAAATGTGCATCCTTTGGGGAGGACAGTATGATTGTTCCTCAAAAAAGTAAACACAGAATTATTATATAACCAGCAATTCTACTCCTAGGTATACAGCACCCCAAAACTGCTAACAGGGACTCAAGATTGAAAATTTTCAATTTTCAAGTTTATCCCTGAAAACAGGATTCAAACACTTGAAAGCCAATATTCAGAGAAACATTACTCAGAATAGCCAAAATGTGGAAACAACCTAAGTGTCTATCAACAGATTAATGAATAAACAAAATAATGTAATATTATTCAGCCATAAAAAAGAATAAAGTTCCGATACATGCTACAAGGTGGATGAACATTGAAAACATTGTGCTAAGTGAAATGAGGCAGAAATAATTCCATTTCTATGAAGTATATAGACTAGTCAAATTCATAAAGACAGAAAACAGAATGTTTACCAGGCTGGGGGGGGGGTTGAGAGTTATTGTTTAATGAGTGTAATGTTTCAATTTGAGACTATGAAAAAAGTTTTGCAGATAGATAGCAGTGATGGTTATAAACAATGTGGGTGCAATAATGCCACTGAAATGTACACTTAAAATGGTTAAAATAGTAATAAAATATAATAAAAGTTTATCTAGAAAAATTAACAGAACAGTCTAAACATTTCTGAAAAGGAAATATTCTGCCAGATATTAAAACAGATCATAGTATTAGAGTGGAAAACAATGATTCAGTGCTGTCAGGAGAATGGTCAGAATTCAAGGAAACAGAGAGATGAATGGAACACCAATGAATTTAAAGACAAAATAATTGTCACTTGAAAACAGCTGGAGAAAGAACAACTTATTCAACAAATGTTGCTACTTTGCCACGGGGTGGGTGTGGGTGGAAGGGAGAGGAACTCCATCTCACTCCATACACCATATTGAATTTCAGATGCACTAATGATTTAAATGCAAATACTGCAAACAGAACTCAGGGTTAAAATGTTTATAAAGTCTGTAGCATGAGGAAGACCTAAAACTTTTATAACAAAGACACAGCAGACATAGCCATTAGGGAAAGATTGTTACATCCATCAATCCATCTACCTATTGATGTAAGATTTCTACACTTGTAAAAGACCACTAACAGAACAGTTAAATAAATAAATACAGTATACATTTCAAAGTCGTCATTGAAAAGAATGGCAGTAAATCTAAATATAACCCCAATATAAAACATTAAATGGAAAAAGTACAATTTTCAGAAAAATATGTACAATATGATGTCAATTTTGTTTAAGATAAAAGAAAAAATACCCAACAATATATGTAACTACATATCTAAGGATGCTGATGTACAGAAATAAAGAGACACCCTAAACTATTCGTAGTGATTAATTCAGGTAATAGACTAGAGAAAAAGAAGGATAATTCTTTACTCGTATACTTTCACAAAGTTTGAAAATTTACAAAAATATATTCATATACCACTCATGCAACAAAAAGCTATAAAAAGCAATCTAGGGGCACCTGGGTGGCTCAGTCAGTTAAGTGTCTGCTTTTGGCTGAGGTCATGATCCCGGGGGTCCTGGGATGGAGCCCTGGGTCAGGCTCCCTGCTAAGCTCCCTGCTTCTCCCTCTCCTTCTGTCCCTCCCCTCTCCTTGTGCACTCTCCCCCCCCAAATAAATAGATAAAATCTTTAAAAAAACAATCTATAATTAATAGTATACAATAAAAAATCTTAAAAGAAAACTGACTAGTGAAAATAAGGCCAAAAAACCCCTGAAAAAATGTTCACTTCATATTAAAAGGGCCTTAACTTATAATGAGCTCTCACAAATCAACAAGAAAAATATTTTAGAAACCTAATTTTAAAAAATGAGCAAACGGTATGGATAAATCAATGCAGACCAAAAGAAGTTCAGCTTCACTGATAATTAAAGAAATGCAAATTAGAATAAGACGTAACTTTGCATTCATCACTTCATAAAATTGTTAGCAATACAAGCAGGAGAAAGAATTACGGTACCTGGATACTTTGAGACTGGGGGTTTGGGTGGATGAGTGGGCTTGAAACCTGGAAAAATAAATTTGATTCAACTCATCAGCCTTATCAATATAAAATTATTGATTTAATTTTGATTTTTGATTTTTTAAAAAGATTCATTATTTCTCACAATGAAAAATACACACGCTTTCCAAACTTTGCAATTCTACTTCTGGGAATTTAACCTAATATGCATTTGCACAAGTGCATAAGCTGTATACTTAAGAATGTTTCACTACATCTTTGTATTTTATATGGAAATCCTAGAAGCTGACGGATAGTAAATCATAAAAATAATGTCTTCAGAGTAAATACACATATCTTAAAAAAAGAAACAAAACGAAACATCCAAGTAGTATCATGCTACATAAGAAGTTGTATCTTTTTCTTTTCTGCCTAGTATTTCTTGGGCCTTTTAAAAAATACTTGCATATTTAGATCTGCTATAACACCATTATATGTTACTGATCCTTTTGATACAGTCTTTCTCTAACTGATGGTAAAAAATGACTGACAATCCCATGGAGAATTTTGATTTTTCTTTTTAAAAAAAGATCCCTGTAGTTTCTCCTCTTCATAAGCTCCTTACAATTCTTTCAAAAACTAAACTGTAGGGGCACTTGGGTGGCTAGGTCTCTTAAGCATCTGCCTTTGGCTCAGGTCATGATCTAGGGTCCTGGGATCAAGTCCAGCATGGGGCTCCTTGCTCAGCAGGGAGCCTGCTTCTCCCTCACTCTCTGCCCCTCCCCCCGCTTGTGATTTTCTCTGTCTCTCTCTCAAATAAATAAAATCTTAAAAAAAAAAAAAAACAGCTCAACTCTATCAGTGTTTTATAAATCCTTCATGAAATGTTTCTGGTTCAACTCCTTCAAGAGAGCATATCAACAAACACGGTACACCATACTGCACAGACCCACGAGGACCATGTGAGTGAACACGGATTGGTCAAGGAGTATAAATTTCATCTGCAATCTTAATATATCAGTCCACCAAAAAACCATTTCTTTCCCTCCCAACCTCACAGCACTCAACTAAAGTACACAAGGAAGCTATCAGGTACTAGGTTTACAGGAATTATAAAAAGAAGTATCCTCATTACCATGTCAATATGCGTAATTTCCCCAAATCCTTTAAAATAGTATGGCCACAGACAAATTAAAAGCTAGTATTCACGATTAGTTTGAGTTCAACACCTTTGTGAAACCGTAAAGTCCACAGAAACGAGGTTCCTTGAGTAAGCAGAGCCAAACTAGGGCCCTGGTGAAGTCGGCCCAGGCTAATAGCTCTTCCCACTATTCCTGTTGTCTCTTGCTTTCCAAGGCAGAGAGACCAGAGATAGCAGCCCTGAAATCAGGAAGATATTTCCTTCCATTATAGCAAAATCAGCTCTCAAGTCTTAAGGAGAGTAGCTGACAAGCAGTCCCTGCAAGAAATCTTCCATTTCATTTCAATGAATAAGGATTTTTCCTGCCTTTGGGTTGCTATGAAATTTAGGTAAAAATGCCCAGTAAAAAGAAAAAGAATAATTGTAAGAAGTGGGAAGGGGTGGGAGTGAGGGAAGACATTCAGGTCTTTTTCTGGAGATAGCAGAAACTTCCCAGTTTAAATTGTGCTACATAAAAAACGAAACAAAACAAAAAACCTAAATGGGATGCAGTCCAGCAATTGAGACATAGTGCTGGACCAGGAAGACAATCTAAAAGAGCCAACAGATCACCTCTAAAAGGAATAAAGCAGCAAAGTCAATGACATGTTAAGAAATAGAAGCCACAGACCTTCTTCTTTACTAATATTAATTTGAGTGATGCTATAAAGTCATATGAGGTACATTTAGGAGCTTCCTATATGCCAGGCACTGTGTTAAGTGCTAAATGCATCCCATTTACACTTTTGTAACTTGCCCAAGTTTACATATGTGTTTATATCTGCGGACTATGCCACATAATTTTAGAATAACTATATATAACAACTAAAATGGCTTTAAACATGTCCTTCATCCTTTCATTACTAAAAATAATGAATGAGTGTAAATCAAACAATTGTAAGGGATTTTTGTTAAATATAAGCAGGAAAGTACTAATCTGAATGACTCAAAATTGGAGGTTTTACATTGGGAGAGACTGATACTGGAAAACCAAATAATGTAGGATCAACTACGTGGGAATTACTGCTTTCATTTATATGAATTACGTCTTTCATTCTTGACTTATGCGTGTGAATATTCTCATGCTTCAATCTCCTCTAAAAGTAGTCACTATGCATTCTTAAAAATACTACACAAGAGAAATTTATACACCTGTGTGATGTACATGATATGTTAAGACCCTATGAAAACATACAAAATCACAACATAGAAATTATCTCACGCCTTCATCATGGAAATAATTACAAGACAGAGTTAAATACTAAAATGTCCTCTTTTCAATGATTCAGTATCATTGATATTTAATGTCAAAGAAATAAAAGTTAACACAAAAAGACAGAAAAAGACATTTATACCTCTGATACATTTTGGTATCTCAGGCTCCCAAGTACTTCTCCCACCACAGAACACTGGGTTGCTGCCATTAAGATAGAAGCCTGGGAGGCATTCAAATAGAACCACTGCTTGGTAGGAATATTTGTCTCTGATTCCTGATACCAGTTTTCCATGTTCAACTACTGGATATTGACATCTGACCACTGAAAAGGGGAGAAAATCCAGAATTAATGGAAAACAGATTTAACACAGAACAGAAAAAAAAAGGTACAAGGTAATAATTTCCAATGGGAAGAAACATACAAGGAATGAAAGGCAAGGTATTAAAAGAAAATTTAAAAACACATAAGAAACCTGTGTACATATGTACATTTTAACTCTGGGGAAATAGATTTAGAGAAATCTAATAATGTTTATCCAACTAGAAAAGACTAGCATTATGGTCTATTGGCTTTCCTACATTTTTTCCCATTACTGACAAGGTTTGAGAAAGGCCTGACCGCCACATACAAATTTGGGGTAAGTTCAAGAGCAACTTTTGATCCTCCTTTGCTCTAGGGATTTTTGTAAAGGTCATGCTGACACTGATTGCAGTACTCTGCTTTTCTAGAAAGGTGGGAAACACACTTCTGAGAAGGTAATACTTGAGCTCAAATTTAAAAGTTCAAAAGCAGGTAGCCATGCAAAGATAGGCAAAAAGGAAGTTCTCAGGTAGCAACAACATACACAAACGGGGATGTTCAAGAAATGGAAAGGCCAATGGAATTAGGGCAGCGTTTTCCAAACATCTTGGCCTGAAACCCAGGGATCAAACAACACATTTTATGCTGTAAACCACTATATGAGCACACAGGCCTGAAATACAAGTTAGCCTCATACCAGCAGACTCTACTATTTCCCATTCTACTCTACCTCTTCTTAACAAGTAAACTACTGGTCAGGACCTGAGAGAGGGATTTCAGGATTGATGAAAGGGCTGGGGAGAATTTGGAAACAAAAACAAAAACCACAGGGCTGGGCAGTGAGTACAACAGAACATCTTTGGACATGAAATCTGAGCAAGAGATAAGGGCCAGGGAGTGGATGCCCTTTTCAACCAGAGGACTGCTCTTCCTCTGTTCCCAGGGATTCTGACTTTCCGTCAGCTGTCATGTCCCTTCAGCCTGAGGAACTTCCGGTAGCAATTCCTATAGTGCAGGTCAGCTGGTGACAATTCTCTTGGCTTGGGTTTATCTCCAAATGCTTCATTTCCTCACCTTCGGTTTTGAAAGAGTTCTCCTTGATGGAGAATTCTAGATGAAGGGTTTTGGCGTTTT
The DNA here is from genome assembly GCF_002007445.2 of Ailuropoda melanoleuca. NCBI lineage: Eukaryota > Metazoa > Chordata > Mammalia > Carnivora > Ursidae > Ailuropoda > Ailuropoda melanoleuca. The sequence continues at coordinate 96,480,702 of NC_048225.1, forward strand.
TCCAGCACACTAGCAGACACTGTCTTCCAGTCTCTACTATTCCTCAGGACAAGTCAGCTGTCACTCTTACTCTGGGGGAGGGAGGGGACGATAGTACAACCTGTGTTTATGCTTCCCTCTCCCTGACTGCTTTTCCTTGCACAACTTTTGTTTTCAGTAGTTTCATCCTGATGCCTTTAGCTTAGTGGGGGTTTCTTGGTAAATGAAAACAACGTATTTATCCTGCTGGGGTCACTGGCTTTCTTGGTTCTGTGAGGTTATTGTTTGGGACAAATGTGGATAATTTGTGGCCAACAATGATTCAAACCGTTCTCTATCCTGTTCCTTCTCCTCTCTCTCTGAAGCTCCAACAGCATGTATGTTTGGCTTCTTGCTACTCTTCCACAGGTCTGTAAGTCTCTCTCTTTCTAATATTTCCTTTCAAATCATAGTCTCCTGACTTCAGGTTCACCGATTTTTTTCGCTGTTGTGCTAAACTGCTGTTAACTACACTAATGGCTTTATGTTTGCTAGACACAATTCACATACAGTAAAACTCACCCTTTNAGGTACACAGCTGTATTAGGTCTGACAAATGCAAATAATCATGTAATCACCACAATAAAGACACAGAAAAGTTCCATTACCCCCCAACATGTCCTCATGCCACTCTGTAATCAACCCTCCCCACCCCTATTCTATTGCTCTATATGGCTATCCTTTCACCTATGCCACATTGTCTTGATTATATGCCTTTAAGTATATAGTCTTACCGGCAGGTAGAGTGACTCCACCAAGTTTTTTCAAAATTGTTTTCACTATTCTAGTTATTTTGTCTTCCATATAAAGTTTATTTTTTTTAAAAGATTTTATTTATTTATTTGACAGAGAGAGACAGCCAGCGAGAGAGGGAACACGAGGCGTAGTGGGAGAGGAAGAAGCAGGCTTCCAGTGGAGGAGCCTGATGTGGGGCTCGATCCCATAATGCCGGGATCACGCCCTGAGCAGAAGGCAGATGCTTAACGACTGAGCCACCCAGGCGCCCCTTCCCATATAAAGTTTAGAATCAGCTTAATTTATACAAAAAGTTCTGCTGGGATTTTTATTGGGATTGTGCTGAATTTAGATAAATTACAGAGAATTGACTATTATATTGAATCTTCCAAACCATAACTAATGTATATCCCTTCATTTTTTAAGGTTTTCTTTAATTTCCTCTATTAGTGTTTAGTAGGTTTTAGCCTTAAAATTTTCTTATATATTGTTAGATTTATACTCAAGTATTTCATGTATTGGAGCTACTGTAAATACTCTTTTTTTAAAATATTTTTTTTATTATATTATGTTAGTCACCATACAGTACATCCCTGGTTTTTGATGAAAAGTTCGATGATTCATTAGTTGCGTATAACACCCAGTGCACCATGCAATACGTGCTCCCCACCACCCATCACCAGCCTATCCCATTCCCCCACCCCCTCCCCTCTGAAGCCCTCAGTTTACTCTTAAAAATTTCAGTTGCTAACGGTTTATTGCTAGTATACAGACATAAGTGTGTTGATCCTGTATTTTGCAACCTTGTTGAAACTTCAGTCTTTGGAATCTTCTACACGTAATCGGGTCATAAGTGAACAGAGGCTTTATTTCTTACTTTCCAATACGTATGCCTAATTCTTTCCCTTGCCTTGTTGTAGTCGCTAGGACATCTTGTACAATGTTGGTTAGAGTGGTGACAGTGGATTTCCTTCTCTTGTTCCTACCATGGGGGAAATTAGTCTTTTACCATTAAGTATAATATTAGCTCTGAGATTTTTGGTGATGCCTTTTATCAGATGAGATAGTTACTTCCTTTCCATTCCTAGTTTGTTGAGAAATTTTATCCTGAAAAAGATGAATTCTGTCAAGCGCTTTTTAAAAAACATTTATTAAGAGGATCATTGTTATTTTTCTTATTTATAGTCTCTTGATATAGTATACTACACTGATTAATTTTGAAATTTGACCCAATCTTGCATTTATGGGATAAATCTTCCTTTGGTATGATGTACTATTATCGTTACATATGGAAGGATTTGCTTTGTTGATACTTTGAGAAGTTTTGGTTCTATGTTCATTAAAGATATTGTTTGTAATTTTCTTGCAAAGTTTTTGTCTGGTTTTGGCATCAGGATAATTCTGTCCTCATGAAATGAGAAGTATTCTCTCCTCTTAAGTGTTTTGAGGAGTTTACATAGAGCTACTATTATTTATTCCTGAAATGTTAGAATTTTCCAGGGAGGCCATCTGGGCCTGCAGTTCTCATTATGGGGAGGTTTTTAACTAAAAATTCTATTTCTTTAATAGATATAAGACTATTCAGGGATGCCTGGCTGGCTTAGTGGGTAAAACATGTGAGACTAAATCTTGGGGTTGTGAGTTCAAGCCCCACACTGGGCATAGAGGTTACTTAAAAAAAAGAAGAAGATGATGACTATTCAGGTTATGTATATCTCTGAGTGAGCCTTAGTTGGTATTTTTTGTCTTCCAAGGAATTTGCCAATTTCATATATAAGTTGTCATATTTCTAGGCACAAAGTTGTTTTCATAATCCCTTAAATATCCATAGGATATTTAGTGCTGTCTTCGTTTTCTTTCTCGATATTGATAAAGTATTTTCTCTTTTAATTTCAGTCTGGCTATAAATTTATCTATTTTATTGACTTTCTCTAAGAACCAGGTGTTGGTTTCATTAATTTTCTCTTTTCAACTTCATTCACTTCTATTGATATTATCTCCTGTCTCCTTGTTTTGAGTTTAATCTGCTCTTCTTTTTTAGAAGCATAGATTAACGAGACTTCTGTTTTTCTAACGTAACTATTTCATGCTATAAATTTTCCTCTAGGGGCGCCTGGGTGGCACAGCGGTTAAGCGTCTGCCTTCGGCTCAGGGCGTGATCCCGGCATTATGGGATCGAGCCCCACATTAGGCTTCTCCACTGGAAGCCTGCTTCTTCCTCTCCCACTACCCCTCGTGTTCCCTCTCTCGCTGGCTGTCTCTATCTCTGTCAAATAAATAAATAAAATCTTTAAAAAAAAAAATTTTTCCTCGAAGCGATGTTTTTGATGTATCAAATTTTATGCCATGTTTTCATTTTTATTCAATTCAAAACACTCTCTAAATTCTCTTGTGAATGCTTCTTTGCCTCATGGGTTGGTTAGAAGTGTCTTATGCAATTATAAAATATTTGAAGATTTTCTAGGTTATCTGTTTTATTTCTACATTCATTCCATTGTAATCAGCTAATATATTCTGAATAATTTCAATTTTTAAAAATGTGTTAAAACTTATCTTGCCCATTTTAGAGAATGTTCCATGTGCACTTGAAAAGAGTAAATATTTCTGGGGCGCCGGGGTGGCTCAGTAGGTTGGGCATCTGCCTTTGGCTCAGGTCATGATCTTGGGGTCCTGGGATCAAGCCCCACGTCAGGCTCCTTGCTCAGTGGGCAGCCTGCTTCTCCTTCTTCCTGTCCCCTACTCATGCTCTCTCTTTCTTTCTCTCTCTCTCTTTCAAATAAATAAATAAAATCTTAAAAAGAAAGAAAGAAAAGGATAAATATTTGCTATTATTCAGTGGTTCCTTTCTTCCAAGAGTCAAATCCCCTCTAGTTGATCATTCTCCAGTGTTGTGAACATTGTTTTTTAAATATGTTTTGTCCAGACCTTTTCAATCTTGGCAGTGAGAGGGTTAGTCTTTTACAATTTATTCTGTAGCCAGAACTATCAGGTATCTTGTAATATAAGAAAAGATTTTCTTACTCTTAACCCAGTATGTGTTGAATTTTTGGGTTCTTTCAAGCAAAAAATTCCTAATTCATGCATATACATAGTAGTTCACAGTATGTGTGAACAGGAATGCTGAGAACATGTGGGATGAGGAGAAGGGAACTCTGTAACTAGAACTGATTTGACTTGACCTGTATTAATCTACATTGGAAGTCAATTTAACAGGAGGAGGAAGCACATATGACTGTTTTGTTTACTTATAGATAAAACTATTTATAAAACGTTTCCAAATTTAAAATTCACAAATGAAGAAGGAAACAAATGGAAATACCATTACCTTTACACTGAGGAGGGGCACTACTCCACTTGTTAGTCTCAACACAAATAAGTTTGCTGTTTCCAACAAGTGAAAATTCATCTGGTCCATTTGAAGGATCACAAGTATAAGTAATTAATTCATTATATTCAAATATAGCTCTGTGACTATTGCTGTATTTTCCATTTTTTATTTTTGCAGGTGGTTTACAGTAAATCTCTTAAAAATTTTAGGAAATAAAAAGAGGAAATAAAGGGCAAAAGGAAAAGTGTTAAGATCGCATTATAAAGTCCTACGAACAGCCTTCAGTAACACTCATTAACAATTTCTACAAGCTAGCTGTGAATCTAGTACCTATTTAGGTTCCTACAAAAAAATAAATGATCCCAAATTCAAGCCATGCACAAATAAACTTTCAAAACACAAAACTCATTTTCTTCAACACCTTTATGAAATACCTATTATTACTTTAAAAGGCATGCTAAGTTTTGTTCTAGTCGTCATAAAAGGTACTGAAATTTTAATGAGAGACATGCTTGTGATTAAAAATAAAATTTATTGCTAGCTGAGAAATTCTTTATATTTAAATATATCCATTTGCATATGTATATATCCATTTGTTAAATGAATGATTTGCAATAATACCAAGACATTGTCTTTCTTCACTTTCATCCTTATGAACATACAGTGAAATTTTCCAAGGCTACAAATTGTGTGCTTTCAAAACAGACTGAGTCCAGATGTCCCTTTTTAAGCCAAATATTAAAGAGATTTGCAGAAATGTAAAACAATGGCACTATTTTCAGTATTTGTTTTGGAAAATTTATTTTTCATAAAAATATGCTGAGTATGTTAATGTATTGAGCTTACTATTCTTAAACCTGAATAACTATTTTTAAAACTTCACATTTTTTATTCCAATATAATGAATATCAATAAGCACAGGCCACATAAAGAAAAGCTCTTTGGGATCTTTGCCAATTCAAAAGCATAAAGGGGATCTGAGGCCCAAAAGACTGAGGCTTGCTTGTCTAAATTCTAAAATGAAAATTTACTTACTCTTACACTTCGGTAATTCATCACCCCAAAACACATCATTTCCACGACGGTTACAAAGTACAACTTGTTTTCCTGATAAGTAATAACTGAGAAAAGAAAAACTTACTGTTTTCTCTATTAGTGAACAAGATGAACATAAAAATGAAAATTTTAATACTGTTGCTATTCTACACAACAGTAGTTTGAGGGAGAAGTTTCTTAAATAACATTATATAGTGAAAGTACTAACCATATCTGCTATTAATTAAATAGAGTTTCTACATTTGAACCCTCAGTGACCAAAAGCAAAGATGTCTAAATAAATCTGCTGTAACTGTCAGTCTGGCCTCTTTGCTATCTCCAGCAATCACATTACACATTCATTTCTATGCCTATGGTCACACCATTCTTCTCAGTAAAAACAGCAACCGAGTAGAGAGATTAGGCCCTAGAGCTTGCCTGTCTGGATCTGAGTCCCAGCTCCATGACTCACTTTCTACCTGAGCTCAGACAAGTTCCTTAATGGTCCCCTTGCTCAGCTTCCTCATCTATGAAAAGAGGATAACAGTGCATACTTCATGGGATTATTTCAAGGATTCAGATGAGTTAGCATCTGGTACATAGTGAGTGCTAGGCAATTTTTACCTCTTGTTAATATTCTTTCTTTTTTTTTTTTTAAGATTTTATTTATTTATTTGACAGAGAGAGACAGAGAGAGAGGGAACACAAGCAGGGGGAGTGAGAGAGGGAGAAGCAGGCTTCCCACTGAGCAGGGAGCCTGATGCAGGGTTTGATTCCAGGACCCTGGGATCATGACCTGAGCCAGAGGCAGATGCATAACGACTGAGCCAGCCAGGCACCCTCTTGTTAATATTCTTTAGGTAAGAATATTTTTCTGGGACTAGCTCAGGAATATTACTCAATGAAATTTTCTCTTGTGATTTAAATTCACAGTACTCTCTTCTCCTGCTGGACTCTTACTGTAATAATCATGAATAGTTCTATTTATTTGCTACTTCTCATTTATTATTTTGCTTTGACACCTCTCTATACATTGTGTTTCTCAACAAGGCTACAACTTCTTTGAGAAGAGAATATGTCTTAAACTTGTTGTACCCCTCAAACTGCCCAGCAGGCTTGTTCTATATAACTACTAATTGGATGTTCCAATATTTTTACTTGATCAAGTTAAAAAAAATAGTTGGTGAAACTGTTTATATGTGGATCCAGTTGCTTTTTCTCTACATTATGGTATTTAGGGGAGGATTCTGGGAAAATGGCAGAATAGGAAGCACTAAGAATCTCTCTCCCCAACCAGACAATGACTACAATGGCGGAATTGGCCTAATGGAACTATTTTGGAACCCTGGAGTCTGATGATGGCTTGCAACTTCCAAAGAAAGACTTGGACAGGTAAATTGCATTGATTTTGGTCAATAACATCTTAGCACAGTGTCAGGTACATATCTCCCACCCCCCAACAGGCAGCTGTTTATATGTTCTTGGAGCAGTTTAGAAGCAGTTTCAGGGAGCTAGGGTGAGCAAAAAGGACCCTGACCTCCAGATACTGGGGTTCTGTGCTCTTACCACTGAATTTTGCTTCTGATCACAGAGAAGCAGTCAAAGACGTAGGCAGCCACGGTTGTCATACCTACCTCTAACTCTTATAAGCTCCTTTCTGTCTGAAGTGACTTCCAGGGAATGTAAACGTCCAGTACTCTTTGCTCCCCACTTCATTTTTCGCTTTTTCCCTATCTGGAGCCAGACATTAAAGACTAGAATATTCAAAACCAACTGCATATGTGAAGAAAGTTAAGAAGTGAGTATGCATGCCCAAGGAAAGTCTCATGAAAGACCGAAAAGACCATTAGTTTAAATGTCAGGCTGATAAAATATGGGAAGAGCCAAGATGTCCATCGACAGATGAATGGATAAAGAAGATGTGAAATAGATATAGATAGATAGATAGATAGATAGAGACAGAGATAACGGAATATTACTCAGCCATCAAAAAAGAATGAAGTCTTGCAATTTGCAACAGCATGGATGGAACTAGAGGGTATTATGCTAAGTGAAATAAGGCAGTCAGAGAAAGACAACTATTTTAAGATTTCACTCATATGTGGAATTTAAGGAACAAAACAGATGAACATAGGGGAAGGGAAGGAAAAATAAAATAAGATGAAATCAGAGATGGAGACAAACCATAAGAGACTCTTAAGAAACTATAGGAAAAAACGGAGGGTTGCTGGAGGGGAGGTGAATGGAGGGATGGGGTTACTGGGTGATGGGCATTAAGGAGGGCAATTGATGTAGTTGGCACTAGGTGTTATATGCAACTGATGTATCACTAAATTCTACCCCTGAAACTAATAATACACTATATATTAATTAAATTGATTTTAAATTAAAAATAAATAAATAAATGTCAAGTTGATCCTGATTAGATACACTGTACCACAATCACGAAAATATGAATAATAACATAACACATTGGCCCTAGGGAAAGGGAAGAATTTTATTTCCATATTATTAGGTTCAAATGTCCAGTATTCCACACACACAAAAAATCACAAGATATACAAAGAAACAGGAAAGCTTAGCCCATTGAAAAGAAAAAATAAATCAACAGAAACTGTTCCTGAAAAAGACCGGATGGCAGATTTATTAGACAAAGACTTCAAAATAACTATCTTAAACATGCTCAGAGAACTAAAGGAAGAACTGGAGAAAGTCAAGAAAATGATATACGAATGAAATGTAAATGTCAATAAGGTGACAGAAAACCCAGAAAGAAACCAGAAAGAAATTCTGGAGCATAAAAGTAAAGTAACTGGGATATGAACAATTTACTAGAGGCTTTGAAAGCAGATTTGAGCACCAGAAGAATTCAGTGAACATGAAGCCAGAACAAGGGAAATTATTAAGCCTGAGGAAAAGAAAGAAAAAAGAATGAAGAAAAGTGAGCAGAACCTAAGGGACCTGTGGGACACCATTAAATAGAACAACATACACATTGTGGGAGTTCCAGAAAGATAAGAAAGACAGAAAGGGGCAGAGAGAATATTTGATGGCTGACATCCCAAATGTGATAAAACAAAGACATGAATATAAACATCCAAGAAGCTCAACAGCCTCCAGGCAAAAATGAACTCAAAGAGTAACTAAGACACATAATAAGCAAACTTTCAAAAGACAAAGACAAAGACAGAGAGAATCTCAAAAGCAGGAAGAGAGAAGTGAGTCACATACAAGGGATCCTCAATGATATTATCAGCAGATTTCTTCAGAAGTTTTGGAGGCCAGAAGATAGTGAGAGAGTATATTCAAAAAAGTGCTAGAAGAAAAAAACTGTCAACCAATAATCGTCTACCCACCAAAACTATCTTCCAAAAGTGAAGATAGTTTTGTTTATAGATAAACAAAAGCAGAGGGAGATAATGACCACTAGATGTCCCTTTCAAGAAATAAGAAATGCTCAAGGGAGTCCTGCAAGATGAATGAAAGGACACTGGAAAGTATCTTTGAGCCATATGGAGAAATAAATATCTCACTAAATACATCTCACTAAAAAATTTATATATATATATATACACATATATATAATACAAGGTAAATACATGGGTAATTATAACAGCTTGTATTATTGTAACAATGGCTTATAACTGCAATTTTTGTTTTCTTTATAACTTAAGAGACCAATACATTAAAGGAAAAAAAAAGAAATGTAAAACATAGTATTATTGTAATTTTGGCTTTTAACTCCAAATCTTGTTTTCTACATAATTTAAAGGACTAATTTAAAAGAATTAGTGTATATATTTTTGTGTAATAAACAATAAAAAGGGGTGGGGGTGGAGTTATAAAGGATCAGAGGTTTTGTATGTTATGACATTAAACTGATACAAATTCAAATTAGAGTGTTATAACTTTAGGATGTTAAATATAATCCCCATGATAACCACATAGAAAGTAGCAACAGAACAAACACAAAAGGAAATGAGAAAGGAATTTAAACATTTCAATACAAAAAGTCAAATAAACAACAACAAAAAAGACACTAATGCAGGAAATGAGGGCCAAAATAAAGCTATAAGGCATATAGAAAGCAAATAGCACAATGACAGAAGTAATTCCCCTCCTTAACAGTAATTACTTCAAATTTAAATGGTTTAAAATTCTCTAATCGAAAGACAGAGATTGGTAGAATGGATGAAAACACATGATCTAACTATATGCTATCTAAAAGGGACTCACTTAAGATCCAAGGACACAAACAGGTTGAAAGTAAAGGGACTGAAAAAGATATTTCAGCAAATAGTAACCAAAAGACAGTAAGGCTGGCTATACTAATATCAGACCAAACAGACTTTAAATCCAAAAAGGTTACAAGAGACAAAGGACATTATACATTAATAAAGGGTTCATACAGCAAGAAGATTTAACAGTTGTAAACATTTATGCCACCTGATGACAGACCATCAAAACATATGAAGCAAAAACTGATAGAATGGAACAAAGAAATACACTTCTACATAATAGTCATTTCTACTAGCTGGAGACTTCAGTACTCAGTTCACAGTAATGGACAGAACCACCAGACAATGTAAGTAAGGAAATAGAGGACTTCAAGAACACAACATTTCTGCTGAGTCCTTCTTCAAATCTGAGAGTTGGCATTTTAAATAGGGTACACTTTGTCAAAGACAAAGTCACCGTGATTACTACATTTTTGATGCTTACAATAAACTTATTAGATATGTAAGTATTAGACAATTTTGCCTTCCTTCAATATAAATTTCTTTGAATTAATTATGCATCTTTTCAGTCCCTAATAAAAAGCCCAAGGGTTGTTTGGCTGTAAGGGCAACTTATCACATAAAAAGCAAATAAAATCAACTTATGGGAATGCTTGAGAAGCAAAACAAAAATGGAATTAGTAACATTTACCTTATTTCCTCTAAGGAGCAACTTACCCCTCATCACAATAAAAGTGAGCTTCATTATCAAACTGAAAGGAGTAATTTGGGGCAACGACTTCACCATTGTGGAATATGGGATCATCACACGCTTTTTCTAGAATAAAATTTTAAAATTTGTTTTTTAAACCAATTTCAAAACAGATTTAAAACAAGACCAAAATTCTGCACTAGTCTCTGCAATTAATGCAATATCATTTTCTATAACTAACTGGTATGCAAACTTAAAATTCACATTTAACCAGGTAAACAATTGTCAAGAAAAAGATCCCCTGGGGATTTCTTAAATACTGGAAAAAATACTATCTGAAACCAATTTTCACATGGGAAAATCTTACTGTAGTAGAAAGTGGACCCTAAAATTTGTAAAAATCTCTAGAGAAAGCAAAATTTTTTTTGTTTTGTTTTTGTTTACTCACTGTAACAAGCTTCTTCGATAGGGAACCATGAGTGATTCTGTTCACAATAAGCCATGACGGGTCGCACAGTTATGTATCCTGGATGACACTGATAATATATTCTCTCCCCAACTTCATAATACTCCTTAGGGGTACCCTTGAGGTCCATAGTTTCATATTTTGGTGGCTTACCACACGCATCTCAGGATAAGAGAATAAGAACATGAAAAATTTTTTGGATTTTTTTTTATGTCTTTTTTTAAATACATGTTAAGTATTTATCTCATTCACCAGCCAAGGACTGTGGTCTGGCAGGAGGTAGGTAATACAGAATATGTGGAAAGATCCTTGGCAAGCTTTTAATGATACTTACATGCTTTAACCCAGGTGGTCGGAGTAGTGGAGGATGTGCCTTGGTTGCTTTAAATAACAGGTTGTTAGCATTTTATTTGGTGGGGAATAAGCTGAATTTTCGTGCAATGATAAATTGAAGAGACAAAAATCAATGTTTATGGTCTTAAAATATATACAGGTATGTGACCTTCCCCACTTTTTTCTAAATTCATTTCAAAACTCGCCTCTCCTCTAAAAAGCCTTCTGTGGTACACGGCACTCTGCTCTGATTACTCTTCCATAGTCTGAAACAAACTAACGATAACTTGTCACTTCAGGCTCGGTCTCCTCTCAGAAGGCAACTTCCTAGAGGTCAGGGGTCGTAGGTCTTCTTTTTTCTACTGCACTGTGTACTGGGGCTTCAGAAATGCTAGAGTAACAAGTGATTATCAAATAAGCATTATTAATGGTTAAATAAGCATTACGAAGTTCATAGATCACGATAAATATGCACCAAGGTCTTTCATGTAGGATTTCATTTCATGTTTCATATGAGTGAACTGAGCTTCTCACAAGTAAATAGATACCATTTAAATACCAAAATTTACTACTCTGAATATCCTTACAGCACAATAACGCCGCTTTTTTGGGCATTACAATACTTTAACAATAGATGCCATTATATTATACCATAGGCTGCATGCAGAAAACTCAGGAAAGTGAAATAGTGCTGTACTATAGATGAACACAACTGTTCGCCTCTACACTTGCAAAAATCATACAAGTACTCCCTAACCTTGCAAAAATTAAAATAACTCTCTGACACCAGCACAAACCCACAGCCCCACCCTAAACACTAGCTTCAGAAAATCATGGTCTCCAACCAAAACTGGAATCTCAATGAAACCTGACCTACCCACTGTGTCCCCTATGGCTACAAAACCTAGTATTAAGCTTTCTTTGCTTCCTCAAATAGAGACTCTGGCATCTACACTTCTCAATTGTATTTCTCACTTCCCACGCACTTCTGGGCCTATGAAAATCAGTTAAATTACTTTCGAAGTCATTAGTTGACTCCCTTCTTGGTAAATTCATTTTAACAGTTTCTCTCTCAGCAATGTTAGTTACTCTGTCTATACCATCTGGAGCCGTTGATCACTCTCTGCTTTCTCCTGCCTGAAAAGCTCTCTCCCTGGTTTCCAGGAAAACACACCACCCAAGCTGGCAGCTTGTCCTTCCTTCTCCGCCTAATTCGATCATGTGATGTTCCTAATGGGCTGCTGTGGAACTCTGGTTACTTCGCTGGGCACATCCCTGGGGTGAGTGTGTATTCTCCCATGACCTCATTACCACTGAGAACAGCTGCCTCCCAAATCCTGGTCTCCATGCTTGATCTCCAGCCAAGGTGCCGACTGTATACATTCAATTGCCTCCCTGAAGCTGTACCCCATAGGCTTAATGAGGTTGAAACTGGCAGAAAGTTTATACCTTTTTTTCTTTCCCAGAGAACTGTTTCTCCCTAATCAGCTATTGTGCCTTTTCAGACCCTACTAACAAACTCATGACCTGTTACTGCAGAAGCCTGGAATCAAGGTCAACGGATATGGCTCCAATCTATGGACAAACAAGGCTGTGCACTCTTTGCCCTACATAAGGAGTCTAAGACCCGATCCAGGTTAAACCAGCTCTCAGTGCAGGCCTATAGCCCCTTCTACTTGTCCTGAGATAACTTCCTGAGGTCAGAGGCTAACTTTTGCCTCCGTCTGACGCCGAGTATCTACCCCAGAGGGAACATGGGATGTATGCACGTGTGACACTCAGTGTACATGCTCCATCTTTCCTCATGAGAAAGTTGTAAGTCTCCCTGCCGTTTTCATAAATATGTATAGAATCTCAACCCCAATGAGTACTAAAAGAACGTGTTCTCTCTCCCTTTAGAGAGGTAACCCAACACTCTACGAGTCTTGTTTCTTAAAACAACAGTGGTGACAGTAATAGTCGTGTTAGAAATAGCAAACATCCAGCACTACCTGTACCATTTTTTTTTTTTTTTGAGTGGGATGTCCTTTACTCAAGGGAACATAATCCAAGGATTGAGGGAATACGGTGCCTTTATGCCCTGGGGCACACTTCCCAAGGTATTTGGAGCAAGAAGGAGGTTTATAGAGCTTTTGAAGAGGCGACTCAGAAACAGGGCATGATTGTCTAGGAGGCTGGAGATTTCCTTCTAAGGCTACCAGGCCCAATTCCTCAGGAAAGTTTGCTAAAGCTCTGAGGATGGCGATTGGTGTGTGCTGGGTGTCCTTGACAGTTGTTTCCCGTAAAGGCAGGCTGACTTGGGGTTAAATCTGTGATGTGGGCCAGGTCACTGGGCCTCCATTTTGTGAGTTCCGATATATGGGTTAACTTTAACAATTCCTTACCTACATTCCCTACATTCATTAGACTATCATTATAATTTTCCAAGAAGGACAGTTATCATCACAATAACAGGAATTGAGGGAGATGGCAAGTTGAGATGTTTTTCAGTTATTTTTATTTCTCCCCCCAAATGCACATACTAACTTGGCTCAGAACATCCAGATTAGGTTGCAAACCCTACTCATAGTTGAATCTTTTTTATGTTGCCTTTATTATTATTTCCCTCTCCCCTTAGGATTCTTCGGTCAAAGGCTCTAGATTTGCAGCTGGATTTCAATCAGATAATACTTGCAGTCCTTTATTTGCTTTGCCCGTCAAAAACCACCAGAAGGAGAGGTGCTCAGGGAAATGACATGTACCATTATTCTAAGTGCAATTTAACTATCTTCATACTCATCCTATGAGTCGGGCACTATTTCCCCTCTCTCAGATGAGCCAACTAAGACACAGTAGGTTAAGTAACTTGCCCAAGACAGTATCTCCAGCAGCCAGGCAGCCTGCTTCCACTACCGACACTGCTCCCCACCACAGTCATCTGAAACTCTCCCACGCTTACACCAACACCTTGCAATGGAGTCCTCAAGAAATGGTCTTCTACTGAGTCTGGAGAAATTAAAGTAACCCTGGGTTTAGATTTGCTATGTGCTAGTAAGTCAAACAAAAGGGCTCAAGTGCCCTGAGAGGACAGATAATAAACATCATGTCTGAATTTTAATGATGGGGATTATTCATTCCTGGCTATCCTGTTGCTTTTCACAGAGATTTGCTCTGTGTTCTAGTCCTTGGCCTTTCTCTTGCCTCCCTTGTCCTCCTGCTGCCACACCGGGTAGCTCCGCAGCCCCCGAAAGCCCCCAGCCATGTCCCATCTCTAGGCCTCTGATCACACTGCTGCCTCTGCTCTGAACACCCTCCCTCCCTGCTCAGCTGCAACCCCTGCTCTACTCCTGTCTTCCTCCACTGAATCCACTCAACCGCTCCTCCAGCGAGCACTGTGTGCGTCCCCGGGAGGCAGCGCCCAGTCCCCTTCTCTTGGACTGTCCTCCGCATGGATCTCTCAGTCACTACCACATGTTTTTGTGTTTAACAGCTCCCGTGGCTGACTCCATTCACCCAAGCACAGTAAGTCCGCCAGAGGAGCTGGGCCAAAAAGGACGATCTGGCCCGCAAAGGACCACTGCTGTCAAACGGAACACCAAGGTGAAGAATATACTGTGACAACACCAAGGTGAAGAATATACTGTGACGCATCTAACAATGAAAAGAATCATCTTTAAGCTCTGTGCCCTGGAGAAAGATCTGGCCAAGTAATTTCTTCTGTTGCCTACCTCCCAGTATTCTGGTAACCTAGCAACTGACCAGATAAGGACTGCTCCCTTTGCATTACAATTCATAGAGGAAGGAAACAAGAAGCTACCTGTAAGCACTTAAGGATCTATTTTGGCTAAGTCCATTAGAGAGAAAGAAAAGACTAAAAAAAGATACCTCTCACCGCAGGAGATGGTGGGTTTTGTCCAAAAAAGCAGACCCCTTCTGGAAGGATGAGACTGGTTCTGAATAGGACAGATGTTCCCTTCCGCCATCGCCTGCAGCTGACAACTAACCACCTCTGAGATGGCAAGCCTCCAGGCACAACACTGTCTGCTTGCAAACCTGCTTCTGGGCCTGCGAGCTGCTTCAAAACTGACATGTGTATTCTAGTCCTGCATCTTCCCTGCCCGACATTATGAGGCTCATTTGTACTTTCTCTAATTTCATACCTATCCTACGAGCTTTCAACTTGGCCTTGTGTTTCCTTTTCTGCATTTCTAAGTTTTGTTACCTTCCACGTTGCACCCTATTCATTTTATTTCCTCTCTTCCAGACGACATTCATGGTCTCCTTCAACTGTGGGCTCCAAGGCTAATCTAAACTGGATCCTTTCTAAAACGTTTTTTTCTTTTCTTTTTATTGCCACTGGCCCCTTCCCATGCTACTCCCCACACAGAAATGAACTTTTTGGTGATCAGGAACAAGCAAGACTAGAGTATTGTGAGCCCTGCAGACTCTATCACAGCCAGCGGAAGACAGAGCCTCTCTGACCGTCAGCTTCCCCTGACTTCACTTAGGCACCACAGAAAGGCCATCCTAAGGATGGCTGTTTACAGATCCTTCCTCCTGGAAGCAGGAGGAATTTTTGCTGGCACTCTAAGTCCCAGCCTAATTGTATTTTATTATTATATTTCATTTTCTGGTACTCAATAGTTATACAAGAGTGTTGACACTGGACAAAAAATTGCACAACTGGAACCACAAGTGTGACAAGACAGCTCTCTGCATTCTAGTGGGGAGAGCAGAAAATGGTTTTGCAAGAGTGACTTGACGCCCAGTCAGGCGGGATTTGAGCTGGAGTGTGTCTATCTGAGATAGGGTGGTCAGAGAGGGGCCTCCTGAGGGGGTGACATCTCAGCTGAGCCTGTTGGATAAGAAGGAGCCTTATAGACAAGGGGCCAGAGAAGAGTGTTCCGTGTGTGAGGGAATAGTAAATACAGAAGCCCCACAGAGGCAGAGTTTGGCCTATTCAGTAAGAAAAATTCTCCCTGCCCGCAGTCATTGTTAAATGCTAGCAGAGAATTAAGCTCCTTTCCTCCAAAACACGTCTCTTGCGTTATAATGTATTCACTAGTAGTATGTGCCTGCCACTCCCGATAAATTTTAGCAACTATTTCTCGACTGCCACTGTGTGCCTGGCACTGGGGTTCTAACAGTGAGCAAACGTTTCTGTTTCTATTTGTGTGGCTGCAAACAGATCAATGCTGAAATCAGGGTCAGGAAGTTAGGAAAGCAAAGCTCCTGGGCCTTGGGCCCTGTTGGCCTGCTCCCCGACCCACTCCTGCTCACCGCCAGAGGGCACACCCTCTCCAGCTCTTACCGGAGTTTAGACAGAGCAGAAGCACTGGGGCCACCAAAAGGAACCCGACCAGGCGCCAAGATAAGCGCTTTTCGGGGCGAAAGCCACGGGTGGCGCACGGCGCGCGAGACGCCGTCATCTTCCCGGAGTCCAGCGGGAACCTGAGAGCCGGCCAAGCCCACACCTTCCCTGGTCGGGGAGCAGACGCAATAATCCCCCAGTACCCGGGCGTCCGGCACCAGGCGCCAGGCGCCAGGAGCCAGGCGCAGGGGCGTGGCCAGCGCGAGGCTTGGGCGGAAGTGCCTCGCCTTCCTGAAATAGGCGGGGCCAGCCGGAGGCCGGAGGCGGGGCCTGGGTGAGGGGCCCCACAGGCCTCCCGACCCGGCGTGGGGGTGTTGGGGTCAGGACCCGGAAGCTGAGCGACTCGGTTCCCTCCCGCGGGCGCCGGGAGGCCTTTCGACGATCCCGTGTGCACGCCGACCCGAGGACCCCGGCGGCTTGCGGGGCTCACCGCCCGGACTCAGGAAAAGTGGGAAGGAAAGCAGAGCTGGCGGGGTCATCTTTGTCCCTTTTCTAGAACAGAACGCCTCGCTGAGCGAAAAGCACAGCGACCTGACGCTAGAAACCCAAGGCCCAGGCAGCGGGTCGTCGTGGGGCCGACCGCACCCTTCGCGGCTCCAGTGTGTCGTGGGACACTCCGGACTCCCTGGGCCCTTGTTTCATGAGTTGGCATTAATCGGGCATATTTAGGGACAATACTTGTGATTTCCATGGCTCATGCACGAAAAAGGTAGGGACAAGGGTGTATTAATTGCCAACCTCCTGGAAGTACTTAAAGCCATTATTGTTGGGATGGAGAGGAATCCATAAGCTGGAGAACTTCTGGTGACACAGTCTCTCAATGGAAAATCAAGTGGAAAATTAAAAATGAGCCAGATCTGCTTGTAGAGTTCTGATTAAACGTATATGACTAGTAAGAGGGAAAAAAGTCACATGACTTGCATTAAAAGAGTATATAGAAGGAATTGACATTTTCTTCCCATTAGCTGGCCGAGAATAATAAATGTCAACCAATTTGAGTAATTGTACTGGGGGGACCAATACCCTCAAACTTTGGCTTTTAATTTAACTTTCCCATATGTTAAGTTTTTAAATGGCCATGACTTTTAAACCACCAGTTCCATTTGGAGTTTATCCCAAAGAAATCATCAGAGCTGTGACCAAAGATGTATAATTTTGGGGGAAAAAAAATCCTAAGTGTCTAGCTAAAGTATAAGGAATTTTTGATAGGTGGCTTTATGGTATGTATGTGTGCAGCAGGCAGTGTAAAAAAGTCTATGTGAGAAATTGTGATATATATGTAAGTGGAAAAAGCAGATTCCAAATCAGTATGTGCCTTTTGACATTCCTTTATTAAAGTAGTATATTGATACATGTAAACAGAGTTGGAGTATACTAACATTAATACTTCATAGGATTATGGATATGTCATTTTCTTTGTGTTTTCCAGTTTTCTGTAGTGACTTTATGTTACATTTGCAATCAGGTAAGGAAAAAATATTAAATCCAACTTGTATTTCAACTGCTACTGTTTTCATAGCATGGTACTGATAAAACCTGCATCAAACAGAATTAAGGTATGAGAGGATGGGAAGAAAATGTAAACTCTCTGTATAAACTTCAGATTCATATTCTGGAATTATAAAACTATATATGTTTAAAATTTTGTATCTGAAATGTACTGAAGACACTCTGGAATTTGCTCTTCCTTCCAGATCAAAACATTATTTTCAATTCTGGGTATAGCATGTATGATACAAAGTTGTGGATTGATATATAAAATAAACAACTTAGTATCTTGGATTATAAAAATTTACGTGGAGAACAAAGGCAAAAGAAAAAAATTAGTTAAACTTTCTTATAGCTTACAGCCCATTGACAAGTACTTGGGACAGGTAGGGTGACCATCCTCCAGGATCTCAACTCCCACAGTGTAATACTTCCCTAAAGGCAAAGGC
Organism: Ailuropoda melanoleuca; assembly: GCF_002007445.2. Classification (NCBI taxonomy): domain Eukaryota; kingdom Metazoa; phylum Chordata; class Mammalia; order Carnivora; family Ursidae; genus Ailuropoda; species Ailuropoda melanoleuca. Next base: position 96,498,833 of record NC_048225.1, read on the forward strand.
AACCTTAGGCAGAAATCCAGGATCCTGTAAGTCTTCTTTAACATATGAAAATTCCTTCAGAAACTTTCTTTATCTCTACCCCCCTCAAGATAACATGTTAGCAATCATCTTCCGAGTATATGACCCACTGATGTACACCTGAAGGGTCTCATGACTCAGGTTTTTACTAGACAGTATAAATGACCTATCCTAACAACAGCTAGCCCCTCAAGGTCCTGGAAACCTTGCTTCCAAATTCCTTAGAGACTTCTGCTATCCCTAACCCCCGCCCACCTTGATAGTATATAATCAGCCATTCCTCACAATCCCAGTGCAGTGCTTTCTGCCCAGGGGTCCTGTCCCTCTGCTTTTGTAAAAGGACCTTTTTGGCACCAAAGACAGGTAAAGAATTCTTTTGTGACCATTCGCTCCCAAACCCCAAGGTTTCACATCAAAAACCATACACTATGATGACACTTAATTGAAGGAGGTATAATTAAGGAGACACTGGAAACTCAATGAGGGGGAATTATCATTTCTGTTGATTCTTAGAATTGTAAGAGAGAACAGAAATGTTCTGTGGATCAAGTTGACACTTACTTGTGGAAACAGAAATCTATTGTTCTCTGCAACCCTCTGTGTACAATGGCATACGTCAGTTACATCCCAATGAGAGGAAAACATTTTCCCATCGTTTTCTACCCCTAAAAGTTTTTTTTTTTTTTCTCATGAGTGAATTAAAAGTTGGGAAAATATGGCTGGTGTTTGGTTTCCTAGTTACAAGTGGTAGATTACATTCAAGAATTGGGGTTTTACTGGAACTTTCCTTCCACCAGTAAACTCCATGTCTAGTGTTTATCAAGTCATTCTTAATATAATTAAAAAATTTCACATTGATTTATTTATTTGCATTGGACCAAATTAAGGCTCCATTGGAAAGGTTCTGAGCCCTGTTCCCTATTTTTCTGGAAAAGCTCCATGAGACAGGGCTAGAGATTTCTTGCTGTAGCTCCAGTGCTAAGCCAGGTCTGTAGTAAGTGCATCGTAAATGCCTGTGAATACTGCCCGAAATGCATGGGTGTTGCCGTCAAGTGCATCTGACATGTCTCTGCCAGTTCTCCCCAGCATGGATTTACCAAATAAGTGCTGGGGACGTTGTGAGAGATTTTGTTTTAATAACCTTCGACACTAGGAACAAGGTGGGTTTGCCTCTAAAGGAGGAAGCTGCAACTTGTCTGCACAGAAAACGTTCCTGTATCAGGCAGTGCAAGCTGTGATGGAGTCCTTAGCCTTGAGACCATTTAGTGACTTGGTTCAAAGGGAGAGTGTTGACAGTGAACATCCTGTCACCCGGACAGGAATAGAACTCGAGTCAAGGCTTTGAGTGAGGTAGGGGAGTAAAGGCTTCCGGTGCCTGCAACTCCCCCTGAAGGTCTTGTCGCACTGCCAAAGTGACTGGAGAGCGTGGAGAATGTGCCTGTGTGTAGACCAGGTTTTGAGCGATGTGCTAGATCTCCTTTAAGGCTTTATGAATGGCACTAGGGCGGAGGTGGGTGTGTGGGGATGTCATTAAACAGAGGCCACCTTCTGTAAAATAAATCTTAATGCTAGATGAATCTTGGCCTCCTAAATTCGTATATTTCCATCATGCTTTTCAGAGGTGGGGGTAGCAGCCTGAATGGGCCCGTGAGTGAGTCCTCTCAGAAAAGGCTTTCCGCTGTCATGGTGAATTACACACTAGGTTCGCTGAGAAAGCTGGAAGAGAATGGCTAAACAGCATAGATAAGCCGTCTTGTTGATGTGGGCCGGGGAGCTGTGCCGTCTCTGTTTCTACCTGGTAAGTACCTGCCAGCCAGTGGACCTTCCTATTTAGCTGTTACCAGCAAGAACATTCCAGTGGTAAACCGCACCCTACACAGGATTCTGAAACCATTCAGTACAGAAAGCAGGGCACTTCTCAGAAGGAACCCATATTCATTTTGTTTCCTCTTGGCTTTTAAAGGCTTTAAAAAGTAAATATATTACAAACCATATTCCAGACATCGATTTAGAAAGAAAAAATCTTTTATTCCTTTCCCGTTATNAGAAATATTTAGAAAGAATTTTTAAAAATTCCTTTCTCATTATAATGGTGGAGACAGAACATTTTATTTAAGTATCATAGACTTGAACTTACACATCACACTTAGGTTGTACACAAAAGGCAAATGAGAAAAAAAGAATATTAGCACTAGGAATAGCTTTGGAGACCAGTTGGTCCAGCCCTGCTTTTCAGATGAAAAATGTAAGGCCAGAGGTTAACAGAATTACTCAACAATACAAATGAAGTTAGTTCAGTATTTTACCCATACTTCGTATACATAGTATTTCCCATGTATCACTGATGTCACAGGCAAAAAAAAAAAAAAAAAAAAAATCATGAATTTCTTGAAATTCAACGTTCCAGGCATCAGATGCTAGGTAATCACAAGAGTCCCTGACCTACTGCATTCTGGGGGGAAAAGAGGAATTTATGTTTTTTTCTTGTGATAGGGAATTTTTATTCTAGTAAAGGCCAATTCCCAACAGTTAATTTCTAGCCCTCCTTTAAAATGTACTTCTTCAGAAATTCAAGCCCTAATAGATTTCTCTAAGTTTCAACTAAGCGAAACCATTGAGGATCTTTTCATATATTCATGGGTTACTTGCCTTTCTTTTGTTGGAGGCCTGGCTGTATATCCTTTACCCATTTACAGGGAGGTTGGCGGGGTGGGGGGAGGGTTGGTCTTTGAAGTTTAACTCTCTAAATATGCCAGTTACCCTTGTCTATGATATAAGTTGTAATTTTTTCCTCCTATTTTGTCAGTTGACTTTGCTTATGCTGTTTTTTCCCTTTCTTCCATGATTTTAAAGAAAACGTCAAGTTGATGTCCAGGTCAGTCTTCATATTTATCAAGGTGAGTGTGGCAGAATAAACTCTAAAAGCAACTTAAAACCCAGAATTACACAGTAGCTATCAGTCATCATGTACAAATCTATTGTTAAATGTCCAGAAAGATTCCGGTACTTTCTAGATAGTTAGCATGGCCCGTAATGTCATCCCAAATAAATTACTGCTCTGTATGTGGCCCATTTAGGTACTCCAGGATCACCTATTTAGAGACCTGTACATTAATTTTGCAGTTCTTAAAAGTCATGGTTTCTTAGTTTATTTGGCATATTCTGAATCTATACAAAAAGTAAGTCACTTGCTTTTATAATAAAATTACTGTTTGATTTAAAAGAGTATGTTTTTATACACACAGTACAAATTGCTTTGAAATAGAGCTTAGGAAATATCCAGAGCTCATTGTTTAAGATGTTTCTCTTGAAAACCTCTTCTCCAGGTTCATTTAATACCTTCTTAATAAACAGAAAATACAATTTTTTTCCTAGTGAAAGTAAAAACTGATCTCGCTATATTTTATATCTGATCTAATAGGAGATTTTGCTCCATCGAAGAAAAAGTAATTATTTAAGAAAGACATGGGTGTATAAAGAAACAAACATAGATGAAGAAAGGTTAGCAGAAAATGAATCAAAAATTAACAGTGGTTATCACTGAGTAGTATAATTGTATGTGACTTCGTTTTTCACGTCTTCCTCCTGGATTTTGATCTTCTCGTTAATGAGGCCATTCCATAGTATGAACATTGAAAATAAGAAAGGCGAATCACAAACTTGTAAACAGAAAGCCAAAGTGATACCTTCTTCCTTTAAGTAACTGAGATCATTTGCATACCCTGAGTGCAGTCTTCCCCTAACTGGATAGTGTGTGCTTCCAGCAGAAGGACAGAGCACAAGGAGTGACTAATCCAGGCTAAGAGGAGGGAGCTTTCACTAGTCCTCGGAGCGCGTTGGCATCTTCAAGTGCACATGGCTGCGTCTCTGGGAGGTCACTTCCAAGATTTTATGAATCTCACACCTTACACTGTTGGATTGTCTCCTTTCCCACAACACTGTAATTCGAGGTGTTGTCCAGCGCTGGAGTACTTTGTCAAGGAAGGGCACTGAAATAACAGGACATTTTTATTCAGGTGACAGCACAGGTGACAACTGAACCGCCCAGAATTTGCTGCTTAAAATGGTGATACTAACATTACACATAATTACGAGTTCAGAAGAAGTGTTTTGCCCTCCTTAGTGGTTGCTGTGTAGGGCACAAGAAAATATGGCCTAAATTGAGACACTGAGTAGATAAGAGAGGGAGTAATGAAAAAGTTGACCTTTCCTCGTTGCCTTTTTTGTCAAAGGAAAAGTGTTCTCAGTGTTGAGCAACTAAATAGAAAGAGCCTTGTTCCAGAAACATAGAGGTCCCTCATAACACACCGCATAGTTCTGACTCTTTTCTGAGCCGGGTCATGGCAGAGACAGCAAACAGGAGCTGCTGGTTTGGAGCGGGGTCCGTCTCAAGAGAGTATGTCCTCCCCCTACCACAGTCAAGATTGAAAGAAGATATTGTATAGTCCAAGGGGTCCAAACGCTTCCCTGGCCATGCTGAAACCTCTCCTCTCCCTTAAGGCCAGGAAGACTGTCTTCCCCGCAGTGGAACACATCCCTGCGGAGGCCCCGCTGCTCACCTGACACCCCATATCATTCCTGCCACCTGATCCCTCCTCATTGTTTTCTTTCCACCTCACAAGACTTCCCAACATCTGTTGTTACCTGCGTCATCTTTGAACATTCTCATGTCCTTTAGCACGCAGCTGTGTCTCTGGAATCTGCCTCTTTTCCTGTATCACCCTTTCTGCCCTTTCTCCTGGCTTGGGCACAGGTCTTAAGGTTGGTACTGACTCTGACTCATTCCTTATCTATCATATCTTGCCACAGATGATTAACCTTGGTCCTGTAGAACTCTTTGGCCAAAATTCAGTCTTAAAAAGGAGATTGGAGACAAATTCATTAGGTAGGAATTCCTACCATTTTATTCAAAGTTGATCAACAGTCAATGTGCACAATTTTACGTGTACCTTGATATAAAAGAATGTTTCAAAAAAGTTGAGGATACATGAAATTTTGATCAGTTTACCCTCAACTATTGACTGTACATTTCTCATTTGATTAAATCGATACTTCAAATTGGGAGAAATATAAAAGGGGGTTTATTCGTAAGCTAGTCAAGCATGGTAAAGAAAACGCATAGGTACAGTATTGGTACAGTAAGTGATCAGTGAAGAATAGCAAATGAATGAGTGCAATAGTACTAACTGGCAACAACGATAAATGAAATTTTGAATTCTATGGGATATAAGTTTATATACAGTTTGTAACAATAAGGGAATGTTTGTCATTTGGTGGAAACCAAACCAGGATTTAATATCATACAATCAATATAATCTCAATGTATACCCTTGTAAAGTACGTGAAGAAGCTTGCAAATATTAGCCATTGGATAGAAGCTATTACAGGTAATTTTTCTATTTATAGTTTTCTGGTATTTTCTATATTTTCTAAAAGCAAATATTACTATTAAAAGAAACCATTCTAAAAGGCACAGACAGTAAGTGCTCTGAGTTCCAAAGACAGACATTCCTTTGCATCAGAGCACTTGGGGAGAGCTGCTTGAGTGAGGCAATTCTGAGCTGGGTTAATGCAAGTTTGATGGGAAGAGAAATGGTCACGTGTGTAGGTAGCTACCCTGGCAGGACTGAGGAGAAACCAGATGATCTTTTAAGTACTCTTGTGTATGTGTATTTAAATGGACTTCCGTGAAGAGAACCCTGGCCCTCGCGGTGGGCAGTTACCTCGTGTGTTTCTATGTAGTGGCAGCACAGTGGGCTGTGAGTCAGTTTCCCACAGCTTTTCCTTCAGAGTAAAGTCAAAGGATGCATCAACCTAAAAACCTTGGAGCATAAGGTGCGGCATCCCGGAAAGCATAATATTCTCTGTCTTATTTGAATCTTAAAATCTCCCGCATCGTTCGACTTCTGTTCCCCTGTGTATTTGTGTAAATATAATGCTCTTTTCCCTTGCAACTATTGGAATGACATTAGAAAAAAAATACTCCCCTAGGAAGTCATACCATGTCAAGACTTCTATGTCCTCTGGATCTACCAGTCAGTTTTCCCCAGGTATATGCAAATGCTCTTTCCAGAAGAATCAGGCTGGATGATCATTAAAGCTTCAAAAAGTTAATTAGCAATTCTGAATTTTTAAAAAGCAATGCCTATTTCATTTGCTTCCATAAACAGTCACAAAAAACAAGCTATTCAACAAAAACAAAGTGAGTACAAGCCAGATAGTAAACATAGGGATTCACACATTCTAATTAGGAGAAAGTTGACCCTACCTTCTATGTTTGTTTAGAAGATCTGAATTGCCTATATCTTGATTAACTATAAAATGCCTCTCCTACCCCCTTTCCTTAGAACTGTCCTCTGTTGAATTTAAGATTTCCGACACATTTGTCGATAAAAAATGGCAGGTTTGAATTAATGCACATTGACATATGGGAAAGAGGACAGAAAGGAAATTTATTAAAAATGTGATACTTTTGCATCTGCTTTCTACAGGAGTGGCCTAATCCCTTTTTTGGGCTTTGGTGCTGCTGTTTCTGTCAGTGTCCTTAAGGATCTGGATAGATAGAAATGTTAGGACACTTGGGCATAGCCAGAGTAAGCAAGGACTGGGCAGATGGCTCTGTACGATAAAGAAAAATGGAATTTTGAATTTACAAGAAAACCAAGAGTCAAAATGAGGTACCCTGAGAACACATTAAGATTTTAACAAAATGAACAGGTGTCTAATGTGAGAGAGGCTTAGGAAAAGGGTGGAAAGCCAAGGCTTACAGGGGGACCAAGCAGTGAGAAAATGCTGATCATATAATACAGTTTAGGGTCTGGCATTTTTCTTCTTAAGGACCAGATAGTAAATATTTTGGCTGTGGGTGCCACCCAGTCTCGCCCTTTGTGACTTCTACTCAACTCTGCTGTCACAGTGAGAAAGTAGCTGTAAGTAGGCTAACAGTGGGTGAGGCTGGGTTCCACTAAGACCTGATTTACAAAAACAGTTACTTTTAGGTTCAGTGATTTCTAATATTCAGTCCTACCTGTGTGCCACTTCAGGTTGTAGCATAATCTCCCTTTTCACCCCAATCCTTTAGCAAACCGAGAAACAGTTACCACACAACAGCTGTGCTAGTAAGCTGCTACTTTGAATTCCTGGAATGCAGGCATGAGGTGTGGTGACATGAGGTGTGGGGGACAGAAGGGAGAGGGCAGTCACAGGAGGCCAGGGGAGGCAGAGAATTCAAGGAGAGTGGGGAGCAGGGGAGGGGAAACCCAAAGCCTCCACAGGATCCTGAGGTGACCCTGTGCATTTGAGGGAAGCGGGGGACCCGGAGGCACACCCACGTGGCAAATGCTTGGGTTCCACAACAAAAACGAAAGCTTCCTTCTCAAAGGTTCATAGCGTCCCTGCACAAAAATACAAGAGTGCTTTGTGAAAACAGTGCCTGTGCATAGCGCTGACGACAGTCCTCACCCAACTCGCTGGAAACAACCAGAATCCATCAGAAACAACCACCAAGGCCTTTCCCCTCCCTGAAGTACCTTCTAACTTCCCTGGTACCAGTGATCCGACTAGAGCAGCAACATACGCGGATCCTGTTCCCATTTTCAGTGTTTGAGTTCTTGAAGACATTACGAATTCAGTATTTACATTAGGTACCTGCTGTTGTCCTGATTCGTTTGCAGAGTTTGAGGCTTTACACTGCTGTCTTCTTGAGGGTGTAAATGGGTCTTCNGTGGGAGTCAGGATCCAAAGTTTTCACAAGATAAGGAAGGGCAAACTTGCATGAGGAAGAGTAGAGGGTTGTACTGACAGGTGTTCTGGGAGGGGCTTCCAAGGATCAATGACCAAATGGTTATCTGAGGAATGGCCTAGAAGTGGTCTTGGATGCTAAGTGGTATATGGGGTGTGAGAAAATACAACCTTAGTGTATGTTGAATGAATGGCTATCCAGTTGATTGATGGTGGTTATGAAATAATAGAAAATATGTATTATTTTCTTCCCTCAGTATCTGGCACAGATCTCTGAAACACTTATATAATTTTAAGTATCGCTGAAAAAAATGTTATTATCATCTGTATTTCTTTTAGTGTGAATACTTCTCTATCCTTAATATACATCAAGGGCCTTCTTTATAATTAGGAGTTATTACATCAGTTTATGTAGTAGTGGTGGGTTTTTTGTGGGTTTTTTTTGAGGTTTTCTTTCACTTCTCTTTGGCTTTCAAGAGGAAGCAGTACAGTCATAGACATTTTCTAGGAGAATGTGGCTATACTTACCTTTTTTTGTGCTTTACAATTATCCACCAAGAACCAATGATGAATGAAAGAAAGAAGATCACGCCAAAGAAAATACCTAGGCAGTAAAACAGGGTCATTGAATGCATGGAAAATGTAACCCACAGGTTTTAAACTCTAAATAACTAGTCCCACCAGAGGTTGCCAGTGAGTTTTTTAATGTAACTATAAATGCTCCTTTTAAGAAACACCTCACACAGGCTTACCTTGAAGAGTTTCCCTCTACTCCTGGTTTAATCTAGCGCATGAGTCTTACTACCGCAGGGTCATAGATAAGGGGTGAGCAGAGCAGTTTGTAACCTTTAGTCCAAAGCAGCCTTTCAACAAATAGGTGAGAAGAGCGCGGGAGCTCCGGGCTGGGGTGCTGCGGGACCCTGCGCTCCTGTCTTGTGTAAGGCGCAGGCACAAGCTACTCTCTGTGACAAAGTCTACCACCAAACCACTGCTCTGAAATGGGCTTCGGAAATTGGTCTTTGTGGCCTCCACTGTGTGCAAGTGGGCATGACACCATCCTGAAGAAACCTCCTGGGTTATAAACCAAAGAGGAAGTTGTGCTCTCCAGCTCCGTTAGAATAGAAGGACGATTATTCATCTGTAATGATACAAAGCCAGTATAGAACCTTCGATAAGGGACACTGCTCTTTCTGCCCATGAGGATACCAGTCCTGCCGCACCATGGCCTGAATTTCAACTTACTTTCCTTCTAACTGAAATTGTAACGTAGGAAATGTTGATCTCTCCTTTTACGCTTCATTCACTGTGAGTGAATACTTACTGTTAAAGGTGGTAGAGCTCTCATCCAACCCTTCATGAAACTTACCGGCTATGAGAGCACTGCTTGTACCTGAAAGGAAGACAAAAGCCAGGACAACATCAGTCTGGCCCGCAGCATGATCGACAGGAAATCCGTCAGTAACAATTCATCCTGATTTTTTCAGCACACAGTCTAATATTTTTCTAATATAAAACGCCATTGGTTTCCCTCCCACAACCTCATCTTGTGCGCTCAGCAAAGTAGTTTTTTTTCTTTTCAACTTAAAATTTTATCATAAAAGAACAATTACAGCAGAGAATTTATAAAACAGTATAAAAGAAATACATCACACATGATGGTACTACCCTGAAAAATCTTTTACTTGGTGAATCTGTCCAAAAATTGTGGTGTACATTTTTCTAGCGTCCTACACAGACTATGCCTGCCTAACTACTTTTTTCTACATTCAGCTCCAGAAAGCTATTTCTGGAATCTGTGATTCCAGGATGCCTCTAGTAGGTCTTCAGGAACTAGAGAGCCTTAAATCAATCTTACTTTTCTAGGACTAATTCTACTTCTGTCTCTTTCAGCTTGTCAGCTCTAAAAAGAACCAGTAGAATGATAGAAGAGGGTGCAAGTTGGGGCACCTGGGTGGCTCAATCAGTTAAGTATCTGCCTTTGGCTTAAGTCATGATCCCGGGGTCCTGGATTTGAGCCCCAGCATCAAGCTCCCTGCTCACTGGGGAGCCTGCTTCTCCCTTTGCCCCTCCCCCTGCTCATGTTTTCCCTCTCTCTCAAATAAATAAAATCTTAAAAAAAAAAAAAAAGAAAAGGGTGCAAGTTCTTGGAGTCAAATTGGCTTAGTTAAAAATCAGTTTTATTACTAAATAGCCATATATTTGCCATGTTTGTTGAATTTTCTGTATCTCATTAATCTTACTTGTATATTAGCGATCACAGTACATCTAACTCATAAGATTACTCATTCCCTAGATGTTTATTGAGAACATATTATGAGCTATTTGATTCTGGATGCTGGGGACACAAGTGAATAGACAAAAATCCCTGCCCTCGTGGAACTTTTATATATTTATATAAATATATAGATATATTTCTCCCCACTTAATCTTGAAAACCACTTAATGGGACAAACTATTTTCATTACTTGAGGTATAATCATTAACTTGCTCAAGAGCTCATAGAACTAAAAGAACAAATGTAAAAGACTCAGAGAAGTGCTTGTCATAAAGGAATCACTAATAGATGGGTATTAGTTCTTGTTTACTGCTCATAATATATATTTTTTCTTCATCACGAATTTAATAGTATTCAAATAATACAGAAATATGTGAAGTAAAAATAAGAGTCCCTGTAATTTTTCTCCTGTACTGTTAAGAATTTGGCTCATTATTTAGTGGACTTCTTTTCCTAGGGCATCTGTGAAATAAAGTCTCAGGATGTAATAAACCAACAATTCTGGCTATAATCAGTATTTATCAAGGAAGCATCAGTGATTTCTTGCCTTTTTTTTTTTTTTTTTTCTTTGCCAATGTTCTCTGGAGAGCAAAATTGCTTTGGCTTAGAACCACTGATTTTTTAAAAAAATATCCTGAAATGTTCTGGTACATTCCTTTCTGGGACATTTTCCCGTGATCTAAGTTTTTACGTAGTTATAGAATCTCTCTATCTAATATTTCAACAGTGGAATGAAATGTTCAATATATGTCAACTTGTACAGTCATCACAACCACCACTACTGCTATTTGCATGATAACACTATTAACCCTTCATTATATTTGCACATATTTCTCTTCAGGCTTATGTCTTCTAATTTACTTTTTGAAGTACATAAATTCTAAGTCAAATTTGTTGACATTTTATGATTTTCTCTGTGCTATTTCTAGCTCAAAATTTGGCCTTCTTCTGTTTCATAAATATTCTTCTTATGTTTTACCTTAGCTTTTCCATGTTCACTTTTAAACTTCTCTTTCTTCCATCTGGTATTTATTATAAGATAAAAGAAAAGGGTCAAAATTTCTTCAATGCTACTTTATAGCATTTGATCATCTTTTCCTTTCCTGTGGATTGATGTCTGTTATTTTATCTGCAAGATACTTTTATTTTATTTATAATAGCCTTTATTTTATTAATATCTGCTTTGTTCCACTTATTTATAAAAATAAGTTAATTTTTTTGTGTTGGCATAAAGTGATTCATGTATTGTGGCTTTATTTTTTGTTTTAATATCTGGTAGGGCTGTTCCTCCAATTATGTGAATTTTCTCTCACAGCTACATCTTCAGAATTCTCTAAAGGCATCCAGTCAGTTCAACAGTGAGATTTTTGCCAAAGAAGTAAATATAATTTGACATTAAGGGACTGTCTGATTTATAATTTGGAACTGTTATGTGAGTCAGCTTAGTTAACGCGTTTAAGGGATTAACTATAAAAAATAGATCTTGGACAATCTTAGCATTCAATCATATATTATAACAAAGAGTTATAAAAATTGTGGAAGGCAGCCTCGCACTAATATCGCTTAAGGATGATTATACAAATTTTGCTTATCAGTGACAGATGTATACAAGTTTAGGGTTTAGGATTTTCTATCTTATATCACTTTCTAGTTGTTAGCAGAGGGCTACTCTTCTGAGCTCAATGATACATGATTTTTAAAAATTAAGTAATTAAATTTTTAATTTAATATAGTGTGTTCTTAGTTTCAGGGGTAGGGTTTAGTGATTCATCAGTTGCATACAACACTCAGTGCTCATTATACCAGGTGCCCTCCCTAACGCCCATCACCCAGTTACCCTATCCCTCCACCCACCTCCCCTCTAGCAACCCTCAGTTTGTTCCCTATAGTTAAGAGTCTCTTATGGTTTGCCTCCCTCTTCATTTTTAACTTATTTTATTTTTCCTTCCCTTCTCTGTTCATCTGTTTTGTTCTTCAATGAATAAAGAAGATGTGGTGTATATATATACAATGGAATATTACTCAGCCATCAAAAAGAATGAAATCTTGCCATTTGCAATGATGTGGATGAAACTAGAGGGTATTATGCTAAGAGAAATAAGTCAGTCAGAGAAGGACAGATACCATATGATTTCACTCATATGTGCTTTCTAAATCTGCTCTATCCAGCTGTACCAGCTTAAAATTCTGTAGTCCACATCAGTGAGGGAGACCAACTATCTTGTCTCTGTACCTTGGAAAGTGCTCCCTCATTTGTGTTAAAATATTCTTGAAGGCCTGCTCTACCACTGATATGCTCCTGAACTTTAAGGTCCACAGTCTATAAACAAATCATTACTGTGCCACACAATCAACAATAGAGCAATATAGACAAAAAAGGGTTCAGAGGGGTTCCTGAGGAGAGATGAATGGGTTGAGCGGTGTGAGAAGAGCAAGACTTGCCTTACTTTCATTGCTAAGGGCTTTCTGGGAAGAATTAGGAGCTCCTGTTGTGCTCCTTAGCTCTTAGCAGGTGCTATAAACATCACACCACATTCAATGACAGTATAGATGAATGAATGAATAGTAACCATGACTAAGGAAGGACCTACATTTCTTGCAGCTCCATTGACTAGATGTACATATGGCCAGAGGAGGGTTCCATGTGTCATCTGCCTGGCACTGGCTCTGGGGACTGCCTTTCAGTGTATACCCATCTTCACACTCAAAAGTTATATTATCTCCATAGCGATACACTTTTCTCATTTCCAGGTCCTTCCGGATTCCATTCATCAATTCTGGGAGGATACATGTTACCTCTGAAATTAGAAAAATGAGAAGGAAGTTCATATTTTATTGTTCTTTTTTAAAGATTTTATTTATTTATTTATTCGACAGAGATAGAGACAGCCAGAGAGAGAGGGAACACAAGCAGGGGGAGTGGGAGAGGAAGAAGCAGGCTCACAGCGGAGGAGCCTGATGTGGGGCCCGATCCCATAACGCTGGGATCACTCCCTGAGCCGAAGGCAGACGCTTAACTGCTGTGCCACCCAGGCGCCCCGATGTTTTATTGTTAATTGTTAGTTGAAACTGCCATAATGGAGAGATGTATGACCCTAAACTACTTTGCCTTCAGCAAAGATGAGTCATGTTTTCAATCAAGAACTACTGAGACCCGCTCAGCATCTTAGGATTTTAAATTCTCTGACTTTTCATTTCTTGGGTAAAATAAGGAAATATGGAATGTACTACACATCCACTTTTAAATATTGACACGTCTGCAGCTGTGGAAAGGTTGGGAATTATGATAACCATGTTCTAACTCTGGATCCACTTGTGTCACACTGGAAGGAAACAGGAATATCACATTAACTCTCTTTAGGTATGCAACAGATACCGGCATTCTGCTTCTTGATTATCAAGTGCTTGTTTCTGGCTCATTTCTACGCATAAACTAGGAAGCTAGTAAATCATGATTCTAAATTTAAAATGTAAGTTTTCTACTTTCTTTTATCTTATTTAGCTTATTCTATGTTTTGCTTTCTTTCTCTGCCCAGCTATTGATACCTTCTTCAGCTTCAAGCAAAGCCTGCTTTTTGGTTGTAATTATCCCAACATGAGGCTAAATTATTTTCTTCTGTATAGGAACCAACAAGGTAATGTGATATTTTCCCAAAGTATGGTCTGTGGTCTTCCTACAGCAGAATATACTGATGAGTTTGTTAAAAGTAGACCAAACCCCAGCTTAAAATGTCAGAATCAGAGTTCTTACGAATGGCGCTTGAGATCCTAATCTTAACGAGGTTCCTGGCTGATTTTGCTAATGCTGAAGACCCACAGTGACCACGATAAAGCATGTTCGAAGAGGACAGTTATTAAGACAAAATGAATTTTACTTGAAAGCAGCCGCCAAGAGAATAGAATAATACCCTTTTGTTTTCAGGAGAAGAACCTTCTCAGAGTCTTAATTGGAACACTTAATCTTTGAAGTATTCCCTGAATCTTCCTACTTCTCCGTGCAACTAAAGCAAGGAAGGGTAAGCGTTCCTATTTCTGTAGAGATATAGGGAGTCCGCAGTCTATGCAGTCCATTCTTGCAAATAAATACAGGAGAGCCATTTAACCATCTCTGTAGAGATTTTCTCTCTACATTTCCTCTCTCTCTAAAATCAGAGGGTGGCTAGCGAAGAAGTCTCACTTTTAGGTTGGGGAGGGCCCTCTGGTCCTATAACCACCAAGGCAGTCATAGGACTAACAGCTCCTTAACACTTGAAACATGGGCATGTCTGAAGTCCCTCCTACCTCATCCCTGCCCTTAGCTTAGTTTTCTAAAAAAGAAAAGAGACAAAAAGCAAATTGCTAACTTAGAGTTGTGCAAAGTCAAAAGAACCACATTTGAAAGGAGAGAGAATATAGTGCAGTGTTTAAAAGCATGGGCTGGGCAGTGGCCCAATGCTGGCACCACCACCCATAAGCTGCACACCGTGGACTAGTTACTGGGTCTCTCAATTCCCTCTTCCGTAGAACAGCAAGAATAATCCCACCTCATCAGACTCTTTTGGAGACTAACACAAATAATTTTTATTAAAGGCCTCAGTACCATGCTTAGTCACAGAATATTATTTTTAATTCCATATTTTGTAGTTTTAAAGAATATTGCCAACAAAAGATTTTAAGTGTATGCAAACATAGACAGGAGTAAGGGCAGTAATTCCTGGAACTCTTTCTAGGGAAGAGATGAAATGAGCACTTCACCTTTGGTCTTGGAAATTACAGTAAGGACCCATATTCAGTAATTCCAGGAATTAATTGCTCTCAACTTTGCTCCATGCTTCAATTTTCCTCACTGAAAAACTGTGCTTCTAGCCTCTTATTTAAGGTATTTGTGAGGACCACTTGTGACCCTCTGAGGTCCTTCTGAGCTGAGATATATTATTGGTTAAAAGCCTGCAAGTCATTTTAAATTGGTGTTTGATGTCTACTGTATTACTGGAAATTCCAACAGTTCTTCCTGCTAATTTGGTAGAGCAGAGACTCCTTGGGTAGCCTCCTTCCCATCTTTTTTTCCCCCTGCTTTTCTCCCTCCCTTATTGACACTCATTTCACAATCTTCTCAGAAAGATCTCTCAACCTTATCAAACTCATACATCAATTTTCCATTAAAAAACCCAGCAGGAATAAGAAACACCTTTGCAATAATGATCAAATTGGCTCCAGGTTCCCTGGTATGTGCAGAATATGAAGGCTCTTCCCACCAACAAGTAGCCTGGGTCACAAGTGTAGTTGACGATCATCCCAGGAAGATAAGGAGACGCATGCCCTTCAATGTAATGCCCATTGTGGATCTTGGGCGGATGTGGGCATCCTAAGAACAAGATCCCCCCCAAAACACAAGAAAAGACATTCAATTAAACAAAGAAGTACAAATACACCAACATATCTAATAACATCTTTGACTATTAGAGACACAGGAAGACCCAAGGCAGGCAAGGTCCCAAGGCACTACTTATTTACCGAGCAGTGGGAAGACTGACTCTTTAAATGTAGACCTTCAGCCTTTAAACAGGATCACCTATATTCTCCACCTGCAAACGGCATCAGAGAGGAGTACCACCCCAATCTATAAACGACCCTTCAGTGCTGTCTGTCCTCATTGGTGCACAGAGCTTGTGTGGACAATCACAGCCACGTTTGAGCCCCCGATTGTCAGGCACTGTCATTTAATGCCAGACTGATAGGTAAAAGGAAGGAGTTGCCAAGAGCACAGCCTTGAACTCCACTTCTCTAGGGCATCTTGAATTCCCATTGCCAAAAGTAAGACGAAGGGTCAACAAAATGCAGTGACAGGCTGAGCAGAACACTTAGAAGGAGCAAAAGGAATACAAACCCCTGCACTGGAGTTTCTTTACTTATTTCCACTGCATCAAATCTGAAGTAAAATACAGCCATCAACATGTGCTTTTTGCTCTGCACACCCATCTATCCAATAGCAATACAACTTTTTTTTTTTTAAGTAGGTTCTATACTCAGAAGGGAGCCTGATGCAGGGCTGAACCCACAACCTGGGCTGCTCAACTGACTGAGCAGAATTGGCTGCTCAACTGACTGAGCGACCCAGGCGCCCCAAAATACAACTTGGAATAGAGATGGCAGGAGAGAGTGTTTTCTTTGGCGTTTGTTTTTAGTGTTTGAAAATAGTCTGTATAAAGTCTGGGCCTTACTGATTCTCCCCACTCTCTCCCTCCTCCTCTTCTCACTATCCCACACTCCTCACCTCAGTGGGAAGGGCCATCAGAGTACCACCAGTTGGGACACAGCATGGCACATCTAGAACCCAGCTGTTATTTGCCCAGCAGGTAATTCTGTGTCTAACTTTTATAAGAAAGCCATGTTCCCAAGCAAAAATGACTGTCCCCATAGCAATAGAGAGGTTCGCGCCTAGATATTCTGATCTATGTGGGGCATAGGGAAATGTGCACTGACCTGCAGGACCAGCGAGTTCACAGCGGGGGGCAGGGCTGCTCCAAACCCCGTTCCCTTGATCATCACTTGTGCAGAGGATGGTGCTCTCCCCAATGAGGTTGAAGGTCATCCCTCTGGCTGGGTGGTGGTCACACGCGTAAGTAATTTCCTTTCCATAGGGAATGTCTCCCTGAGAAGTTCCGGTGTGGTGCCCATTAAGGATAGACGGAGGATTTGGACAGAAGATTTCTAGAAAGAAAGCAAGAGCTTTAGGTCCATTAGAGTTTCAATCAAAATGATCATACAACCATGGGGCCCTGGGACTATGTATTTTTGCCCTGAGAACACAACTAAGGTGGGTGGATTTGAATATGTAAGACTTTTTCAGAGAAGGAACTAACTGAAGTGAGACTTAATTATAGTTTATTGCAAAAGTCCAAGACCCTCCAGGTAGCTAAGATTCAATTTGAATGGTAATTAATTTGTTTTTAAGCAGCTATCGTTTGCCTGCTTGATGTCTGGCATAAAGACAGTCCTTGGTTGACATTGGGGGTATAAGACAGATGAGGTTGGCCCTCAAAGATCTGAAGTTGCAAAGAAATCTTACTGAATCCTCATTAAACATAGACTATTGTTTTCAGCAGATGTAAATGTTATGTGATGATTCAAGACCAGTACCATCTGTATCAATACCAAATACACAATAGTGTCTTCAGAATACACTGATTCCTATCGGGCTCTTTAAGCCAGATTACGTGGCTCTAGGAGCCTTTTAAAAATTTTTTTCCTTTTGTTTTTTACTTTCTTCCAAGTGACCGGCTGTGATTTCTTTCTGCTTTTAGTGTATCTGTTTCTAGCAATTCTCTCCCTAAAACTAATTTGATGCTTTGAATCTGATGAATTTAGGAATAGATGCCCAAGCCTGTCAGAATTGTGTGAATAAACAAGTGAAGGCCTTTATACAACGAACAGTGATTGACTTCTCCTATCTGGATTTTATCTGTTTGTGTTTATCTAAAGCTTACTTATGTATTTTTTTATAATAATATTTTTTTATTATATTATGTTAGTCACCATACAGTACATCCCTGGTTTTTGATGTAAAGTTCCATGATTCATTAGGTGCGTATAACACCCAGTGCACCATGCAATACGTGCCCTCCTTATGTATTTTAATTTCAGATTTATATGTCTCAGGAAGGCAGTTTGTTGGATATCTGAGTTTTATTCATATTGGATGTTCTTATAAAGTTCCATCACAATCCCATAAGACGTCCAAATAGATTTCTAGCACGATATTTTAACAGAATCCAGATTAAAGGGGCGATTCACAACTGAACAAAGGTGGTTCTGTATATGACATTTCTGTGCATCTGTGCTTCAGAAAGTAGGTGGACAGTATTTCAGAGGCTGCTGTGGATCCAAGGGAGTTGGAATCCAAGGGAAGGGGGGGTATTGCCCCACCCACATTTGCTGCAATTGAGGGAAAAGCAGACCTGGAGAGAGCCAAACCTGGTGGACATGCACCAGAGATAGAGAACTCGCAGAGATCCAGGCAGCCTGAAGGGAGAAGCAGGTGCCCCGCAGGCAGGACAGAGAGGAGTTCGGAGGCAGAGGAGGAAGGTCTTGAGGAGCCAGCTCCCTCTCAGGGCCAGAGACCTCCCTCACAGAGGAGGTGGATAGCGAAAGTGGTGAGTCACTGACTGGACCCAATTCTCCCCAGCTGCACAGATTTCTGAGAGGGGACCTCTGCAACTGGGGGAGAGAGGAAAGGGAGGGAGAGGCAGACAAGAATAACAAAGGGCATTGACAGAACCTGTTCCCTGGCCGTCATCTTTTTTTTTTTTTAATTATATTATGTTAGTCACCATACAGTACATCCCTGGTTTCTGATGTAAAGTTCGATGATTCATTAGTTGTGTATAACACCCTGGCCATCATCTTTGGGATTTCAGCAGGTCTGCCCTCAGACCTCTGGGAGTACTCCGACTTGAGGATCCCCCCCACCGTTGGGTTGTGGACACGCACAAAGCAACAGGTGCTAAACCTACACCTCCCCCAACTCTGCCATCAGCTTCTCCTACACCAGCTTTTTAAAACCAGTGCTCCCCAGCGTAGCCCAGAGCCGATGCAGGTTGAGAAACCAAAAACTAGAGTTAGAGCGCCGCCTTCTGGAAGTAAAAGGAATGGTTTTTAATTGCAGTAAACAACTAAGTAAAGGTACGTGCTACTTCAAACGGGATGGCAGAGACACATTTTGTCAAACACTGAAAAATGACAGGATCATCATATGGCAAAGAGGAAAAGGTTATTCTCCAGCCATCGATCTCAGAGGCATGGAATGTTGCAATCTAAATGATAGAGATCTCAGAACAGCTGTTATGAAGAGATTCGGTGAGCTACAAGAAAATTCAGAAAGACAATTAGATGAACTCAGGAATAAAATTAATGAACAGAAAGAGTTCTTTATCAAGGTGTGTGTGTGTGTGTGTATATATATATACACCATATATATATATATATATATATATATATATGACAGAATATTACTCAGCCATCGAAAAGAATGAATCGTGCCATTTGCAACCATGTGGATGGAGCTAGAGTGTATTATACTAAATGAAATAAGTCAGAGAAAGACAAATACCATATGATTTCATTCATATGTGAAATTTAAGAAACAAAACAGATGAACATTTGGTATGGGAAACAACAAAAAAAGAGGTAGAGGGAAACAAACCATAAGAGACTGTATTTTAAGATTCTATTTATTTACTTGAGAGAGAGAGTGTGAGAGAGCATGAGCTGAGGGAGGGGCAGATGGAGAGGGAGAGACAGACTCCCCGCTGAGCAGGGAGCCCGATATGGGGCTTGATCCCAGGACTCTGGGATCATGACCTGAGCCAAAGGCAGATGCTTAACCAAATGAGCCACCCAGGTGCCCTCATAAGAGACTTTCAGCGATAGAGAACAAACAGGGTTGATGGAGGAAGGGGGGGGGATGGGATAGATGGATGATGGGTATGAAGGAGGGCACTTGTTATGATGTGCACTGGGTGTTGTATATAAATGAGGAATCATTGAATTCTACTCCTGAAGCCAATATTGCACTGTATGTTAGTTAACTAACTAGAATTTAAATAAAAATTTGCAAAAAAGAGTTCTTTATCAAAGAGACTAAAATTAAAAAAAAAAAAGAACCAGACACAACTAAACCACTCTTTTATTTATGCACAATCAAGTTTTCTGTTTCTCTAAAACAAACAAACCAACAAACCAGACAGAAATTCTGGAGATGATAAATTCAATGAATCAGATGAAGAATAGATTAGAGAGTTAAGGAAATAGGACAGATCAGATTGAAGAACAGATTAGTGACCTGGAGGATAGAAATTTAGAAATAACTCAGGAGACAGAGCTAAGATTTTTAAAAAGTGATGAAACCCTATGAGAGGTATTAGATATGAGAAAAGCAAATATAAGAACAATTGGTCTACCAGAAGAAGAAGAGAGGGAGAAGGGAGCAAGAAGCGTCTTTAGTAAAATAATAGCCGAGAATTTTCCTAACATGGGGAAGGAATTAAACATACAAATCCAAGAAGCTAATAGAATACCCTATTTTCTCATTGCAAAAAGACCCTCCCCAAAATATCTTGTGATGAAACTGTCAAAAACCGATGATCAAGAAAGAATCTTTAAAGCCACCAGGGGGAAAAGAAAAAAGCAACCTGCAAAGGAAGCCCTGTTAGGTTACCAGCGTACTTCTCAGCAGACACTCTATAGAACAGGAACAAGGAATGATAGATTCAAAGTGGTGAAAGAAAAATTGCCAGCCAACAATACGTTCTCTAGCAACGTTAGCCTTCAGCTATGAAGGAGAAATAAAGGCTTCCCTGAAAAACAAAAACTGAGGGAGGGTCACCACCACTAGTCCTGCCTTACAAGAAATGTTGAAAGAATCTCTCCATCTGAAATGAAAAGACATCAATGAGTGACGTAACAAGTGAAAGTACACAGTGCTCTAGCAAAGGTGAAAACTAAACAGAAAACCACAACTCTATTGGAATGGTGTGTTAACCACCTAATTATAATATAAAAGCTTACAGAAAAGAGCATTCAATAGAACTGTATCTGTATGATTTCTCAATGAATTCACAGCGTATAAAGAGGTAAACTAACAACAAAAATATAAAAGGGGAGGAGTAGGGAGCTGGAAGCTTTGTAGGTAAATGAAGATAAGGCGTTATCAGCTCTGAAGCTGGCGAGGTCCGGAAGCCTGGGTAATCCAGGTTCTGTTGGAGAAGCCAAGCTTCCCAGAGAATGTTTCAGAAAAAGTTAGGTGGAATGGGGGCGTTTCACAGACTCCTAAGAGACCTCCAGAGAAGACATGGCTTCCCGAGAAAACACAAAGAGGACAAACAAAGTGCTAAGAATAAGTGAGCTGGATGCACTTGAACTTAACAAGGCTCTGGAACAGCTGGTTTGGCCCCAGTTTACTCTGTGCTTTCATGGAATTAGCCCTTAGCCCACTTTGAACCACAGGTGAAAGTATTCTTGTGGCTTGTCTTGTGGCGATTCACCGTTTACTCTAAAAATGCCACCGTGGGACAGTGCATTTTGCATATGCAGTACAAAAATGATGTTTCCCTGAAGCCCAGGTACCAGCCGCTGTAGCGAGAAGAGTGCTGCTATCACCTGTTTCGAAACCGCCATTTGGCCTCATTTGGGAAAGCCAGGCCATGCGTGAATATCATGGTTGGACTTTTGAAATTAGGTGGGCTGATTAATTTCCCGATTTTCCTTCAGAGGGGCAAGTTTGCAACTTAGAACGTTCCCTAGGCAGTCGTTCTGTATGTCACAAGCCCTGAAACTAAACGTGAAGCTGCCTTTGAGTATATGACCAGGGACTTCCCTGGGATGGTTTTGCTGAGTTTCTGATTTTTCTCTCACCACTTATTAAAACCCAGAAGTTGAAAGCTAAGTGATCTTCATGGTGTGTTCCTCTTACTGGTGCTTCTAACAGTGGCAATCCATCAGCCACCAGCAGCAAACAGTGTTCTCTGTGTGGAGAGCGGCCCCCAAGGCTCGCACCGTAGGATGTGAGCATATCTTCTGTTACTGCTGTGTGAAGAGTAGTTTCTTATTTAACGGGTACTTTCCTTGTCCTAAGTGTGGCAAAGACGTACACAGTCTGCAGCCACTGAAACCAGGAATCGAGATGTCAGAAGTGAATGCGCTTTAGAAACTAAGATTGTTTCCTCTGAGGAAAACTGTGTTATGTTCCAATCCTTAATATTAGTCATCCTAAGCATACCGTTTAGATGTCTTTTATGAGGGGATGTGCTTCTCAGCCACCGTCTTCTGTTCCTTTCCAAGCATGAGGAAATTCTAATCACCAGGAACCACATAATTCTGAATATATTATGTAAATAATAATGTTTATTTTTCTCTAAGTCATTGTATTCAATTCTTAATGTCGAGAATAATGGACAGTTTTTGTCAGACTAATAAAAATGCTCTTTCATTTTGCTAGTTCCTAGAAAGAGGTTAGAGCCTAAAATGATTTTGGAGACTCTGGGATGAGTGTGTATTTATTTTCAGAGATGGCATTATAACATCATAATCTGACAATGATGAGACCCTGGTGTTTTGAGCCTTAAGATCTAGTGGCCCCAGTTGTAATTTTAAGCTTTTCTCTAAACCCTATTTTTGAGGGGTTCAGTTGGCTTCATTCTCAGGCAAAGTGATGGCCACCAGCAACTCCAGACTGGTGTTCTGCCGCTTTCTGATCCCCTGGAGAGAGAGCTTCTTGAGTAATAGTTCCAGCTAAGTCCAGGAGCCCATTATCATCGGTCTGCCTGGGATTACACATTTGTGAAGCAGGACAGAAAATGATTACTCTTGATTACTAGATGTGTACCACGTGGGCCCATAGTAGGAGAGCAGGCAGTTCACCGCAGGAAACCCAGGTGCCGTTACAAGAATAGTGGATGTTGGACAGCTAAAAACAACAGATTCCTACCGGAGTCTACATTTGCCTTTTTTATATCAAAAGTCTGTATGCATTCTTTAATTTTACCAGTGATCTGATTTGATCTGGACATACGTAACTGAATGGCTGAGTTAGACTGCAGATTTAAAAGGGTTAATAAATCAAGATTTTCTTATACCAACAACAACAAAAGATCAGGCGTTATCAACATAAAAGGACTATTTCTTCTATGAGACGTTTTGTGTAAGCCACGTGGTAAACCCAAAGCAAAAATCTCGAGTCATGAAACATAGAAAATGAGGAGGGTGACCAGATCACCATAGGAAACCACCATTTTGCAAAGATAAACAGAAACAGAAAAAGAAACAAAGGAACAAGACAGCCAGAAGACAAATGAAGCGATGACAGTAATAAGTCCTTATGTAGCAATAGTTACTCGAAATACAAATGGATGAATTCATCAATCACAAGGCACAGAGTAGCTGAATAGATCAGAAATAAGACTATATGCAGCCCACAGGAAATTCATTTCAGCCCTGAAGACACACATAGACTCAAAGTGAAGGGATGGAGAGGATATTCTATGCAAGTGGAAATCAAAAGAACGTGGGCATACTCATACATTATATAAGACAAAATAGACTTCATGCCAAAAATGATAACAAGAGACAAAGAAGGTCATTATAAAATAATAAAAGTTCAATCTATGTAGAAGATATAATAATCGTAAGTATATACATACCCAACATCGGAGCACTAAATCTATTAGGCAGAAACACAGAGATCTAAAGGGAGAAATAGACAACGATATAGTAATGGTAGGGGACTTCAGTTCCCGTCCTGTGAGCAATGGATAGATCAGACAGAAAATTAACAAGGAAATATTGGAATTGAACCATACTGGAGAACAAACGGACCCGACAGTCAGATATAGACTCTTCCATCCAATAGCAGCAGAATACGCGTTCTTCCTGAGTACACACAAAGCATTTTCCAGGATAGATCATATGACAGGGACAAAAAAAAAAAATCTCAGCAAATCTAAGATGACTGAAATCATACCAACTATTTTTTTCTGACCACGGTAGAAATATTCTTTTTCTAGAAATCTACAAGAGGAAAATTGGAAAATCTATATGGAAACTAAAAACTATGTGGAAACTAAACAACCCACTTCTGAACAACCATTGGATCAAAGAAGGAATAAAAAAGGGAATAAAAAATGATCACAAGACAAATAAAAATGGAAATACAACACACTGTATCTTATGAGACGTAGCAAAAGCAGTTTTTTTTAAAGATTTTATTTTTATTTATTTGACAGAGAGAGAGAGCACAAGCAGGGGGAGTGGGAGAGGAAGAAGCAGGCTCCCATTAGAGCAGCGAGCCCAATGCAGGGCTCGATCCCAGGACCCTGGGATCACGCCCTGAGCCAAAGGCAGATGCTTAATGATGAGCCACACAGGTGCCCCAGCAAAAGCAGTTCTAAGAGGAAAGCTTATAGTGATAAAAGCATATATTAAGAAATTGGAAAGATCTCAAATAAACAACCTAACTTTACATTTCAGGGAACCAGAGAAAGAAGAACAGATTAAGTCCAAAGTTATCAGAAGAAAGGAAACAATAAAGATCAGAGTGGAAATAAATGAAGTAGAGAATAGAAAAACAATAGACACTATCAGCAAAACTAAAAGCTGGTTTTAGGTAAAAATAAACAAAACAAACAAACTTTTAGCCAGACTAACTAAAGACAGAAAGAGAGAGAAGGAGACAGAGGGAAGACTCAAATAAAATTAGAAACGAAAAAGGAGACATTACAAAAGAAATACATAGGACCATAAGACACTATTATGAATAATTATATGACAACAAATTAGATAACTGAGAAGAAATGGATCAGTTTCTAGAAACATAAAACCTACCAAGACCAACTCAGGAAGAAATAGAAAAACTAGGGGTGCCTGGGTGGCTCAGCTGGTTAAGCGTCTGCCTTTGGCTCAGGTCATGATCCTAGGGTCCTGGGATTTAGCCCCCTTGGTGGGCTTCCTGCTCAGCAGGGAGCCTGCTTCTCCCTCTCCCTCTGCCTGCTGCGTCCCCTGTTTGTGCCTTCTCTCTCTCAAATAAATAAATAAAATCTTAAAAAAAAAAAAAAGAAAATCTGAAGGGACCAATAACTAGCAAAGAGAATAGACTCAGTAATCAAAAACCTCCCAACATAGAAAGCTCTAGGGCTGATAGCTTCACTGATGAATTCTACCAAACATTCAAAGAAAAATTAATATCAACCCCTCTCAAACTTGTCCAAACATCTGCAGAGATGAGAATATGTCTAAACTCATTCTATGAGTCCAGCATTAGATTACCCTGACACCAATGCCATATCAGGACACCACAAGAAAAGTAAACTATAGACCAATATCCCTGATGATATAGATGCAGGGTTCTGAATAAGATATTAGCAACCCCAATTCAAGAACACACAAAGGGGGGGCGCCTGGGTGGCACAGCGGTTAAGCGTCTGCCTTCGGCTCAGGGCGTGATCCCGGCGTTATGGGATCGAGCCCCACATCAGGCTCCTCTGCTATGAGCCTGCTTCTTCCTCTCCCACTCCCACTGCTTCTGTTCCCTCTCTCGCTGGCTGTCTCTATCTCTGTCAAATAAATAAATAAAATCTTTTAAAAAAAAAAAAAAGAACACACAAAGAGGGAGATTTATCCCTAGGTGCAAGAATGCTTCAACATATACAAATCAATAAATGTAACACGTCACGCTAATAAAATGAAAATTTTAAAATCATACGATCATCTCAATAGATGCAGAAAGGAACATTTGACAAAATACAACATCCTTCATGATAAAAACACTTGGCAGATTGGGTATAGAAGGAACATACCCTAATGTAATAAAGGTCATATGTGACAAACCCATGCCTAACATTATACTCAATGGAGAAAAATGGAAAGTTTTTTCTCTAAGGTCAGGAACAGGACAAGGGTGCCCACTCTCACCACTCTTTTTCAATGTGGTACTGGACATCCTTGCTAGAGCAATTAGGCAAGACAACGAAATAAAGGTACACAAATTGGGAAGGAACAAGTAAAAATGTCACTATTTGCGGATGGTATTATTCTGTATACTGAAAATCCAAAAGACTCAAACAAAAAACATTTGGAACTAATCAGTGATTTCAATAAAGTTGCAGGATATGAAATCAAGATGCAGTAATCAGTTGCATTTCTATACACTAAGAATGAAACATCCAGAAAAGAAATCAAGAAAACTTTCCCATTAACAATAACATCAAAAAGAATAAAATACTTAGGAATAAACTTAACCAAGGAAGTGAAAAACCCGTACAATGAGAACTACAAGACCCGGCTGAAAGAAATCAAACAAGACACAAACAAATGGAAAGGCAACCTGTGTTCATGGATTGGAAAAATAAATATTGCAAAAATGTCTATACTACCCAAACCCATCTATAGATTTGATGCAATCCACATCAAAATACCAATGGCATTCTTAATAGAAATAGAAAAAAACAATCTTAAAATTTGTCTGGAACCACCATGTAAACACAAATCAATAAACAAAGATCCAGATTAGCTAAAGCAATTTTGATGAAAAAGAACAAAACTGCAGGTATCATACATTCTGATTTCTACAGAACTTTTTTCTACAAAACTACACTACAAGGCTACAATAATAAAAACAGTATGGTACTGGCACAAACTCAGATACATAGGCCAGTAGAACAGAATAGAGAGCCCAGAATGAAATTTCTGGTTATACAGCCAATTAATAGTTGACAAGAGAGCCAAGAGCACCACTCACAAAAATTCCCTCCAAATGGATCAAAGGCCTAAATATGAGACCTGATACCATAAGACTCCCAGAAGAAAGTGAAGAGAAGAGTGTCTTTGACATTGGTCTTGGCAATGACTTTTTGGATATGACACTAAAAGCACAAACAACAAAAGCAAAATCAACAAATGGGACTACAAGAAACCTGAAACATTTTGCACAGCAAAAGAGAAAATTAGCAAAATGAAGGGGCAACCTATAGGATGGGAGAACATTTTACAAGCAATGTATCAGATAAGTGGTTAATCTCCAATACATACAAAGGACTCATACAACTCAATAACAAAACCCAAACCATCTGATTTAAAAAGGGCAAGGGTACACTTATCTTGCTGAGCATTGAGTAATGTATGGAACTGTTGCATCATTATATTGTATACCTGAAACTGATATAACACCATACGTTAATTATACTTCAATAAAAAAATGGGTGAAAAACCCTAAATACAATTTCTTCCTAAGTTGACATAGAAATGGCCAACAGGTACATGAAAAGATGCTCAACATCACCGACTATCAGGGAAGTGTAAATCTACCCTACAATGAGGTGTCACTTCATGCCCGGTGGAATGGCCATCAGCAAGAAGACAAGTGTTAACAAGCTGGTGAGGATGTGGAAAAAGAGAACTCCTGTACACAGTTGCTACAGCTACAATGGAAAACAGTACTGAGGGTCCTAAAAAACTTAAAAATAGGACTCCCATATGATCCAGTTACCCATATAATTCCACTCCTGGGTATTTACCCAAAGAAAAGTAAAACATTAACTCAAAAGCATATTGGGTGCCTGGGTGGCTCCGTTGGTGAAGTGTCTGCCTTTGGCTCAGTTCATGATCTGGAGTCCTGGGATTAAGCCCTGCATCAGATGCCCTGCTCAGTGGGGAGTTGCTTCTCCCTCTCTCTCTGCTCCTCGTCTGCTCATGCTTTCGCTCGCACTCCCTCTCTCTCTCAAATGAATAAACAAAACCCCCAAAACATATATGCACCCCATCTCATTGCAGCATTATTTGCAATAGCCAAGATTTGGAAACAACCTGCGTCCAACAATAGATGAATGGATAAAGAAGATGTGGTGCCTACATACAATGGAATATTATTCAGCCACAAGAAAGGAGGACATCCTGCTATTTGCTACAACATGGAGAGACCTCGAGCACCTTATGCTAAGTGACATGAGTTAGAGAGAGAAAGACAAGTACTATACAGTATCACTTACATGTGGCATGTAAAAAAAAAAAAGCCAAACTTGTAAAAACAGAGAACAAAATGGTGATTACCAGGGGTTAGGTTGTGGGGGGACAGGGCAGATGTTGTTTAATAGGACAAACTTCCCATGTTTGGTAAAGAAACCCTTTGAGAGATCATGCATAGCACAGCGCATGTATATGATGTTGTAGGGTGAGCATCAAATGTGCTAAGAGACCAGAACTCAATTATTCTAACTACTAAAAAGAAGGGATAATTATGTTAAAGTGACAGAAGTGCTAATTATCACTACAATGGCATCATATTACAATGTATGATAGTAAAAAATTAACATGTTGTACACTTTAAACTTACACAACGCTATATGTCAAGTATATTTCAAAAAAAGAAAAAGGGAGGAAAATATAAAAGATAAGGCATGAGAAATGAAATATTCCCAGACTCAGAGGTAAATGAATATTATGTTCTATCATCACATAATAATTTTTAAATACTCGTATAAGTGTCTACATACATGTTCGCATACACATATGTGGATAACCAGTACCGACTCAGTTAAATGTTTATTGACCTATAAATATAGATGTGGAAACGTTTTTCATGAAAGATATCCCCCTAGAAAATTGATATAGTAAATTGATAATATCTTCCTAATTTGAGTTTTTTTCAGAGAATTTGAAATTTTAAATTTTTGGCAGGTAAAGGAGGCACTTTGTATATAGCTCATCCATTTCTTTGAATCTTTAAAAGCCAAGGTTATTTTCTTTTTATGAATACTTGTGAATATAATGAACACATTTCTTAGGGAAAATTTATAAAATATAGACAAGCAAAAAGAAGAATATGATGGTCCAAAAAGAACTATTTTTAACAACTTAATGTATATTGTTTCAGATACGTATGTGTGCATATGCTCCCGTAGCTGTGGATATAATTTCTACAGTATCATATTTGGGGCTGAATAATATTCAGGCATGTAGATATATAAATATACTATCTGTTTCCACTGGGGTGAGGCATCTCAATCTCTAATGCTCAGGGTATACTTTTTGCCTTTCTTCAAAACTTATCATACTTATTTCTTCCATTAGCTGTTTTCCAATCATGCTGAACATTTAGATTTTAACATTTTCCACTGTCCTAAATATTGTTGCATTGAATGCCTATGAACCAAAATCATGGGAAAATTCCATGATTATTTTGTTTGGATAAATTCTGGGAAATAGAATTACTAGGTGAAAGGGCATTTACATTAAGGCCTTTGTATATATTGCTCATAAGCCTTCCAGAAGTTTGTGCCCACTATCACTGTCATCAATTCTGTGTGTGATTCTGATTTCTTCACAGCCTTAATATTTTACCAATTTGCAATCTGTCATTCATCCATGCTCCTCAGAGTTTTGGGAGTTCACCTTACAGCATCCCACTGAAAAGATGCAGGGTCAACTAGTCAAGAACAAATGCAACCAGGGCATGAACCTGGAAGAATTTAAAGAAAGGATAAAGTGCAAGATGACCAGAGGCTTGGGGCAATCACTAAGATTTATGAGATCTTATTTCATAAGGGAGTAATCTACTTCTTGTGCTTATAATGTGCTCTTAAGAGGTGGCAGAGACAAATTTTATTTTCTTCACTGTCTTTTCAATTTAGTCACGAGGAAAAACTTTACCCTGGAAAGCATTTCCTATCAAAGTAGGAAAGGAGGGCAATTTTACCTGAGTTCAGATCCACAGTTCCGGATAAATAACCTCCTAAAATAAAGAAACACCTGGAGGACTATGCAGCATAGGTCTTCAGTTTTCGAATATCTGAAAGACTACTTTCTGCAAGATGGAAGGGATTTCCTCTTTGTAACAGGGGGCAGATTTGCATGGAACAGAGGGAATTATGGGAAAAAACCCACTTCAACTCACCCTCACACATAGGAGCTTCCTTATCCCAAGTGACAGTACTGCCCAAGAGGAGACAAGCTGCAGAAGTGGATCCAATGAGTCGATACCTAGAAGCAAAGAATGGAAAATTATACTCTACACTTATTTTCTACTTGAGTCACCAGGAGAAAAAAAAATTGCCGGTAGATGTTACAAATTACAGGAAGATTAAAACATAGGAGATGTCAAGGAAGAAACTCATCTCCATCTGCAAACTGGTCCTTTACTTCTAATGACAAGTTTACATTCTTACTGCTTTCATCCATGTTTATTGCTAGTCCTTCACCACTGAATGCAATGATGCCCTTCTTCATCAAGGGACATTTTGTAATTGTCATTAGGGAAACTCAAGAGCTATTCTATCCATGTGTACTTTCCATCCAGGAAATGAGAAGCTCCTTGATTAACAGGGAAGATGTCTTATTGAAATATTTACATTCTCTAGCACCTTGCCTAGAGACTTTCAAACACATGGTACTCAAAAAAATATCTGTTGAGTGAAGGATAGGATGATGGCTTTGCTAAGATGACTCAAATGTATAAGGTGGGGGCCCTTACTTATTGTGCCATAAAATCATTCAAAGTAGGTCACAAAGATTGGAACATTTCATCATCACTTATTTTTTATTTATTAGGTATGTATACTGTTACTGTAAGAAATGTCACAAAGGATATTCAACTAAGCTATCTACACATTCCATGTAGAGTAGGGTTAAACTTGATTAAGTAAAAGGTAAGGGGTATAATGCAATGTCATATAATAGTGAGTAGTTACTGCAACAGCTAAGAACTTTGCTTCTTGATTACCCAAGACATGTAACCATTTGTAGGGAAGTCTACTGGTATCTCCAGTAACTACTTTCCTCTTTCTCATTAGTGATGGAACCCTGTATTTTTAACTGGCCCATTGGCTACCTTCATTAAAGTTTCCCTACAGTTGTGTATATCCATGTGACTAAGTTCTGGCTACAGGGATGCACTTAGAGTGTCTTGTGAAACTTCCGGAAAGTGTCTTTAAAGGAATGGGTGTTCCTTTCTTTCATTGTTTCTCTTTGCAGGCTGGAGTTGGACCATGTAATAACACGGAGTCTCAAACGGAAGGATCCCAGGTTTATGTGGATCGTGGAACCACCTATTAGCCCTGGATTTGTACATTTTATTGTTTTCTTGAAGGATTGCCCCTGCGTCTTAACCTGAGAGAGAAGTAAACTATTATCTTGTGTAAGCCTCTGTTATTTTGTTTGTTCTGTCTTTTACAGCGTAATCTAATCCTAATCTATATACCAAGTCTTCCAAAAACAGTGATATAAAGGTGACGGGAACTATATGGGCAGAGCAATGACAGTGAATACTTTTGTAGGCACGTTGAGTCACCTTTATATTTAGGTAGTGATTGAGTTCTACTATTGTTACTTGTTTTTTTATCGGGTATGTTGTAAAATCTTTTCAAATGTGCCAACAAATATTTACTCTTCAAAATTTCTTCAAAGAAAATTTGAGAAGCACTAATGTATTTCCTTCTGCCTTTCTTCTATCATACATTTAATAGTCGTCTTAAGAGCACAGGACCATGGGTGTCCCCTGACTTTTGACTATAGAGTTGCTCTTAATGTGTTCACTATGACTAAGTTAGAGAATTGGAATAAAAAATGTGAGGCAGGTTCCAGTCCATGTATGGCTGTAAAAAACAGGGAATATTTTCAAATGTTCATAATTGAGACACTAATATGCTCCAGTAGCAATTATGTTGTAGTTTTTCCTGACTTGATTTCCCATCTCTCTGAAATTCTTTTAATCAAGACTACTCCTTAGCTTTCCTGAACATTAGAAATTCAGGTGGCCATGAAGCTAAGCCACTGATCAAGAAAAGCCCTGAGATTCCCTTCCCTATAAACAATATACACACTGTGCAGAAGCATGCTGAGACAGACATTAGAAAGGCTATTACGTAAGGTCAGCGATGGGGAAATGTAAGGGCTGGAATGTGGTGCTACTTCTATCCTTCCTATTTGTTCATGGACTTTGAACGAGTTTGGAGTAGAGGAAATCTATGGAGATATTCAATAGGCTGCAAATAATTAAAAGAAGCACAGAGATATGATTCTACAGCATATTTAATTGTGTGTTAAACTTTGTATCTTACAGAGAATGTAAACTTTCTCTCTGGGAGCCATTTATAGAAGTTGTAACATATCACTCCTCAGAGTGTACCCCAATAAATTTGCACATGGGAAAAATCAAAATTTTATATACTCTCATTATAATACAATAACACTAGCAATTAATAACCACAGAATAAATACAAAATTCAAAGGTTTGGATCTTGGTCAAAGACAAAAGTAAAACAGCCATTGCGGATTACCTATAGGATAAGAGTAACACGTGATAAGTGAGTCATGTGCTCCACACTTCAAAGTGTTTGACATAGACTCACCTACTTAATCTTTAAAATGATGCTTTGAAGTGAATATTATGCCTAGCCCCCATTTTACAAAAGAGAAAACAGAGTTTAACAGATCTGTCCAAATTCACATGACAGATATTGAGGTTAGAGTTTGAATGCCAATTGGCCTCAACAGCCTGTAGAGATAAATCTGACATTATTCAGTGCCTTCATTATAAGTGTTGATGCAAATATTACTCTTTGAAAATTTCTGGGATGCCAAAACTGTCCTCAGAGAAATCTTTAATACTTTTGTTATTTGACAAGAAAAATTTCAGGGACACCTGGGTGGCTCAGTCAGTTTAACATTTGGCTTTGGCTCAGGTCATGATCTCAGGGTCTTGGGATGAGGCCCCATGTCTGGCTCTGTGCTGGGTGGGGAGTCTGCTTGTTCCTCTGTCCCCAAACTCCATACTCTTTCTCTATTTCTCAGATAAATAAATAAATAAGTAAAATCTTTAAAAAAGGAAAAAAGAAAAATTTCAAATAAATGAACCCAACATTTTACTTTAGATGTTTTAAGGACTATAACTATGAACATATAAAGGAAGCTGATCTGAGGAATTAATAAAATAAATCAATAAGTACGAAAAAGTGAATAGAAATAATAAGTAAATCTAAGAGCAGTTTCTTTCAAGTGGCTGATTAAAATAAAACTTGGCCAATTGTAACTTCACAAAATAAATCTACAGATACATATAAATGAGAAAATAATTATCATAGATATTGAGGAAACTTTATAAAGTACAATTATAAAACACTTTATAAAAATATTATGTCCTCTCTATCCCAATGAAATTGAAACCATCCGTGAGATGTGTCATTTTGTAGGAAAAATATAACTTATCAGGATGTACTTAGAAATAGATAGAACAGCAGATAAACCCTATCTGTCTGAGTCTCTGTTTTCAATCTGTTTGGATACACACCTAGGATTGGAATTGCTGGGTAACATGGTAATTCCATGGTAACTTTGGAATCACTGAACTGTTTCCCACAGTGGCCGCACCAGTTCACATGCCCACTAGCAATCCCACTAACAACCACAAGGGTTCCTTCTTCTCCACATCCTCCCCACACTTTTATTTTTCATTAAACACACACACACACACACACACACACACACACACAAACATTGTTAGAGCCATCCTATAAAGCGTGAAATGAGTTTGATGTGTGTTTCTCTAATGGCTAATAATATTTAGTATCTGTTCATGTGTTTCCTGGACATTTGCATATCCTCTTTGGAGAAATGTCTATTCCAATCCTTTGCCCATTTTTTTTTTCAATTGCATTGTAAGTGTTTCTGTTGTTGAGTTGCAGGACTTCTTTATATAATCTGTATATGAAACCCTTGTTAGAGAAATGATTTACAAATATTCTCTGCCATTCTGTGGGCTCTCTTTTTACTGTCTTGATAGTGTCATTGATGTTGACTGGGACTACAGTCATTTGAAGGACTGATGAACTAAGAAATCGGAAGTCCTTGTTGGGGGCAGGAGGGCAGTGATGAGGACAGAATCGATGCTTTCCAGATATGGCATAATGCTTGTGTACAATTTAACCAGCTCTCCTTTCTAAGGGCAACTGAGCTCAACAGACATCTGGGTTACATGTGAATTTTCAGATAAAAATCCTAGATGAATTCATAGCAAAATATTAATTATGATGAGTGGTAGAATGCTGGGTGGTGAATTTTTTGATCTTTGTGTTATTCATGGCTTCCAAATATGTCTAATGCATATATGTTTACTTTTCTAATCCAATTACATTCTATTTTTTTCCTCTGAATTTACTTTGGCAAGTGAAAGTTAATACACATTCCTTAATTGCTCCCTCTACATCAAGCCAATGGTTTGTAGCATGGTTCCCTGTGCCAAGGAAGGGTTGAGGGCAAGAACTCCATGAATGTTTCTGCTCAGTGTATGTGTTAATACTTACATTTCCTAGAGCTACTATATTAAGACGTCCCCTCCAACCCCTACTTCAAGGTCCTCCAACTCAGCTATAGTACTTGCTGATCTTAGTTAAGAATGGTGCATGCATGGTTCCGCTAGCATTTCTCCTTTTACTCATTTAGCAGGCTGGTCCTTTTTATCCAGTGAATATCTTACCAGGTTTCATGTATACTATCTTCAGCAGGAACCTGGTGCCCTCCCCTCATTAAAATATGAATATAGATTGCTGCTTCTTTTTTATATTCCTTTGGTCATATGCCAGTGTTCAAGCTACCATCTCTATCCAGAAGTCCTTATTGCTAACTTTTTGAAGTGTGGGTGATAGTCTAGTTTGCCTGTGTCAGACTAGGTCAGAGACAGCATTGTTGTTCTGGAACTCATATCCTAGGGATAGTGCTCTCAACTCACCCTTCATTACAAGAATAATGAATTGTTGACCCAAACTGGGTATCTGTGTTTATATGCACCATGCCATTGAAGGGTTCTGGTGGAGCTCCACATGATTTTCCTGTGGGAAAAAAGCAGAACTTGGGGCTGGGTGTACAGTTCAATTTACCTTTGTTTTTAAGATTCAGCCTGGAGTGTAGCATACCGAATAGCCTATACACTTCTGATTGCTCCACAGAACTGACCACTTTGAGGAAATTCACCATACGAGCGCAGAATCAAGCAACTACAGAGCACTGCTTTTTAAAAGACTACTCCTGAATCTCCCAATAAAAGCCATTAATGGATAAAGAGTTGTTTTCTCATCCCACAGCCTAAATCAAAGGCCTCAAAATTTGGGATTTCCCCTCCATCTGGGTTAGCCAACCACCGTTCACTGTGACCTACATAATTTTCTTTGGTGCCCCTATTTCATTCATTTCCGGGTTTTAGCCATCAAAGATCAACACCAGTGAATGGAAATTTCCCCTGGGATTCCTTTTGTGGGAGACATTCCTGTGACATGAATATTGAGTCAAGGTACAGAGACTCCAGGCAATAAGAAAGGCTGCCTGAGAAAGTCTACCCTCCATTTAAATGCCTTGGGCAAACTTCGATGTCTTGTCTACAACATTTGAGTAAATTAAATTGGATCCCACAGATGCTTTGACATACATGAATTAGCTCCCAGGATGGCGTTACTCACGTCTACAGATACCTTCGGCACTCGACCAGACCAAGTTTTCTAAGCAGGTGATAGAAAACATATCCTCAAAATACCCAGGGGAACATTCATAATCCAAAGATGTCCCAATTGGAAACTCAGACTCATCAGTCAGGGTTGTAGGCTTGGCAAATGGAAACTCTTCTGGGGCTTTACAGTAACCTGGAGAGCAAAACCATAGGAATACCACAGTGAGCAGAGTGATTTCCACCCTACTTCCTCATTCTTTCCAATGAAGCTGGTAGACAGGCTCAGAGAAACAGAGACTTACAATAATGGCAAAAGGTTTTCTTCCCCTTCAAGTTACCTTAGGATGGTGCTTCCCAACAGCTTCCACTCATCAGGAAATTTTTTACTACTTGGAAGTCTATTCATTTTTCTGGTCTTTCTGCTGTTGTTTCACCAAAACAAGGATTTTAGCTAATGGTTTCTTACCTCAGCCCTATCAGACTGCCTCTGTGTAGGGTTAACCATTCATATCCTCATTTCTTGGTGTTAATATATTCATGTATATCAACACATATTTTATCTTCTCTCTCCATTTATTCCTCTGTACCTCATTCTCAGGGTGCCCACTATAAGCAGCCTCTCTGGCTCTAAATAGCAGTCACTAATTGTAGTGGGCTGGATGATGTTCCCCCCAAAAGTACATCCATCCAGGACTACTGCACCATGGTAACTTACTTGGAATAAGGGTCTTTTCAGCTATAATTAAGTTAACACTCTCAAGATGAGATCAGATTTTTGAAAGGCATTTAAAAATTGTTTACTTCCTTGATA
The DNA here is from genome assembly GCF_002007445.2 of Ailuropoda melanoleuca. Taxonomy (NCBI): domain Eukaryota; kingdom Metazoa; phylum Chordata; class Mammalia; order Carnivora; family Ursidae; genus Ailuropoda; species Ailuropoda melanoleuca. The sequence goes on from NC_048225.1 coordinate 96,534,632, forward strand.
TATTCTATTTAAAATCGATTGATATTTATAATGCTACTGCTTTTGGTATATATATATATATACACATATATATATACATATTTCCTTTTCTTTTTGTGGGTTGCTTTTGCTTAATGTTTTAATATTTTATAAGGAGCTTTCAATAGTCTGATTGGGAGAAAAAAATTTCTAAGGAAAAAAGAAAAAAAAAGTAAGATCATCCCGGATTACCAGGGTGGGCCCTAAATCCAATGAAGGTGTTGTCCCTAAGAGAAAGGACAGGGACATTTGAGACACAGAGGCACAGGGGAGAAGTCCACATGAAGACAGAGACAAGGACTGGAATGATGTGTCTACAAGCAAGGAATGCCAGGAGCCATCAGAAGCCGAGAGAGGCAAAGAAGTATTCTCCTCTAGAGACATAGGAAGGATTACATCCCTGCCAACACCTTGACTTCAGACTTCTAGCCCCCAGATCTGTGAAAGAATACATTTCTGTTGTTTTAAGCCATTTAGTTAGTGGTAATTTGTATGGCAGCCCTAGGAAACTACTCACCACTCTTCTCTTTCTGACTTTAAGCCAGGTATTTAAGAACAAAGAGAAAACAGACTATACCATTGAGCAGCTTTGTCTTAGCAGCTATGTCTTGTTAATGAGAGGGTAGATTGCGTGCTGCATATTTTGAATAGAGTCTGCACTCAACTATCTCCTTTTTGGAGGAGACTGCTTCTATTTGCCCATTCAATATGTGTGGCTGGTGGCCTAGGCAACTTCGTTTAAAGAAATCTCACTGGATTCTAATATAACCATCCAGCTGGAAGGGGGGGGGGCATCAAAGAAAAGTTAGATGCCTTTCATCATGTGTTGTCTTTTCTCATTGGCTTGCTTTTCTCTCTCATGTGGCATTCCAAGTGTGGTGCCTCATCCCCAGCGTACTCCCGCTTCCGTCTTGGGAAGGCCTACAGTCAGGCCTCAAGAACCGGGTAACCACCAGTCCTTAGGAAGAAACATCCTCCTCTTTTTGTACTGTTCCTTGAGCTGATCTTTCCTTGCTTCTAACTCTCAGAATGGAAAAGTTCAAGGACAAAGATTAAGGTGCAGCCCAGAAGCCAGGTGACAAATGGGCATACTTTGAGTCAAGGTATTAAGCTACCAAGGTTGAGTCTTTTTGGTTACTTAGCCTATTCAGCATAGGACTAGCTAAAGCCTTGGCTAAATAATATCCATGTTGCCAGTTTGATCCTTTACATGCCCATGAACTTGCAGGGAGTGTGTATCAGTTATCCTGGCATCGGTTAGTGTTCATAGCTAGTTGTTCTCATGTCCTCTCCAAAGACTATATATTTCTTCTTGATTGATACATGGTGCTCACTACCTTCCCCTCATCCTTTCTTCTCTCCTCTTACCCCACTGTGTTCATCACTGCGCCAGCAAGAAGAGTTATTCACATCTTACTATTCAAACACAGCTTGGCACTGCTGGACTCATGTTTAAGCTATGGCATGCAACTCTGACACTTCACTTATGACAATGCATCCACAAGCAAACACCATAATCTTACAGAAATATGAAGGATCGTAGCCGGACGTTCTGAATCCATTTGGGGTACATGGGTACTAACCAGCAGGACCAGTGAGTTCACAGCGGGGGGCAGGGCCGCTCCAAATCCCATTCCCTTGACCATCACTTGTGCAGAGGATGGTGCTCTCCCCAATGAGGTTGAAGGTCATCCCTCTGGCTGGGTGGTGGTCACACGTGTACGTAATTTCCTTTCCATAGGGTATGTCTCCCTGAGAAGTTCCGGTGTGGTGCCCATTAAGGATAGAGGGAGGATTTGGACAAAAGATTTCTGGAAAAAAAACAAGTGCTATAAGTTACATTAAAATGTTTATATTTTAATCTGAGTTGATTCCACAATTATGGGATGCTGTGACTGTGTTACCAATTAAACAATTAACTCTCAGGAAGAGTATAAACCACAAAATAAATATATTAGTCTCTGTTGAGATGCTTCTAAGTGAAATGACACTTAAATCAAAACTCAGAAGGGACTTAATCATCCTGGACTCTTTGGAGAGTTAAGACTTCTGGACAATTGAGAGCTCATTCTTTTAAAATAGACAAAAATCTTCTCAACCCCATTGAGAAGAAAATCATCCATTGAATAAAAAATTATCCATTAATTCAACAGGAATTCTTTGAGGACCTACTCTGTATCAAGTACTATGCTAAGTAAAAGATAGAGAAATCTTCTTTGAACTCAAGGATCTTCACACCAGAGAAATCTTTCAAAATATATTATACATTTTCTATTTGTCTATCACTGATCTAATCTTTTCTTGATGACTTGAGGCTGTTATGCTCAAAAACACTATGGACAGTTATAGTAATGCCATCACAATGAGTGAAACATCCCAATGGTCCTAGGCAGGATCCAGAAGACGCAGAAATATCATGACTTTTGAGATATTTACTGGTTTTTATAGTTTTTTTTCCTCATTGAAGAAATAACATTTCTTTTGAGTGTAACTGTCTGGAGAAACTCTTTCCCTTCTGATTTGATTTGTATTTGGGAAGAGGATACCGGCGGCTTGAAAGAATTATGAATAAACTGATCAAAAGGTGGAATAGCTTAACAAATGTTTACATTCTAATAAGTGATTTTTGGTGTATCTGGGTTCATGGGAGTATTTTTTTTTCTTTCATGCTTCTTAACTCTATTCCAGGAAAGTTAAGATTTTCAAATAGCTGACTTCCAGATATGAAGGATAAAATTATCGAGTTTCATTATATAAATCAATACAAAATTTCCAAACACCTTTAGAGCAAAATATTCATTGGAAAAATTCTATTTTACAAACACAGATTTTTCAATAGTTATGATCCGAAGATGAAGCAACATCCTGTTTGATTTCATGAAAAAATAAATGGGCAGATTGAATATATTAGTAGTGTTCCTGTATTTAACACATTATATTTCTGTCCTCTTAAAAACAAATATAAACAACAGGAAAGCAAGGTCCTAGTCTGTGTTCTTTACAGGTGTATTCCCAATGTCTAATTATTTTAATAATAACACTTGGTATTATTTGAAACAGTCTATTTATGTGTTTGCTTGTCACTGTATTTAAAGATTTAGTTATTGGCGGGGGCGGGGGGGGGGAGAAGCCACAAACAGGAAAGGGCGAGGAAGAAGCAAAGAGACTCTCAAGCAGAGTCGGAGCTCAGCTCTAAGCCTGACGTGGGGCTCGATCCTAGGATGCTGAGATTGAGACCAGAGCCAAAACCAAGAGTCTGACGCTTAACTGACCTTGCCAACCAGGTGCCCCGTTTGTTATTTTTTTCTCTTTCCTTCTACTCAAGCATGTAAACAACATGAAAGCAGGGTCCTACTCTCTTTTGTTACAGCTGTATTCCCAGTGTCTAGAAGACTGGTTGGCACAAAGCA
>NC_048225.1:96538159-96595231 GCF_002007445.2 Ailuropoda melanoleuca
CTTTTTTTTTTTTTTTTTTTTTTTTTTTTTTTGGCTGTTTCTTTTGCTGTGCAGAAGCTTTTTATCTTGATGAAGTCCCACAAGTTTATTTTTTCTTTTGCTTCTCTCGCCTTTGGAGATGTGTCATGAAAATGGTTGCTTTGGCCGATGTCAAATAGGTTACAGCCTATGTTCTTCTCTATGATTTTGATGTATTCCTGTCTCACATAGAGATATTTCATTNCTGCTAGTTTGCCTCATTTTGATTATGAATTGTATTTATTAATTTACTCTTATTTCCTTTATTAAAAAAAAGATTTTATTTATTTCAGGAGAGAAAGACTGAGCAGGACGAGGGGCAGAGGGAGCGGGAATCTCAAGCAGACTCCCTGCTGAGTGTGACCTGAGATCATGACCTGACCCAAAATCAAGAGTCAGATGCTCAACTGACTGAGCCACCCAGGAGTCCCTATTGTTATTTCTTCACATTAGATTATTTGTTACACATTCTTTTACAGCTCCTTTAAAGATATCATGTGTCCTTACCATGTTAATGTGCCTTGGACAATTATCATTTCCCTGAAATCCAAGAACTTTAGAAAATGCTAAATCTATTTACCTCCTTCTTCTGTTCTATCATGATTATGTTTTTAAATTCTACATATATTTTACATTCCTGTTAGTCATATTCAATGTACACACCTCCGGCTGTTTGCCGGGCTACAGCCATTTGCTACTAAGCTGGACCCTAATGGTAACAGATTCCCTCAGCAGGCTCAGCTGCTGTCCAATTTTCCCAGCACCATTTATTGACGAGACTGTCTTTTTTCCACTGGATGTTTTTTCCTGCTTTGCCAAAGATTAGTTGCCCATAGAGCCGAGGGTCCATTTCTGGATTCTCTATTCTGTTCCATTGGTCTATGTGTCTGTTTTTGTGCCAGTACCATGTCTTGGTGATCACAGTTTTGTAGTATAGCTTGAAATCAGGCAACGTGATGCCCCGGGCTTTGTTTTTCCTTTTCAGCATTTCCTTGGCGATTCGGGGCCTTTTCTGGTTCTACATAAATTTAAGGGCTGTTTGCTCCAGCTCTTTGAAAAATGTCATTGGTGTTTAGATCGGGATGGCATTGAAAGTGTAGATTGCTCTGGGTCGCATAGACATTTTAACTATGTTTATTCTTCTGATCCATGAGCATGGAATGTTTTTCCATCTTTTTGTGTCTTCTTCAATGTCTTTCAAGAGTGATCTGTAGTTTCTAGAATATAGATCCTTTACCTCTCTGGTTAAGTTAATTCTGAGATATCGTATGATTTTTGGTGCTACTGTAAATGGAATCGATTCCCTAATTTCTCTTTCTTCAGTCTTATTGTTCATGTATAGAAATGCAACTGATTTCTGAGCATTGATTTTGTATCCTGCCACATTACTGAATTGTTCTATAAGTTCTAGTAATTTGGGGATGGACTCTTTTGACGTTTTCCATATAGAGTATCATGTCATCTGCGGAGAGAGACAGTTTGACTTCTTCTTTGCCGATTTCAATACATTTTATCCCTTTTTATTGTCTGATTGCTGTTGCAAGGACTTCTAGTAATATGTTGAATAATAATGGCGAGAGTGGGCATTCTTGTCGTGTTCCTGATCTTAAGGGAAAGGCTTTCAGCTTTTCCCCATTGAGAATGATATTTACTGTAGGCTTTTCATAGATGGTTTTTATGAAATTGAAGAATGTACCCTCTATCACCACACTCTGAAGTGTTTTTATGAGGAAAGGATGCTGTATTTTGTCAAATGCTTTTTCTGCATCAATTGAGAGGATCATATGGTTCTTGAATCTTTTCTTGTTGATGTGATTTATCACACTGATCAATTAGTGAAATAAGAGGCAGCCCACGGAATGGGAGAAGATATTTGCAAATGACACTACAGATAAAAGGCTGGTATCCAAGATCTATAAAGAACTTTTCAAACTCAATACACGAGAAACAAATAATCAAATAAAAAAATGCCAGAAGATATGAACAGACACTTTTCCAATGAAGACATACAAATGGCTAAGAGACACATGAAAAAATGTTGAAAATCATTAGCTGTCAGGGAAATACAAATCAAAACGAAATTGAGATACCACCTTACACCAGTAGAATGGCAAAAATGGACAAGGCAGGAAACAATAAATGTTGGAGAGGATGTAGAGAAAGGCGAACCCTCTTACACTGTTGGTGGGAATGCAAGTTGGTACAGCCACTTTGGAAAACAGTGTGGAGGTCCTTCAAAAAAAGTTAAAAATAGAGCTACCCTATGATCCAGCAATTGAACTACTGGGTATTTACCCCAAAGATACAGATGTAGTGAAGAGAAGGGCCATGTACATCCCAGTGTTCATAGCAGCATTGGCCACAATAGCTAAATCGTGGAAGGAGCCAAGATGCCCTTCAACAGATGACTGGATAAAGAAGATGTGGCCCATATATACAATGGAATATTACTCAGCCATCAGAAAGAACGATTACCCAACATTTGCAGCAACATGGACAGGACTGGAGGAGATTATGCTAAGTGAAATAAGTCAAGCACAGAAAGACAATTATCGTATGGCTTCACTCATTTATGGAACATAAGAAATAGCAGGGAGATCGGTAGGAGAAGGAAGGGAAGAATGAATGGGGGGTAAACAAAAGGGGGAATGAACCACAAGAGACTATGGACTCTGGGAAACAAACTGAGGGCTTCAGAGGGGAGGAGGGAGGGGATTGGGATAGGCTGGTGATGGGTATTAAGGAGGGCACATATTGCATGGAGCACTGGACGCAAACAATGAATCATGGAACACTACATCAAAAACCAAGGATGTACTGTATGGTGACTAACATAACATAATAAAAAACAAAAAAATAAAAAAGAAAGCTTGATTTGGTTTCCTATTCCTCCTTCTTTCCCAATTCTTCAAATTATAAGAAATATATTAATGTGAACTCCATGAACTCAAGACCTACCATACTTTATTTAAAGAAACACTTCTGCATAGCTTTATGATCTATTAGATACAATAGTTCAAAAATTCTTCAAGTATACAATTGGATGAACTTGACGTATGTGTGCACCATGAAACCATTACCACAATCAAGATAGGAAATGTTTCCATCACGTCCCCACCAGTTTTATTTAAACACCTCTATCAGTTGAAAAAAGAGCATGCAGTTTCAAAAATTTTATATAATGATATTTAATGTCTAAAAATCTTTATATAGTTATTATATTAGTATACAATATATTGGTATATGATATAATCTAACTTAATCTATAATATTATGTACTGTAATATATAATTTGATATCATATATAACATTAATTTATTATATTACAGTACATATTATATTTTACAGGTTAATGTATATTATAAATTATAAACCACACAAACTATACCAACTTAATACTATGTATTAAATTATACTCATATTATATAGCTTAATAAAGCTCTTATACAATATATAATATAATTATGTTAATTATATAACCAAAATTTGTAATATGTCATGTTATCTAATAAATATAATGTAATATATACATATAACATTGTTATGTAACAGAAATATAACTATATTATATTACATATAACATATTATGCATAGTAAAATATTAAATACATTTAAATATCTGTATTTAATAATTTTGTATTTATAAACATATAATATCATATATATAAATAGAAATTTTAAAAATATGATACAGATGAAATAAACATATTTAATGTTTTGGTAATCCTGATGATTTTATATAATTATTAATTAACATCTACAAGGACAAAATAGTCCTAATGAGTTTCTCTGTTCACAATGGTGGATGTAAAGCTGTCATTTCAACTAGTCTTGATACTTTCTGAAATTTTTGTTTTTGTCAACTTTTGGTCACTTGTGATTAGACTGACAATGTTTCTTCTTCTTCATGTCTCTGACAAAGAGCCTGGATTCGTGTGTGCCTGTGTGTGTGGAAGGTATTGTCAGCTATGCTGCTTTCTTGTTTGCTTAAGTTGGCCTTATTAGAATTATCTTCATTCTGTTTCTATGCAGAAATTTTTGAAGTTACTTGCCCAATCATAAAGGTTATATTAGATAAAACTAGGTAAATAAACCATAAATCTGTTCATCTGAGCATACGTGAACCGAAATAGGTGGCAAATCACAGAAAGCCACTGGCCTTTCCCTCCTTTCTACCTCGCATCTTCATACAGTAGGCCAACAGAGTGAGATCTCACCCAAGGACCAGGTGAGGGCGCCAGAGGCTGCCCTATAGTCTACACTGTCCTAGTAAGCTTAATAGGCCAATTTGTATGTAAAGTAACTATCCCTGTGAATCTGCCTGCCCAGTCATTTCTGGATTCACTCCTTAAGTGTTGCTAAATTCATGCTCCTTCCTACTCAGCCTTCTCCGATCACTGAAGCTGAGATGTTCCCCTTTCAGTCATGCAGTGGCCCTGAGAATCTCTTGAGGGAACCTCCTACTCATAGTTTCACAGATCCGCATGGGGATTTTCAGGTCTGGAAACACTGTCACATACACTACCTCATTTGCTTTTCACAGTAATCCTCTCAGATTGCTGGATGTCAATTACGTTCTTTTTATATACACGGACCCTGAAACTCAAGGACGTTATTGACTTGCTGGGTCCCAGGCCCATAGCTACCAAATAGCAGAGGCTGAAAAAAAACCAGAACCCTGGCATCCCAATTCAGGAGATTTCACAAAACCCCACCACCCAACTTCTACATGCATGCACCTTGAAGACACAGCTTTCTCATCAAGTCCAAAGTGCTCTGCCCATGGTCAGCATTCTGTCAGCACTTTCTGCGTCTACATTCCATTGGCAAGTCAATTACTAGACGGTTTAGCTGTTTCACATTTTGAAGTTATTATGATAACCTTAGTTTTATATATATATTTATATCAATTAACATCCCAACAAGAAAAGGACCAGATACTCAAAAGGTCCACAAACATTTCTAAGCTTTGACAACAGATTGCGTCATTTACTCTGCATGTCTCTCTTCTGAAAATAAAACTTCAAGTTTTATCACGTTTCTTCACCTGACAGGTTACTTTACGATGTCTAAGGAGAGAAAATATTAATAACAACTTTTTAAAAAGATTTTATTTATTTACTTGTCAGAGAGAGAAAAAGAGAGAGAGAGAGACTGAGCAAGCAGGGGGAGTGGCAGGCAGAGGGAGAAGCAGGCTCCTCCCTGAGCAAGAAACTGGATGCAGGATTTGATCCCACGACTCTGGGATCATGACCTGAGCTGAAGGCAGATGGTTAACTGACAAAGCCACCCAGGCGTCCCTAATAACAACTTTTGTGGAAACTTGGTTTTGCCCTGTTCCTTCCTCTCTTAGAAGAGAAGGCACAATCAAATAGTGAATGCGTAATGTCTAGTAAGAGCAAAGAACAAAATCAGTTGTCAAGCAGAGGCTGGACAAAAACAATTAAGACTAAGCCATTTCAACTAAGATGTTGCCAATGAGACCAAGCAACTAAGAAGACTTCTTAGAAGGCCAAAAATAAGAGAAGGATTCTAAACGAAGTTGTTTACCTATTTAAAAGGAAGGAAGGAAGGGAAGATGCTGCCACAAAATTTCCAAATAGTTCTAACAGGCTTTATTTTGTACTAACCACATGACTAAAACGCCACACTGTGTAAACATCTCTACATTTCCCCTCTATCTGCAACTCTTTGCAGCGAGGGCTCCCGGAGCTTCCCTTGCCCTTCGAAACCCAAGTGCCACCACGCGATTTGTGTTAATGAGGGCTCTCAGTGAGAGTCTGTGGTGGTTTGGGGTGTGAGTGCGGTGAATGCAGTCGGCTGCAGGGCAGTTTAAGGTGCGAATTGCACCCACAGGACTGCCTGTCCAAACACCCTGGTGAACGAAGGGCAGCAGTAACGGCTGGGGGTTAGAACTCGATTAAGTGACAGGCTCTGTGTTAGACCCCGGCGCGCTTTATGCCATTCAAGGAAAACCACCCCGTAGATCCGTGTTTCCACCGCACAGAAGAGGAGACGGACTCGGACAGGTGTAGTAACTTTCCTCACTCTTACGAACTCACTAAAATTAGAACCCATGTGAGTCGCATTTCCCACCACTCTCCTTCGCCGGGATCAGCACTACCCTCCGCTCCGCGGGTCTTTGTTAACGCACGAAAGCCCCTGATTTCCAGCGGCACCTGCCGAGCTCCTGCGCGCTCCCGGCGCTGGCATCGCGCAAGCCCCCGGCAGAAGGCAAGTCCACGCTCACGCAGAGGCCACCAGGGTCCCGGCACAAGCGGGGATCCCGGAGCCCACCTGTCTTGTCGCGCCACCCTGGGGACCCGAGAGCCCAGCCCCGCGTCTCACCCCAGGCGTCCGGCAGCACGAGCAGCACCAGAACCGCCAGGAGGGCTCCTCCCGAGCAGGAGAGAGGCGGCGCCGGCGGCCCGAGAGCTTGCCGGCTCCTCCGAAAAGACGCTCCCATCCTCCCTAGGCACCTCGAGTAAGCAGTTGGGACCTCGAGGGAAAGCGCAGGGAGCGAGGCCAAGAGGTGAGAGACAACGCACTCAGCACCCAGAGTCTGGGGAGCGCAGCGGGGAGGCTGGGACGGAAGCCTTTGACCGCAGCTTCCCTTTAATGGGCGAGGTCTTGTTTACTCCTAATTTGCATTGTTTCCAACGAATCTAGCCCTCACCGACCACCTTAGGGACCCATCTACAGGAGCAAAACTTGGTGCTTCGGCTCCTTGATGTCCGCCTCGAGGATGGGCGGCTCAGGATAAAGGCGGTGGTTATCTTCCAGCTCAGCTTTCAAACGCCCCCTGCCTGACTTTTCCCCTTTGCAAGAATCCGCGTGGGTAGGCCAGCGAACGGAATGCCTGCTCTCTGTGTTAAAGCCACAATTTTGGGCAATATGTGCAGTGTACAGGAAATATGAAGAACCAATTCCTTTATGTTGAATTGAGATATACCAAGCCATTGAAAAAAAATTTAAACAGGCTGACTTAATCAGATTTGCATTTTTAAAATAGAGTTGTCTATACTACCGGGAAACTGGATTGGAATGAGGCAACAGTGAATGGGGCTGACCAGCAAGGAGGTTTTGCCGTCATGCAGATGAGATTTGACAGTGGCCTTCACTGGAGATTAAGTGAACAATTAAGAAATCGGAAGGGGGAATGAACTATGAGAGACTATGGACTCCTGGAAACAAACTGAGGGCTTCAGAGGGGAGGGGAGTGGGGGATTGGGATAGGCTGGTGATGGGTAGTAAGGAGGGCACGTATTGCATGGTGCACTGGGTGTTATACGCAAGTAATGAATCATGGAACATTGCATCAAAAACTAGGGTTGTACTGTATGGTGACTAACATAATAAAAAATATTATAAAAAAAGAAATCGGAGACAGAATGAACAAAACTTATTCATGCAGTGGATTTTGGTTGCTTCCTTTCTTAAAGTTAGTGGTGAGGAAAAGAAAGGAAGCAGTAGGGAGCCTCAGGATTCAAAATGAATGATGGTGTTATTTATTGAAATAAAAAAAAATATGGGGGATAAATTTGGAGCAGGGGGTTAAGCATTCAAGGATGAGAGAAATGGGGGTATGTGGCAGGCTGAATACTGGCCCCCCAAAGATATCCACATCCTAATTCCCAGGCCAGTGACTAGGTTATCTTCCGTGGCAAGAGGGGTTTTGCAGATGTGATTAAATTAAGGATTTTGAGATGGGAGATGATCCTGGATTATCTGGGTGAGCAGTGTAATCACAGGGGGCCTTATGGAGGGAGGCAGCAGATCAGAGTGGGAGAAGGTAGGAATTGAAGGCAAGACTAGGGACTTGCTGCCGTGAGCCAAGGAATGACAGCCACCTCTAGAGGCTGGAAGAGGCAAGGGACAGATTCTCTCCTGGACCTTTCAGAATGAACCAGTCCTGCCAATACCTCGGTTTTAGCCCTGTTAAGACTCATTTTGGACTTGTGACCTCCAGGCTTATAAAAGAATAAATCTGAGTCATTTTTTGGCTACAAGGTAACTTGTTACAATAGGAAACATATGAGAGAAAGGGTAACTTGAGCAAGGGAGAGTGTCAAAAGACTTATTATTTATTTATTTACAACGGAGCAAGACTTGAGTACAAGACAGATGGATTTTTAGTGAGAGCTAAGGAGGCATGGGAATGTTCTAGGAAAAGATTGGGAATATAGTTTGATTATGAAACTGGACTTCCAGAAAAGTCAAACAATAGGCCCTTTGAAAAGGAAATGGGTGGAAGAGAGTCAAAATCTCAAGAACTGATGGTACTGTTAAGTGAGAACATGTAGAATAAATAAGAAGATCAGGATGGAAACATTTGGTTGTGGTTCATGGTTTTAATATTTTTGTGTACGGTGGACCCCTTTACTTCTCTGGTCAAGCCTATGGACCCCTTCTCAGAATTAATTTTTTAATGCTTAAAATAGAGTACCTAGGATTACAAAGGAAACAGATGCTACTGAAATTTAGTTCTAGCCATGAACCTTTGGAGGTCTGTGGCCCCTAAGGACCCCATATTTATTTATTTTTTGACCCCAGATTTAAAAATTAGTTAAAACAAGAGTCAGTTGTGTATAAAGCAAGAGTTGGAATATGTCGTGTGGAGAGTGGAGAATTGCAAATGTCACGTGCTGTAGGGGGGTGGGTGAGAAGGTATCATAGCAGGTATTTCGGTAAATGTGTTAGCCCTTTTCTCCTCCATGCAGAGCTGTGATTCATGGTGGGGAAAAGATGCTCAAGGTGGGAAACTACTCCTCCTCTCCTCAGTGCAGTTTCACTACTGGAGACCACAGTCCAGCAGACAACTACCACTCAGCACGTATAGCCTCAGCTCACACAAACATGCTAGAATACGGTTTTACTCCATTTTCTTCATTACCCTCATACCCAAGTGTCAGCTCCTATCCTCACTAGTGGAGAAAGGGCAGTGCCTCAAAGGCCAGGTGCATTTCTCATTTTCCAGCACGTTTCATGAGGCTCCCTCTCAAGGCTATTGCAAGAAATATTTACTTTGATCATATCTTTTATCACATCTCTTTAATTTGTCCAATACCAATCTCTCAAGGATCTGATATTGTCCTTTTAAGTTATTCTTCACAGAGCAGTGGAAGGAGAAGGCAGAGCATAGTAGGCCGAGGAAAAGGGAATGGAGGATCCAACTCCCCAGCCCCACATCACATGCTATCAGAACACACACTCATTACTACTTCTTTTTGCATTGATCTCCTGACATTTGCTTTCTCCCATCATTCCTTGGAAGTCTTGTTCCTGGCTCACAGTGACATTTGCTGCTATTACCCCTGTCACAGTCCCCGGGCTCACAGAAGCTAAGTGAGCTAAGGGAACTATACAGGCTGGAGCTGGGTATTTGGGTGAGGTGACGGGGGGGAAGGGAGAGGAGGATGAATAAGTTACCCTGTGATGTTTTCATCATCTGCTAAGGGAAGGAAGGAGAATAGAGATGAAAGTAGGATGGAATAGATGGCTTGAGGTGAACAACCAGATTAATTTAGGGGAATAAAAACAGCACTGATTATAAATGAATAAAAGATACTGAACAGCATCCCACTCCTGGGTATGTATCCAATGTCTTGAAGAGCTATTTGCACACCATTATTCATAGCAGCATTAAACACAACAGCCAAGGAAGTACAAACAAGCTACGTGACCATTGGCAGGTGAATGAACTAAATATGGTCTATATATGCAGTGACGTATTATTCATCCTGAAAAAGGAAGGAAATCCTTCCACATGCTACAACATGGAGGAAGCTTGAGGACGTTATGCTAAGTGATATAAACCAGTCACAGGACAAACACTGCATGATTCCACATACATGAGGTATCTAAAGCAGTTCATAGAAAGTAGAATGGTTTGCTGGGTGGGGGCTGGAGGGAGAGGGGAATGTAGAGTTACTGTTTAATGGATATAGCATTTCAACTTTGTAAGATGAAAAAGTTCTGGAAATCTGTTGGACAACAATGTGAATATACCTAACACTTCTTTTTTTTTTTTTTTAAGATTTTATTTATTTATTTGACAGAGATAGAGACAGCCAGCGAGAGAGGGAACAGGGAGAGTGGGAGAGGAAGAAGCAGGCTCACAGCAGAGGAGCCCGATGTGGGGCTCGATCCCACAACGCCGGGATCACGCCCTGAGCCGAAGGCAGACGCTTAACCGCTGTGCCACCCAGGCGCCCCTATACCTAACACTTCTGTATGGACACTTAAAAATGGTTCAGGTGGTAAATTTTATGTTCTATATATATTTAAAAAACTCAAAAATGTCAAACAGAATAGTCTAGGAGAAGATGGTGAGAGAAATTTGTGATAGTCAGTGGGCAAGATTTTATTTTCTCAATAGTATAAATGCTAGAACAAGGAAAATTGGCAGCTGGATTTCAAGGGTGCTGGGAGAGGGCTGGGGAAAGGTGTTGGCTGGACAAATAGAAAAGCTTAAGGATGAGTTTATGGGTTGAGAATTGGCTAAAACAACAAAGTGGTGAGATCCAGAATGCATAAATGTTAAATCAGGAACTCTAACAACCTTAACTAAATGAAATTAAAATAACATAAAAGTAAAAACCCTAAGAGTTCATTGACTCTAGGAGAAAAAAAACATTAGGCGAGTGTTTTTGTTAAAAGATAAAATTTATTTGAGTGACTACTATACACATTTTTAAAGGAACCAAAGCTCTGATAGAACTGCCAAGGAAATATTCAAAGCCTGAATTTGTACACCAAAACCATACAATTAAAACTTGACTCCCATGATGAAAAAACAAATTGTGCAAATTGTAATTACTGATTAGGGAAAGACAAAATATATATTGTGGAAAAAAAAACCCTCAAACCAAGTGGAAATAAAAGTGAAATGTTTAACCATATGAGAGCGAAATGCTACAATTAAAATAAAGTTAGACCTATCAACAAAAGTATGCCTCTCATAACCACATGAAATGCTCTCTACTTCACTTAAATAATTAAAACCACACTATGACCAGAAGTATATGATAACAGTAAGTATGCTGATCGCAAAAGGAGAGTTGAGATAGGAGGACAGCTCTTTCTAGTGCCTTCCTTAAAGTGGTGATACTTTCGGAGTTATGTGTTTATAGCTATATCCTGGTGCTAGGCACATCGAAGGTGAGGCTTCAGAAAGTTCTTGAAAGCATGTGGCGGTGAAACTGGGCTCCCATCTTTATTATCAAGCCAACTTTCCTTGTTCTGCTTGAGAAAAAGTGCATATGGGACGTTATAGCTTATGAAGTCATCTCACTGATGTTGAGACGATACACATAGACTTGCTGAGATTAAAATGGTTTCTTCCCAACCGACGTTCAGCTGGATCCAGACAAGAAGGCACACTGAAATAGAGAATGTCTGTTCAGGAAGTAGCATGAAGAGCAGGGGCGCAACTCAAAATTTAAATAACAAGAATGTTCATGTTCTCTATGTACCAACTCTAAGTCCGTAACCCATAGAGTGTCGAGACTCTTAGAAGCTATTGTTCTATTAAGAGGCCCCTTTCTTCAGATAACATGATCTGAAGGCAATAATAAAGCTTCTATTGATAAATATGAAAAAAAATAAATGAGGGAAAAATCGAAGCAAGCGTTGTATTCTTATTCACGCATCCATTCAACAAATATTTATGTACTAACCTTACTTCAGACCCCAAGTGGTTTGGGTTTAGACATCACTCTGGCCTGGTCTCCCCTGTTCCTTTCGCTTTTCCATGACTCCCCAGCACCAGGTGATCTTTTCTTCCTCAGCTACCACAGCAGTTTTTCTGTATCTTGTTTGTAGTACTTATTCTTACACTATGACAGGTATATGTCTATTTTTTCGGTACTAAAATGAGCTCCAGGAGGGCAGAGGTGGTATCTTTATATTTTATAGACTATGCAGGAGAAAGCAGTGTAAAGGCAGATTTGAGTTTGAATTCAAACCTATTATTGATTCTGTGACTGTGGCCAATAGGTTAGGTTTGGTTTTCTCATCTTGGATGTTATATGTTCACCTCAGATTAATACCTTTCACCGTGGTAGTGAGGCCTAACTGAGGTAAGGCAGGAGAGATGCTCAGCACAATTCCTGGGCATGGCAGACCTCCAGGTGCTCACCCCCACTCCTTCTGGGGACCTCAGAGGGACACTTCATGTTGCCTGTCAAGTTTTCTATACTCATCATTCAATCTTCAACCCCCATGGTGACTCTTTAGTGCCTTCTCCTTTCTCCTTAAATTCCTATCATCTCCTTTCCCAATTTTCCTCTCAGGTGACTGTTTTGCTTTCTAGCCACTGAGTAAATAGAATGGTCAGAAGAGAACTTCCACGCATGCATTTGACATCACGGCTCCCCACCAGCCATTGTCTACACCCGCATCTTCTGTCTTCTCTCCTGTTAAGGAGGCCACATTCCGATCTAAGCTCTGCCCCCCAGCTGGAGCATTTGATCCCCTCCATTCTTGCTTACCCATATGTTGCTCCAGCGATTCTTCTTTTTCGTTCCTGTCATCATTTTCTCCCTCCTGCTAGATCATTCCCATCAGCAATTGGAAATGGCGGCCTGGCTGTTGTTTCCCCATTCTTAATGAATAGTTCTTTTGACCTTATTTCTTAGTCTTGCCATGTGTTCCCTCTATCTGTGCCTCTGTAGAAAACCTCCTTGAAAGAGGTGTCTATAGTTGAGATCTCCAATTTATCTCCTTTCATTCTCTTTTAACCTGACTTCAATCAGGAGTTTGCCTCCTTTCTCTTCACCAAAATGGTTCTTGTCAAGTTCACCAACAAATTCTGTGCCACTGCACACCGTGGTCAGTATTCACTACTGCTCTTGTTCCATCAGCAGCATTTGACAGAGTTGATCACCCCCTCCTCCTTAAACTTCTTCCTTCACATGAGTTCTACCACACCAGGCTCTTGGGCATTTTCCCTGTATCAGAGGCTGCATCTTTACCCCTTGGTTGGTTCCCTCTCATACTCCATGGCTCCTGACATGGAAGGACCCAAGACCTGGCACATGGACATTTTCCCTAGCCCTTCTCATCGCCTTGCTCATCTTAGTTGATCTCAGTATTACATACATCCATATGCTGACAAGGCCCATATCTAGGTCTTAAGCCTGGACCTATTCTCTGAAATAGACTTGTACACCCAGCTGCCTTCTTGATACTTCTCCTTGGATGCTTATTACATATCTCATTTCTAACATCTCCAAAGTGAAACTCCTGGTTTTTCTCCCTAATCCTGCCTTTTCACATTGTCAGTCATTCTAATTAATGATAATTCCATCCTTCTGGTCAGCAGGCTGAAAAACCCTGCCATCATCACTGCTTCCTGCCTTACAAACTGTCAGCAAAACCCTCTTGTCACTATCTTAAAAATACATGCAGCAGCTGGCCTCTTCTCGTCAGCCTGCTGATAGCCACTCACAGCTTCTTACCTAGATGATTGTGATTAAGTCCTCATTGGCTCCCTAGCTCCCACCTCTGGCCTCCTACACTCAATTCTTCACACAGCAGTTAAGGTGATCATTCTCTTCTCTGCCTAAAACCCTCCATTGGTTTCCATCTCAGAATACACACCAAGCTCATTACAATGACCTAGCATACTCTATATGATGAACCTCCCACCCTCCTCCCCTTACCTCTCTGACTTCAACCTGACCTCTCTCTCCCTTGGTCAGACCATACTAGGCCACATTGTTCTCCTTGCTGTGCCTCCAGCACAGCAGGCACACACCACCTTATGGTCTCTTCACCTGCTATTCTTTCTTTCTGGAATGTTCTTCCACCACCAGGAAAGCTAGCTCCTTCCTTCCTTCTAGTCTTTGCTCAAATGCCATTTTCTTAGTGAGGACTTCTCTTCCAGCTACCCTGCTCTAGCTCCTTTTCCTGCTTGATTTCTCTTCAAAATACTTATCACCTTTTTTATTTTATTCTTAATTATTATGATATGTATTTAGTATTTGTCGAATGGACAAATGAATTTAAAAAAAAACCAGGGGCATTAATTGGCAATATGAAGTAGATAAGTTAGCAATTTCGGTGCATGATTACTAAAGACATGTGCAATAGAATCATACATATTTAGCACTGTGAAAATTGATAAATAGAAATTGAGGACATGTTGACATAGAAATGAATAAAAATATTTCAACTTCATTAGATACCAGTTTGTCTTCTGATTAGCTTGCTGGGTTGTATGGATCAACAGAATATACTTCCTGTGTTTCTAAATGAAGATCTCCTTCTTTAGGGATTTGATTTGTATAATAATTGCTAAATGGAAGAAGAAAAAAGTAAACTCTTTACTCATTGGCCATGATTACTACAAACATGTCACAATTGTTGTTTTCCATAATTCCCATCACATGATAAATACTTTTCATGAATGATTCATTTTGTTGTCCTAAGTAGTATATGAGATAACCACTATAACCCCTATTATTTGGAAGGGCCCATAAAAATAATGGACTAGGATGCCAAGTGTCCAAGTCAGAAGTTGATACTAGGTAGCTTTACCTCAGATCCAAGACCTTCAATGACTTATAACCATGACCCTGAGTTTGAAAAATAAATCAAAAAGAAGCTTTTATTTTAGGATATGGCCACAAATGTACCTCTTTGGGGACTTAGTCTTCCAATCTAACTTAAAGGGAAATCTTTATATTTGATGTTAAATTCAGAGTCCTTACATAGCCTTATAGCACTAAAAGCTTGAAATAATTTTTAAGAGGACAATTTTAACTTTACTCTTTGAAAGCCCATATGCTTTACTGTGCTTCTAAAACGACTTAGCCAAAATTGGCAAAAGACAATAAAATGCAATTACACTATCATGTAGAACTCTGAAATAAGGTATTACAAAATTACTGATGAAGAAAGATTTCTGGTAAGGGTACTTAGAGCAGGTCGCTTAATACCATATACAAGAGGTCGGCTTATAGGTACATTATAAGCGGTGTATGTTAAGAGTGGTGTCTCTCAAATATTTGGGTGGCTTCTAAAAATATTTTGTTACTTAGACAAAATTTCTAAGTGATCAATTACTCATCTCATTTACAGAAAGTGTTTAAGGTAGCTCAAATGTCTGTATCAACTATCAGAAAATAAATTGAAGTGAGTTACAAATTGGAGATAAAACAAGTGAGTAAAGCTTAGGAATGTAGCTTAACATACACGTTAGGTTTATATCAATGAAGACGCTTAAATATAGTATTTGATATAATCATATTCATAAACTTAATCTGCCAGGAACATCAAATTATTTGAGCTTATAGGTATTCCTATAGTTTGTCAATTTTCCTACATGTGTAATCCTCTGATAACAAACTTAGTAGCGTGAAGGAAAGAGATAGAGACCACATTTCCTATTTATTTAAATTTCTAATAACTCAGCTAAAATTATCTTCTGACTTCCTGTGAGGAAAGCCATGTAAATGACATCCCTATTTTCTTTTCCTTAAAACCTTTTCTCTTGAATTTTGTGAAACTCCTCCTTCCTAATTCTCCTCCTACCTCCAACTGTTCCTTCCGCTCCTCCCTTTTAAACATTACTGTCCTTCTGAGACCTGTTCTCATCCCTATTCTTACCTTTTTCGTTCTTCTGGGTCCCATGGCTTCCAGTGTGAGTTAAATGTCACCTACCTTAGTCCAGGCCCCTCTCTTGAGTCCTACATTGTGGGTCGCCCAAAGTAATAGGGAAGAAATGAACTCATCTTTCTCCACAAAATTGCCCCTCTCCTCTTTTGGTGAACCACTGGATCCATTCCACGTGAGTCATTCTTTTTGCCCCTTCTCCCCGCATTTGGCAAGTCACTAAGTCCTGGAAATCTTCTCTTCTTAATAGTGAAGATACCTCTCGATCCCCACCACTGCTGTTTTAGTTGAAAACCCAGTCTTGTCCCTCCTGTTGAAAATGCCTATCTGAACATATTATTACCTTGCTTAAGATCCTACAGGATAAACCCCAACTCCTTGTCATGGCATGCAAGGCTTTTGATGATCTAGCCCCTGCCCATTTTTCTAGATTCCCCAGTGGCTGCTAAATGAAACATTAGTTCCATGGGATAGGAAAGTATTAAAGGAGAAAAAGAGTTCTGTGGTACAGCAGTTTGGGGAACTCTGGTTTAAAAATAAAATTAGGGGAGCCTGGGTGGCTCAGTCGTTAAGCGTCTGCCTTCGGCTCAGGGCGTGATCCTGGCATTATGGGATCGAGCCCCACATCAGGCTCCTCCACTGGGAGCCTGCTTCTTCCTCTCCCACTCCCCCTGCTTGTGTTCCCTCTCTCGCTGGCTGTCTCTATCTCTGTCAAATGAATAAATAAAAAAAAATAAAAATAAAAATAAAATTAAACAGTCTTCTTTATTGTAGGACTTTAAATATGTTCTTGGTCACTGTGAGTCTTCATGAGAAAAATATAGCATGTAGTACTTCCCAATCTTATCTGGTCATAGAACACCCTTTTTTCCTGAAGTCATTCGCAAAACAAGGGTTATGTGGTACGTCTCCTGGTCAACACTACAGTCTAAAGTATATCACAATTGTAGACTCTTCTAAGACCCTTGTATTATAAGAACTACACAAGTAATTTGACACAGCCATGATGGTACCTGTGACCCGTGGTGCCCAGGCCTGACGGGCTTAGAACAAACTCTCAGGTTCACAGGTGCCATCATTACATAGTTTCAATGTAACCCCTTCATGTCTAATGTCTACACCAGGAAATTTACAACTGTAAACAATGTACCAGATGGCACTGATGGCACGATCCAGGTGACTTGGCATGTTAAAGTAATTTTGCTGGCGTTTATGGGTGACATGACTTGATCATCTCCCACTGGGAGTTACCAGAGACTTGGTAAAGCATCACCCGATAATCCTAACACTAGCACGTACAGAAATTTAAGAACCTAAGCAAAACCACACTGAGATACCACCTTACGCCAGTTAGAATGGCAAAAATTGACAAGGCAGGAAAAAACAAATGTTGGAGAGGATGTGGAGAAAGGGGATCCCTCCTACATTGTTGGTGGGAATGCAAGTTGGTACAGCCACTCTGGAAAACAGTGTGGAGGTCCCTTAAAAAGTTAAAAATTGAACTACCCTATGACCCAGCCATTGCACTACTGGGTGTTTACCCCAAAGATACAGACGTAGTAAAGAGAAGGGCCATATGCACCCCAATGTTCATAGCTGCATTGTCCACAATAGCCAAATCATGGAAGGAGCCGAGATGCCCTTCAACAGATGACTGGATTAAGAAGCTGTGGTCCATATATACAATGGAATATTACTCAGCTATCAGAAAGAACGAATTCTCAACATTTGCTGCAACATGGACGGCACTGGAGGAGATAATGCTAAGTGAAATAAGTCAAGCAGAGAAAGACAATTATCATATGATTTCTCTCATCTATGGAACATAAGAACTAGGATGATCGGTAGGGGAAGAAAGGGATAAAGAAAAGGGGGGTAATCAGAAGGGGGAATGAAACATGAGAGACTATGGACTCTGAGAAACAAACTGAGGGCTTCAGAGGGGAGGGGGTGGAGGAATGGGATAGGCTGGTGATGGGTTAAGGAGGGCACGTATTGCATGGTGCACTGGGTGTTATACACAACTAATGAATCATCGAACTTTACATCAAAAAAAAGGTATATCTTATTTCTGCATAATAAAACATGATATAACAAAACATAGAAACCTAGTAATATACTTAAGTAGTCATGAAAACAACAACCAAATGAGAGAAAAGTTTACTTCAACACATAGAAAGGCCTTGAATGTTTCTGAACGGGAACACATTACAGAAAAGATGTCAGCTTCTCACAGACTAATCTATAGACTTAAATGCAATCACAACATATATTTTTTGGAAATGCCAAATGATCTAAAAATTACCTGGTAAGAATAAACAGAAGAGAAGAGAAAGGAAAATCCTAAAAAATTATAGTAAAGGAATTCTTGACCTACCATATATTATAACAGTAGAAAGCTATGTTAATTAAACACAAAGTAATTTGTGATGGAAAGACAAACCAATACAGCAGGAAAAGAAGTCCAGAAACACAACATATCAGAATATATTAATTATTTGACATATGGTCAAGTTAGAACAAACTTTCTGGAGTCATTTGGCAATATTGGTTAGGCATCTTAAATGTTCATACTCTTACCCTTAGTAATTCAAGACATTTATGCTACAGAAATAAATAGATGTGGAAAAAGGTTTATTCGAAGGTATTTCTTGTATCTTTATTATCAAAATAAATGTGGAAGCACCTAAAATTTCCACAATACAGAAATACAGAGAACAATATACTATTATATAACTAAAAAGAAAACTAAACATAAAAATAGAAGAGACAAAAGCCAAATTTAAAAAATTAAAGCAGGGGGCTATCCTGTCAAAATTTCAGTTAAAAGGAGATAAAGAGAAAGAATAGATCAGATAGGAATATACCAATATATCTACAGTTGTTACCATTGGGATTTTAAAAGTTTTGATTTTCTAGATTTTTAAATATATATCATCTGAATAAACATCATTCAAATAAAATAAGTGCTTGATATTTTTTAAGTCCTCACAGAGAGGGCTTCCTTCTATATGGCACAAGATCCCTTACTCCACACTACAATATTTATATCATATGACTTGTGCTTCTGAGTTCAGTTTCAGGCAAGAAGCCAAAACCTTTTGTGCCCTTTGGTCAAGCATGCATTGAACTTACCGTTCTCTGTGTTTTAATATTGTGCATAAGGTGACACCAATCAAGAATACAAGAAGTACTGAACCTGCAGAAAGACCTAGAAAACAAAACAGCAAGTATCAAATGCCAGAAAATTGTGACCTATATTGTTTTGAAGTGATTGTGGGGCTACTCCCAGTGGTGGGGAAATTGTTATGGGACTTTATACTTATCCTTTGTTAGCCATATAAATGTTAAATTACTAAATAATCATACTTGGGCTTATGTTCTTTTCTGATTCAATCCAGTCCACATTTAATCTAAAGCACCAAGCATTTGACCACAGGGCTCCAGTCAAGTTTCTGTTGAGCTCTTCCGTCCCTTTCAGCTTTATCAGTAATATTCTCGTTACTGGGGTGATATTAGGAGCTCAGGACACAAGGATCCCACAACTTGGCATGACAACATTTAACTCTCAGTTGGAAAATCTATTTTGCTGTTGCAGAATAAGTCAGCCTGTTTCATAGTACCAAATCATGCAAAAGATCAAAAGTTAATATAAACTCAACTTTCAATTGAAAAACTGGGAATAGCTGGCTTTTTAAATCATTTATTCAACTCTATCCAGAAGTGTCAGTTTGTAACATGAACTGCATATTAAAAGAACTTTAAGACACCAAAAAGGATAATTTCCTAGGAGTTAAAGTGAACAATAAAAATAACAGGCAGGATATAGGGCCTCAAATTTGATATATATATTTCTTATAAAACATCATTAGAAATTTAATTCAAATATTTAAGAAAACTTACCACTAAGAAGAGGAGCAAGTGAGGCTAAGGAGAATACAAAATCACAAAAATATTAGTCTAGTTGCATACTTCAGTGCAGCCCAAAGTCCCATGGTAATATCCCCAAAGACAATACTCAGCTCCTTTCTCTCAAAATCTACTTAAAAAGATGTATGGGGACCCTGGATTGTATGCACTCTTCCTTCATTTTTTATGTAACAATTCACTGGACGTTTAAAAACATAGCACTGTAAGTTAGGGTAGCTCACGAATGAAAAAAGCCAATGTACTCCACTTTATAATCAGAGATTTCTCAGGTTAGAATGCAAGTAGTAACTATTACAACAGGTCGTTCACCATATTTTTTGGAGGTCCCTGTCAAATTGGTAAGTACATATAACTCAAGGTTCAGCAAGGGAAGTCTCAGTAATAACTCTTTTCAAAATACAAGGTTGTTGGTTCTGTATCTTGTAAATTAGTACTCCTCTCCCTTTATTTTCCTCTTTACTTCCCCCATCCTCAGGAAGTTTTGGTTTTTCCAGAATAGGCCACTAACTTCAAATTCGTCTGTTACTGTAGCACTGGTCACAGACCCCATCAGTTTAAAACCTAGAAGTCCCTAACATTGACTGATACGCCTCACTCTTCTCTTCTCTCCAGTGAGACAAGCATGAGCCCCAGGCAAGGAAGCCTTTCATAGTTACCTGGTGATTTGCAGACAGCCAGGGGTGGGTTCCATCCTTGATCATCCTGACACTGGCTCTGGGGACTGCCTTCCAGGGTATACCCCTCTTCACACTCCAAAGTGACGATTGCACCATACTGATACATTTTCCCAGGCTCCAGCCCCCTCTGGATTCCATTCATATACTCTGGGGAGCTACAGTTTACCTCTGAAATGAAAGAAAGCTAATGGAAGCTGGGTCATATTTTAGCCTTTTCTCAAGGAAGTAGGTACTTCCTTAAATGGAAAGGTTTAGGAAACCAACTCAGTTCATTCTCAGTAAGGAAAGCCTCACTGTGATAACACAAAAGGACATCCTAGGCGGGGTCTTTCTGTATCAACCATCCATCTCAATTACCTCTAGGTAATTTAAGCCAGATTCTTTTCCTTCTTTGTGCTTTAGTTTCTAAACTACTAGTGTTGGGTAATTTTAATGGCCTCTTAGAGAATGGGTAATATCAAGAATTCTGAATGACTGTTTCACCGGCTCCACTGTTACTCTATAATTGTCCATATGTGAATGTACTTCCTCATTTCTTCTTTAGTCTCACAGCATAGGGGGCAATAGTGGTAGATTCTGGATTTGAATCATGACTGTAGGACTTCCCCAGCTGCGTGACTTTGGGTAGGTTACAAATCTCTCCATTCTACAGAGACCTCGTCTGTCATATAGGAATAATAAAGACACCAACTTCATCTGGATCTCAGGAAGATGAATGAGATAGTGCATGTAAAATATTGTGTGCAGTTTCTGGCATTTAGTAAAAGGTACTCGACAAATATTAGATACTAACTCACTAACCCTATTTCATATGCATTGTTTATGTTAATGAAAATGAAATTCTGAAGCTTTTATTTTAAAAATACCCATAATTCCACCACCCCTTAGAGGAAATATACTGACAGATCATTGGGCTTTTTGTCAATATTTTGTCAAATGCACACTTGTCATAACTACAACCACAGGTAAATTCAACCTGCACTTCAGTTGTTTAATTTGTATAAGTACTTCAATGTTCTATATTTAAAGGGCTGCATAAGTGGTCACTCCCCAGATAAGCTACACCCTAAGTCATTTTTTCTTATTTTGTGGTATTTAGACTAATTAAGGTATTCATCCAATTGAATCAATCCAATTAAATGCATTTAATTAAATGATCCAATTAATGCATTTATTTAACTATTTTATTTTTTTTTAAAGATTTTATTTATTTATTTCACAGAGAGAGACAGCCAGCAAGAGAGGGAACACAAGCAGGGGGAGTGGGAGAAGAAGAAGCAGGCTCTGAGCAGAGGAGCCTGATGTGGGGGCTCGATCCCATAATGCCAGGATCACGCCCTGAGCCAAAGGCAGATGCTTAACGACTGAGCCACCCAGGCGCCCCTATTTAACTATTTTAAGTTGAAAGTTCCTAACTGAATATCTATTTGGGAGAAATTAGATTTAAAAACAGGAGAATAACAGACACCATACCTTTACAATAAGGGGCAGATTGGCTCCAGATTCCATCATGTGTGCAAAGGAGGAGTGCCTCTCCCACAAGCAGGTAGCCTTGGTCACAGCTGTACAGGATTGACATTCCAGGAGCAAATCGAACTATATCTCCAGCAGTATGATTCCCATTGGGTATCTTAAGTGGAGGTTGACATCCTAAGAAAGCTTAGACACCAATAAAAAAGGATCTTTAATTTAGCACGGATCTGTGCTATCACTATCTGTGGGTGACAGCAATACTGAAAGAAGGTAGAACACAAGCCAACTAATTGGTATCTAGAACTATTCATTCCACCTAAACCAAGTAGCACTGGACAGAAATTTGCATTGCCTGCATATGGGATCTGAAGAATAATGTCAAAAGTAACATTATGAAATGTCAATGATCATGGCCCATGATTGTAATCTATCAGCTAATAGCATTCTTTTCTTTTCCCTTTAAATAGCTAAGAGGCTGTAGTTTAAGGGTCTCACACTCAAATGCCTTCAGGAACCAGGAACTGAAGCCACCAGATAGGACAAATCAGAGAGTATCTGTCACAAAATGGCAGCCATTGCCTGGTTCAAGTTATAGGTGTCTTGCAGGAAACCAAAGGGGGCCCTCACTGAATGTATTAGACATTCAGTGTTTATCTTCAGTGCTGTGCAGATGGGTTTCATTTAGGATGAGACTACTGTGCTAGCCAAAGAAAACCATTCTGGTGAGCTAAATTCAGTTCTTGGGGCACTGATTGGCAGGCTCTGTTGTAGATAGTTCCTGACAGGAATCAAACTGCCAAATGAGAACTAAAATGACAAGAAAGACAATTCAGTGCGTTTGAGGGCCACTGTTCATCTCCACAAACCCAAAGTCCTCTTTCTGGCTGGTTTCACAGTCTTAAATATCAAATTATCAAGCAATGTTATTGCCAAACACTTGCCCTCCCAAAAGTATGTGTGTTTTTTCTTAAATTATAAATCAGTAAAAAGAATAAATTTTAGAGACTCCATAAATTTGTAAGTTAACCATGTACTTTTGCTCAACACACCTAGAAAGGGAAGGGAAAAAAAGAATCAGATGAGAAGACAAGGCGGGTATCTCGTAAAGCAATGTGATTGCCTTCGCTTTTCTGTAGTTCGAATGGTCAGTGTAGATTCAAAGCCCTTTTTCTTTATTCTGGACAACACCCCATACTTTATTCCTTAAAATATCTTACCTTTCTTGATACAAGTTGGTACACTGGGCACCCATTTGTTATTGGTATGACACCTAATCACGTGACTGCCGTTCATGATGAAGCCAGGATTGCAGGCGACGTATATTGTGTCGTTGTGAGAATATGAGGAACGAGTTTTGTTGAGGTTGTACCCATGTTTGACTTCTGGGCTAGGGCAGTGAATCACGGGAGGAGATTTTAAGCACTTTGGGGGAGGTCCCGTCCAAAATCCATGTCCTTCAGAATCACTTATGCATCGTATATTTTCCTCTCCGAGAAGAGAGAAGCCTTGGTCACATTCATAAGAGACTTCCTTTCCATATAGAAAGGGTTCTGCCATCACGCCCCTGGGCCTTCCACGGTCAATGACGGGTGGAGGCTGACAGTGAATTACTGTAGAAGAGATTCAGAAAATTCTGCTTCAGCGAGTGCACCAAGGTGGACAGTCTTCAGTCAGGCACAAAAGAAACTAGGCTACTGCACGTACTGCATGTAACC
This sequence comes from Ailuropoda melanoleuca, assembly GCF_002007445.2. Classification (NCBI taxonomy): domain Eukaryota; kingdom Metazoa; phylum Chordata; class Mammalia; order Carnivora; family Ursidae; genus Ailuropoda; species Ailuropoda melanoleuca. Next base: position 96,561,591 of record NC_048225.1, read on the forward strand.
ATAAAATAATCTAGATTTTTAGAACCCAGATGATGCTTCCTTTAAAACAGTGTTATTAAATTCTCTATGCAAGTAATACATACTTATTCCAAATAAATTCAGAAAACAAAGTATTAAGAAAGGAATAAATATGGCTATGTTCCCATACACTAGAAATATAGGCCATATATATAGTTTCTTCTTAAATCTTGAGCAGATGTATGGCAAATACTCAGTTCCTACCTGACCACTTCTTTTCCCCAATGCCAGTGCTGACATTTTGAAAGATAAGATTTGTCTTATCTTATGTACAATGAGATAGAACACATAGACTATTGAGATAGTTATAAGGCTAGTTCTTCAGTGGCCTTCCCTCTCTAACCCCCTACAACCCCACCAACAATATTTTTTCTAACTTACCTTTACAAAGTGGGATCTTTTGGAACCAAACCCTATTCTCAGCATCTTGACACTTCCGATAAGTATGTCCAGTCAACTGGTACCTAGAGAGAGATTGTAATGCATTTCCTCTTCCCAGTATCGCATCTCTGCAACCTAGCTTTCTCAAACCACAGATATAGGGGCACCTCTAAATAAGAGCTTCGGCAGACAGGAGCTGAAACTCTTGGCCCTCCAAATAAGAAAACTACTTTAGACATAGAGTTTTCCACAGCAAAGCTGTTTCCATGTCAAGAAAGGACTGAAAAGTCAGAAAGATGTTAGTTAGACCTCTGGAACCTCACATTCTCTGTGAGTGTGACAATGAGGGACCTTTAGAGGGAGTCAGCAAGACAAGTTGAGGTCAAAATTAATGCACAAGATGAGGTAGACCTCTTTTCAGAATGGACCAGCTCATACTCACCCCTCTTGACAGGATGTATTAAATGGTACCACATGTGAAGGCATGGGAGGCTCTTGAAAACCTTCTCTCACGGGTTGACACAGTGCTTCTAGAAGAGCAAAGTTTGAATTATTTATGCATGCCTGATATCACAGAGAAAAACAACTCTGCAACTAAAAGTACCTTCACACCGAGGGGGAGAAGGACTCCAGTTTCCCGAAGGTGTACAGTGAATGGATTTGTTTCCCACAAGCAAGTAGCCGGGGTCACAGGTGTAGTCTACAGTCATCCCAGAGACAAAGAGGACCCTATTTCCACCTGTATGCTGACCATGCAGGAGCCCAAAAGGTGGCTGGCAGCCTGAAGAGAAAACTCCCCACATAAATACCAACAACAAAAAAAGGAATTTATACTCAAGAACATTAAGTATACAACATTTGACAGCAGACAATCTGAAACTTTTAAGCCAAAGATTATGAAGCTCTAATCACCAAATGTTTTCTGCTCTTTTGCAGGAACCAGGAACCTTTAAAAGGTCCTCTCGAAAACCAAGAAACAGACTCTTAACTATAGAGAACAAACTGATGGTTTCCAGAAGAGAGGTGGTGGGGGATGGGTGAAATATGTGATGGGGATTAAGAAGGGCACTTGCAATGAGCCCTGGGTGTTGTATGGAAATGTTGAATCACTAAATTCTATACTTAAAACTAATATTACACTGTATGTTAACTAACTGGAATTTAAATAAAAACTTGAAAAAAATAAAAAAATAAAGGTCCTCTCATTATCTACGCTGAATACATACCAGATCCAAAGGGGCATTTACATGAAGAACATATAAAAACACATAGGACATTCAATCACAGAATGGGAGAAATGGGATAGTAATCTGTGCACCTTTGCCTTTTTCTATGACCCTAGTTTTGGGTTGGAGCTAATAAACAAGAATAAATAAGCAAATACCTCATTTTCCCCCATTGGGTCTTTACCTTTTTCACAAACTGGTATTTCAGGATCCCAGGTGTTATTGGCTTTGCAACGAATCTGACTGCTGCCCTTCAAAGTAAATCCATGCTTACACTTGAATGTCACACTGTCATTGTAGAAATATGGGGCTTCCTTGCCAGATATCTTATATCCATTTGCAACCTGGACAGGTGAACACTGAACAACAGGGAGGGAAAGTTTACAGACAGGGGCAGGGCCACTCCAGGTACCCCTCTCTTGGTCGTTGCTTGTACAACGGATGGTACTCTCCCCAATAAGGTTGAATTCCACTCCGCTCTCTGGCCCAGGGTTGCATGTGTAGGTGACCGTGGTTCCATACAGAACATGTCCTGAGGAATTCCCTGTGTGTTTCCCATTGTAGATGGCAGGAGGTGGTGGGCAGGTGATTTCTAGAGAGATGAGAATTTACTGTAGAATTCCGCTCCAGTATCAGATACCGAAGAAGAGAAGATGAAGTGACACAAAAGAGAAATGAAGACCCCAAAGAGGAATGAAGCTGGTTATGAATCTGTTATCATTGGATTTCCTGGAGGATATGGATGAGTTTGGATGACAGGAGCTACATCAAAGCTCATTATGTATGTAAAACTCGATTTATCTTTTTTTTAAATAATATTTTTAAATTATATAATGTTAGTCACCATACAGTAAAACTCGATTTAAACAGATATCATAGCAAAGATTTTTGTAATTTGTTAAAAGTGAACATGTTCGTTAGTATCATATTGTGAGGCAGTGAAGTCCAGTCATAAATTGGTAATTAAAATCATTGTTTTTCAAAAGAACCAGCAAGTGAATAAAAGACATGAGGGGGGGTAGAATTAAGGTTTTTTGAGTATCATCTTTGCGCTGAGATGAGATGAGAGGTTAGCCAAGAATCGCTGTCAATTGGGCATCTACTTTTGACAGGTAATTTTCTCGTCTACAAAGTAAATTTAAATTTAATAACAGTGACGTCTGGAGTCTCAATTTAACTTCCAGATAAGAGGCTGGAATTTCCAAGAAGTTACATAAATTGCCCCAGCTCAAATTAAGCAATAGCAACAGAATCTGAGCTCAGAACCCACACAAATCCCCTCTCTCTCCACTAAACTACAGTGTTCCCCAAATCAAGGATGGTGGCTCATATACTCACTGTCCTCATTGTCCCTAAACTCCTAAATCAAAAAACGAGAATCAGAAAGTACATACATTTAAATTGATTGGCATGCTACGAAGTAGAAAGAGGTGGCAGCAGAACGACAGCAAAACTGTGCAACTAGAACTGTTGACAAAGTTAATCGAACAGAATCTAATATTTGTTTTCCCATAACACGGCCTCTAACAGAAATCTCCCAGGAAATGCATACATCTCACACTGTTTCAGGTCCTCCATCATTTTTGCTACTCACCTGTACAAAGACGAGTCTCCATAAACCAAGGAATTGCACCTTGGCACTTCTGATAAACACTGCCATCTAACCGATACCTAGAAACAAAGAGTCATGTCATTTTGCCATCTGGTGACCACGAAGTTAAGCAAGGCTGTTGGCTCAAAGCAGACTCACCACTTTTAGGACAAGAAATAATAGGGACAAATATGTAGCCAGCATCAGCACCATCCATCCATCGCATAGGCAGCATTTCCACGCATGCAACAACAGTGCAATCAACCCTTCTGCGAAGAGGTGACAAGGAAGGCTCTTTGAGTTAAATGCAGAGAGCAGAGCTTGTAGTGTGCATGGATAAGCCAGACCTGGTTCAGGCTGAGGCAGCCCTCACTCACCCTTCGTCGCAAGAAGAGTTAACATCTAGTCTAACAAATTGATCCTGGGGTTTGTTGAAGACTTGCTCTTCAATAGGCTCACACTCCGCCGCTAAGAAAAGAGACCTGCATGAGAAATCAGCTGAAGGCAACCTCAAAACCATAAAACATCTACATGCAAAGCCTGGCACCTTTGCATTCGGGGGCATTGGGTGTCCACACCCCCTCAGAGGTACAACGTATGGATTCTTTCCCCACGAGCACATAGCCAGGGTCACAGCTGTACTTTACAGATGTTCCTGGGTCAAAGCGGACCATGTATCCACCTTCCTTTTGTCCATTGAGGATTTTAGGAGGGGCTTGGCACCCTAAAGGAAAAGAAAATTTTTTCTTATATAAACAACAGAAAGAAACAAAGATATTATTAATATGTAGCTCAGTTTGGGGTAATTTTAGATCAATGGTTCATCTTTTTTTTTTTTTTTCATTTCTGTACTTAGGCTGCCGCAGACTTTGTTCAGTTTCTACTTGGGGCTCTAACTCTTCTCTTTTTTTTTTAGGGACTCATCTCTGATGTGTTTAATGGGATATAACCCTGGGGTGGGGGTTTTGCTGACTTCTCTTAAAAAATTACTATTGAAACAAACAGCACTTTTTTTTTTTCCCTAGAGAAAGAGGCAACTTAGTGATCCCTAATGCTTTTTCTCCTGGGATACTCCCACAAAATGGAACAACAGTGGAGGGGTGATGTTAAGAAAACCGATATAATTTATATTCGCTATATGTAGCAGAATTGAGGGGACTAGAAACTGGAAAAGGCCCTACTTAAATCCATAACCCCATCCTGTAACTCTTTAAAAGAAATGAATCAGTAGCACCTTCTCTGAGTATCGGAACACCCACCCTTTTCGCAGACTGGTGCCGATGGCTCCCATATGCCTTGGGCATTACATCGGATTGCCTTGCTGCCCTTTAGGGTGAAGCCATATGTGCAAGCAAATACCACGGTGTCGTTATAGGAATATCGCTCTTTCTGCCCAGATGATATTTGGCCTCTTTGGATCTGGGGAGGTGGACACTGAATGGAAGAACTAGAAAGTTCACAGCTTGGGGCAGGGTCACTCCAGATTCCAGTCTTCTGACTATTGGTGATACAACGGATAGTCTTCTTCCCCATAAGGATGTAGCTTACTCCTTTCTCTGGGTCCGGGTCACAGGTGTAAGTGACTGTGCTTCCATAAGGAATGTTCTCTGAAGAGCTGCCTGTATGTCTTCCATTGAGAATAGAAGGAGGTGGCAGGCAAAGAATTTCTAGAGAAATTAGAAATGACAAGATTGCAGCTGTACCTCAAATGAAGAATGCCTTGGATGTTGCTTGTACCATGTCCCCTCCTAGGATCAGGGACAGTGATACTTGAATCTGTAACATACCAATCAAGGCAGCTAAAGCAATATGATTTTAAAAGTAGGATTTAGAACTTTATTCCTGAGTATATCTACTGGGGTGATCCTTTGATTTCTTCTACTGAAAATGCAATCCCCTTTCTGTGCCTGGCCTGGCTGGCAAGTCTACAGAGCTTTCAGAGAAGGAAGACCCTAGGAACCCTGTTTCACTTGAGTAAGCAGAGAGTAAGGAGGTGGCTGAAGGATGCTTCAGTGAAGAACTTACCCCTTCGAGATGTCTACGTGAGATCTCTGCTCTATAAGATTCTGTATAGTAATGACTGGACCAAAAGCTTTTTGTTAAGCTGAGAATGAAATGTTCTGTTCAAGGACCAGGGAACTAGCTACAAACCACAGTTTTCTAACCTACCTTTGCATACTGGCATCCTGGTCCAAGACGCCCGCTGTCCAGCAATTACGCATTGACTGGAAGATTGGCCTTGTAACCGATACCTGGGGACAGAGGGGGATTGTTCAGGACGAGAAGGCAGCAGGTGTTGCAGAAACAGCCTCCACTTAAAATTCAAGACAAATTCACTTAATTATGCGTACCAACTCCTTTCATAAGCATTCTCTCTCCCAGCTTCACCGTAGGCTATCCCTGGATTCTCACAGAGGAACCCTTGGCAGGTGTCACAGGTCACACCATGCACACATAAACCCAGTGAATTAAATCTCCAAGGCCCTCCTGATACTCACCCTTCATTACAGTCAAAGTTCACAGTTGCACCAACCCGAAGACTTGGAGGGCCCTTTATCCATCCATTGAGAAAAGGTCCTGGAGGTTCACACTGTGCCTCTAAGGAAAGAAGCCCTAATTAATTAATTAATTAATTAATTAATTAATTAATTAACGTTAGAGAGAGAGAGAGGGAGAGTGCGTGCACCTAAGTTGGGGGGAACAGCCAAGGTGGAGAGAGGGAAAGAGAATCTCAAGCAGACTCTAGGCTCAGCATGAAGCCCAATGTGGGTCTCCATCTTGCAACCCTGAGATCATGACCAGAGCCAAAATCAAGTCTGAGGCTAATGTGACTGAGCCACTCAGGTACCCCAGAATAGCCCCAATTCTTAAAATTTGTTGTAAATGTAGATACCTTTACATGTGGGAATAACAGCACTCCAGTTCCCCGAAGACAAACATCTAATGGTCTTTTCTCCAACAAGCAAGTAACCAGGTTCACAGCTGTAAGTCACAGATAATCCTGGGGCAAAGGGGCCAACCCCCTCCCCTGTGTGAGATCCATTGGGGATGGTGGGAAGCGGTGGACACTCCTGGGGGAAATCTTTACAAACACACATTAGGAAAAAGGCCATCAGATGACATACCCTTCACAATCGAGATTTTGACTTAATACATAGATCCAAACATTCAGCCTTTTAAAGATCAGACAGGTGTGGCTTAAGTGTATGCATTTTATACCACAAATGGTACATTTTTGTTTTTAGCTACAAGAATTACATTTGCCTTGCGAAAAATTTCAATTACCAAAGAAAGTTCATTTTCGCCCATACTCTCCTCCTACCCATAGCCTGTTCTCTGCATCAAAAGTAGCATGTTATTATTTAGGGGCTCATCCTGCCTCACATTAGTAATATACATTTTGGGGATCCTATATATGATACATATATACACATAGTATGTGTATGTATGTTCACTTAATACATATTATTCTATGCCTTTTTTTTTGCTTAATAATCTGTCTATATTTTCGCAAGTCAATACGTATAGATCTATCTAAATCTTTCTAAAGGTTTAATTGTTTTCCACGGTCACTCCATTTTTTTACTATCTTAAGATCTTCCTTACCTCCAAGATTATATACATATTTATAGACAGATCCATATTTTTCTAATGATTTGACAGCCTTTTCAATTCAATTGATTTAGAACTTATCAATGCTGTTCTTTATTAAGAAAACGGCTAATTTTGATGGTATAAATTTTGTCAAGTACTGCCAGTCCCTGTAATTGTGTATTGAAATTCAGCTTTAGGTTTCAGCCACAACATAAACCAAACCAAATGTTAAGAAAATGAAGAACTTATAGTGGCCCCTATCTTTAAAGTCATTCGATCTGAAATGCTATGGCTTCATAGGTGACTTGGACAATAGTGGACCACTTCAGAAAATATCCATAGAGGCCACAGATAACAGAGCATCATTTCTGCCAGAATAGCCCAATGCCTATTCAAAGATGAGTTTTAAATCCATTGGGCGGGGGCACCTGGGTGGCTCAGTCAAGGTTGAGTGTCTACCTTTGGCTAGGGTCATGATCCCGGGGTTCTGGGATCGAGTCCCTCATTGGGTTCCCTGCCCAGCGGGAAGTCTGCTTCTCTGCCTTTCCCCTCACTCATTCCCCCCCCCACTCAAATATATAAAATCTTTCAAATAAATAAATAAATCCATAGGGTATATTTTGCTATTAGATCCCACATTTCTTCTCAATTTAACAGTAACCCAGATACATAGTTTAAAACCATCTAATTTCCACATCCCAAACAACTCTGACCCCCATCCTTGTGAGACTTATTCCATTCAATTATTAGGTATGTTCAGTTACATTTTCCCATTATTTTTTGCTCTATTGATGTTTGTTGAATGAACATTTATATCCCTCCAGGACTAAGGAAAAACAAGAAACCATAATTTTCCCCCTTTTCCCTCCCCTCCACTCCCACCATTCATACATCCACACTGTTCTTCCGTCAGAATGAAAATTTGATCTGCACAGAAATGCAAGGTTTCAGCCTCCCCACTCAGCTTTGTGTTTGTTTTTACTTACCACTCTCACAGGTTGGTAGTGGTGTTGGCCCCCAGGTTCCATTTGCTTGGCACCAAACAGATTTGTTTCCTTTCATGGTGAAGTTGGTATTACAGGTAAATGTCACAGAATCACCATGTCTGTATGGTGGTCTAGATTTTTTATTTCTGTATCCTCCTGCCACTATGGGCTCAGGGCAAAGAGAATTTGTATTATGATATTCACATACAGGAGCAGCTTTATCCCAGATTCCTTTCACTTGGTCTTTACTTGTACAAAAAAGGATTCTTTCTCCAATGAGCTTGAAGGCTTTAAAACAAGAGTACCTTACCACGGTGTTAAGAGGTATGGAACCAGTAGAATAACTATTCCAACCATTTTTGATAGGAGGAGGAGGGTCACAAGAAATCCCTGAAAAGTAAACAAGGAAATATGTGGTCATACTAATCCTGACAATGAAAAGATTTAAATTTAGATGAAAGGTCCAAAAATAGGTCATGTCACTTTTTCAGACAGATAAACATTTGTATAATTTACTTCTTACTCATAGTCCGTGCTTAGCCCCAACCTCCTAACTTCTTACATTTCTCTCCATCTGCAGCAAACAAATCAACGGGTCTATAAACTCCATCCTGACCAAACAGTAACAATGAAACAGAATTTATTGAATACTTTAGAGTCTCATCAATTTTCTAGTGAAACAAAAGGCAAACAGCACAGAAGAAGAATCTTAATAATACGTTAATCACATGTGGGGAGGCACCACGCACTAGTGAAATTTGAGCTCAATAGACTTGGTTTCAAATCGCCACTGTCATTCAATAGCTGTGTGACTAGGCAAGCCTTACCCTCTCTAAGCCTCAATTTCTTTGTCTATAGTATGATCCAAGCTACTTCATAAGGTTACAAGAAGAATCCAGTGAGATAAAAGTACCTGAAAATGACAAGTATGATACCTGGAACATACTAATTATCCAATGCCTGTCTCAAATAGACAACTGGAGCTACAAGTGGTGAGAACACATTTTGTCTTACTACTGAAGATACGGCAGCATCACTGCAGATCCTTTGTTATCCTTTGATGCTGGACCCCTTCGAAAAAGCCCACAGAAAGTCATCAGAGGTTTTGAATAATGACCTCCTAGTTTTTATTTCCTTGTCCTAATACACATGAAGGATATTGTTTATAGCTGTGTTGATATATGCACATCTTTCCTGAATGAGTCTCAGAATAAAGGGAAAACTGCCAACATCCAGAACTTCTGGTTGATTTCCATTGAGCTCCAAGAGTTGCTCATCAGTAGGGGAACTGGCATAGGAAGACCCAGCCAAACCACTTCAGCACATCAGTGCTACTCAGTTTCAGTAGGGAGAACATTGAGAGCATTTATCTTTATATATAGAATACTTGATACAATATGTAGTCAATTCAATAAATTTAGCTTTGTTCTGCATCCTAGATCATACAGAAGACTGGCATACACACACACACACACACACACACACATATGAATAAGATGTTATGCATGGGAATACACCAAAAATCAGGGGACAAGATCTATATTTGATTATTTTTGTTTTCTACTCACGTTCACAGACAGGAAACGTATTATTCCAGAGTACTCTCATTCCTTCTGAGACACACTGACTAGAAGATTGGCCATTTAATTGGTACCTTAAATAATAAGGGGTAGCAAATCATCACCAGAACAAATCAATTTTCAGCTGCATGGAATTAATCACGTCTCCCAAGTATGCGGTATTAATCATTTCTGGCTTAAGGAAAAAGTCCAAGATTGTGAATCAGCTCAGCTATGTGATGACTTCAGACCAGGTAAAAACACAGAGAAAAAAAAAACACAACTTAATGATAGTATTCTCTTTTTGAATTCTCCCTTTCCTCTGTGGCATCCAAATGTCAAAATTCTCTTGACCATTTAGAAAGAAAAAACCTCAGTTCCTACTGAAGAAAACATCAAAGACCTTGTTACCTAAAAGCACCCCCCCAAAGAATCCCTCTTACTAAACCCCCATTGTTCTTCATAATAGGAACCTTAATTTCTGACCCAAAATTTTGCTTTTTCACATGATGAAAGGATAATTCCTAGCTCTCCCTGGCCATGCACAATACATAGAGTAGGAGAAAAATCAATAGGATTTGCTTCATATTAGTATTATTAGTCATACAAAATAAAGAAAACAAGAAAAAATCATAAAGAGAAAAAAAATTAGCTATCTTTAGAGATCACTTTTCGCATTGCTTAGCTATGGATCATAGGTCTCAATCCAGGCCCTCTCCTTTCACACTCACCCCTTATCACAAACAAATGAAACCACTGCCCCAAGCTGGAGAGTAGGAGGAGCCACCACATGGCCATTGAGAAGTTGGTTTGGAATGGCATCGCATGATTTTGCTGGGGAAAAAAAGACAAGGCTGGCACATGAAGAGTCAGGAAACAGTTGAGTTTCCTTAAGATGGAATAAAGCTTTAGGCACCTTCACATTCAGGGGCTGCATGGCTCCAGGTTCCCAAGGATGTACACTGTATAGGGCTAGTTCCAATGAGGGTGTAGCCAGCGTCACAGCTGTAGGACACTTCCTGTCCAATTGGAAAGAATTCCTTATCCAAGATGTTATAACTACCATGGTTGATATGTGGAGGTGGTAGACACCCTGAGAAAAGAACAGGACCAGAGGCCTTTTATTTCTGAAATAAGAACTTTGTCCTCTATAGCTTAAGCCAACTTGGGGTTGACAGGGTTGGGATGAAGGTGGTTATGTCAACACTCCTAAGTGTAAGGCAGAGACTACTTTGGCTGCGGTGGAGGTGCAGTGGGACTTTATTTTTTCAGATAGGATGAACCATGAAACTACCTGCTTTTCCATCTTGATCTATGCTGGGAAACATTACACCCACTCATCATTTTCCATGTCATTTAACTAAAAAGGTCTTGAATATTCTCTCACTAATATTGTAGCCAAGGGAAGCTAGCTATTATAATACATTTTTACTATCACAATGTACCTCTTTCTCCCTGCTGTCCCCAAACCAGGCTGATAACATTTCTGAGGTGTGTGGGAGGGCCTCCCAATGTTGCCAGGTTTTTAGTAAGTCAGACATTTCTTAATAAGAGTAGGGGAGAAAGGGAGAGTGGGGAAGTGACCCAGTCTTAATTTTAGCCTTGTTCCACAAAGGCCACATTTTTCAATATGAGAATGTATAAGGTCTACAGTATTTTTAATCAAATTCTGACATCGGCCAATTTCCTCCATTGGCATGGCCAATAGGATTGAGAGTTTATCTGACCCTTGTTTAAATAAAATTGAATCATCTATATGTTTGGAGGGGAAAAAAATCTCTCATCATTGGCTCGCTCTTTCCGTCTTTCCTTCTTTCCTTCTTTCCTTCCTTCCTTCCTTCCTTCCTTCCTTCCTACCTTCCTTCCTTCCTTCCTTCCTTCTAGGTCTTCTAATTTGCCCTACATTAATGCAGATCTTGTACTGTCCCATAATATAGTCAGTTTCCTACTTCTTCAAAATTTAGATATTACTTTCAAAGTTTACTTTAAAATTCTTTAACCAGCACACCCAACTATCTTTCCCCTCCTCTTCTCATAAATACCATATATCTATTTCTCTAAAAGTTTCATTTTGTTTCTAGATCCCTAAAGTTTCAGCACAACTCACCCTTCAAGCACTTTGGCAGAGGAGGATTCCATTTGCTGTTTGGTTGGCACCATACTATGTTGCTGCCTTTCATGGTAAAGCCAGGCTTACACCTAAACATCACAGTATCATTTAAAGAAAATGAACGTCCAAATCCAGATTCCATAATTCCATTTTCAACTTCTGGAATTGGGCATTTGACTGGAGGAATACACTGAGGGGGAGGGCCACTCCAGATGCCAACTCGATTGTCTTTGCTGGTGCAATATATTGACTTCTCACCCAGGAGGTCAAACAGCTTTTTTCCATTTGGTCCAACGTGGCACTTATAAGTCACCACCATTCCATAGAAAAAGTCCTCTCTACTGCTGCTGTAAAAGTCCCCATTGGAGATGGCTGGGGGTGGCTCACAAGGAATAGCTTTTGAGGGGTAGGTGGGAAAAGAGAGAAGGCATTTAAAGGTTATACCTTCTCAGAATTTTGTCTTCACTCTTGCAAACCAAATTTCAACTCAGCCAACAATTAACCCAGATTGTTGAAGTTCTGTATCCTCCTCTCAAAGATGATTCTTAATAGGAAGTTATCAAGGTAGAAAAAGCTATGGAACTGGCCTGATGAAAAGTCAAGGAACTAGGATCTGGTCACCATTCCTCCCACCCCCCTCACCCCAAAGTATAGATAAACTGTTATGGGAAACACCTAGGATGGCCAGCATTTTGCATAGAATAAAGATGGCAGTGTATAATCTCATAGCACATTTTAGATTTTAGCACTTACTCACTATGAAATAACTTATCATCAAAGAACAGTAATCAAAGGAAAGTGTGGTGGGATTGGGAGATACAGTAGAAGAGAAACTACAGCTTTGTGCCCAGAACTACCCAAACCAAGTGTGACTTTTCTGGGTGCTCATTTTGATGTGCAGATGCCCAATTCCCCTCTAGAAGGGGACAAGAGGAATTACATGGGGTGTAATTAAGGAATCATCTTACTCACTTTCACAAAGAGGCATGTCTTTATCCCAGGTTACAATATTGTCTGAGATAATACATGTAGCAGATGAATCACCAATAAGTCGGTATCTAAAGACAAAGAGATGGGTGATCATCTTCCAGCTAGACGGACATTTTAGGAAAGCTTAGTTCTTTTTCTACTGAAAGAATGGCAAAGGATAGAATATCATGTATGACAAATAATGGGGATCACTAAGGACTCATACAAAAAATTCAACAATCTAAAGCCAAATGAGATTTGGCTCCTGGTCAGGAATGTTGGAGATTTAAAATCAGAAGAAGAATAGCCCCAATTTCTTTCTCTTCTAGTGGATAATTTTGAAGAGTTGTCTCTGGATCAGATCAGAGTGGCAATTCTCTTTTTGCTTATCTATTTTTAAGGGTAGGTGGCAATTACTTGGATTTCTTTTGAAGAACTGATGGTTTCTGGTTGAAACCGCTGTTCTAATACCCATGTATTCTGAAGATGTCTCTTGCCAACTCACCCTTGATCACAAGAATATGTAATTGTTGACCCAAGCACGGCACCCTTGGGTATGAGGACAGAGCCATGGAGGAGTTCTCCAGGGCTCGTACATGATTTACCTATAATGGAGAGCAAAACAAAACAGAATTTGGGACTGGATTTGGGGGATGTTCTGTGTTTCATATTAAATACCAACCCGACTGGACTTGCCAACTAGCCTACTCACACTTACTCAAAGACATTTTTGACATTTACAAAACTTCTATCTTCCAAAGGATCAGTCAACTTCAGAACACTATTTGTTTAAAGCATGCACTCTGTATTTCTGAGAATGGTTGCAAACATTATTAGTGGTTAATCATAATTTGTAATCTCTATTTCCCCTTTTTATGTTCTGTCAGTTGATGGCATCATTTACCAAGTCTGTGGCTTAAAAAAAAAACTCATAGTCATCACTTCCTTTCTGTAACTCATCCTTTACCCACTGCTCTTCATTCAACTGCTAACCAAATTTTAGTGACCAGTTTCCAGAAATCTCTCTCCAAACCAACTATTTAGTCATTGCTGTAGTCTCTGATTGGATCATTGCACAGCAAAATTTACCTTTCTAACTTTGGTCTCAATTGGTCTAGCACACCTTCTATACCACTGTATATATTATCTTTCAGAAACACAAATATGGCATTGCCCCTCCCTGCATTTAAAAACTTACAGTGACTTACTATTGTTTATTGGGGGAAAAATGCATGGCCCATTACAATTAAGCTTCAGTCCGCTTAATTAACTGCTATTCCCCACCATGCTCCGTATACTCCAGCCACACTGGATTATTATTTTTTCCAAAGACTTCCTGTTCTTTTGTACCACTATGCTTTTGAATATGCTGTCTCCTCTACCTGTAATGCCTAGATTTCCCTAATTCTCCAAGACAACATTCGTTATTTACTTCCCTATGGTCCCATAGAACTTTATCTCTATAAATAAAAGAAATTACATCAGAGTACAGCATTTATTTAAAAGCCGGTCTTCACAGCTAGTATAGGAGCTCCTCAAAGGCAGAGACTAGCTAATTTTTCTGTGTACCCCCATCACCATTATCTAGCCTAATGCTTCACACCTAGTGGTTACTGAAAAATATTTCTTGAATTGAATGGGATAAGAATGAAGTGACACCAGTGTTCTTTGTATACTAACTTTTAATCTCACTCAACACAGTATAGAGACCATAGAACAAAGTTGTGGAGCTTACAGGATAAACAGGGCTGGCCAGCTGTGATGACTTAACCCCAATACCCAATGTTCTTAGGAATAAAAGAAACGTGGAGAACCCAGGAACCCCCTTAATGTAAGATGATTTACTAATTTGCTGGTCTTTTATCTTGAAAATAATAGATTAGCTCATAGACATACACTGATAGACCCAAAGATGCCTCTTTTACAGATTACTCACGTTTACAGAATTGCTGAGCATCTGACCACTTGGAGGTCTTTAGACAGGTGATAGAGAATGACCTCTTGATATACCCAGGAAGGCATTCATATTCCCAAGTTTTCCCAACAGCAAACTCAGACTGATCACTCTCAATTTTAGGCTTAGCAAAAGGATACCTTGGCAGGAACTTACACTGACCTAGAGACAAAGACCACAGGAATATCAAAACTAGAAGATGCTAAAACTTCTACTGTGCTTCTGTTTTGTCACCAATTACCCTGACAACTTTGATCTTTAGAAAGTAAACCTAAAATGTGGCAGTATTTTCTGGGACTGGTCTTGCAGTATAAGTGCATATACAGAGATATAAGTTCAGAAGCTCAGAGACTTTTTAGGATAGACTTAGAGGAAGAGCTGGAGAAAATAATTTTTTATAAAATTCCATAAAGACCCTGGAGTTGTTCCATATTCTTAAAGACTCATTACAAAAAACTAAAACCTTATCAATAAAAGCCTTCCTGGGATAACACAGGGAATTAAAGTACGTTAGAGACCCCTAAGTACAGCACATGTATGATCCTCTAAAATTAGTTAAATGAATTCACATTACTCTGTTAATCATTAAATTTTTGGTCCTAGCAAGCTGAAAATATGTTCATTATTCTGCATTATTTTATTCCATTAGAGTCATATGCCCCCTAAGAGAGCAGAGTAAATACTTCTGATGGGTACTAGATAAAAGGAACTAGTCATTTTGAGACAGTTCCCTGTGATTAATAATATTATTATTACTATTAATGAAACAAATCTTATCCTAGGAGATGAGTAAGAAACTGTAACACCCATACACTTGAGGATGTACCTGGAAAAATCATTTTTCTGGGTATGAAAGAGAGCTCAAGTTTCAACTCCAGAATGGCAGGATATTTGAATATCAGATTTATAAATCTCTTTCTTTTTCAAACAAGTTTGAGACACGTACAGGTGAAAGTCAAAGAATAAACATGAGGGGGGCCTGGGTGGCTCAGTTGGTTAAGTGTCTGCCTTCTGCTCAGGTAATGATTTCAGGGTCCTGGGATTGAGCCCCACATTGGGCTTCTTGCTCAGCAGGGAGTCTTTCTCCCTCTCCCTCTGCCTGCTGTTCCCCCTGCTTGTGCACTCTCTTGCTATCTCTCTGTCAAATAAATAAATCTTGAAAAAAAAGAGAATAAACATGAACTAAATGAACAATGGCAAACACATAGCTCCCAAGATTGCGGCCAGACTTAGCCTTCCTGTAGCCTGACACTTCTGTTGCAGAAGTCGTGGACAGGACCTAAGAGCAGCCATCACTGTTAGGACCCAGATATCACTTCAGGTCTTCTATTCCTCTCCTCGACTCCTTTGGTTTTCTTCATTAACCCCCACAAATGTCTCCAAGTGCATACCTGTGCAACACAGCAACACTATAGGGAAAGTAAAGGTCTGACCCCAAAGAAGACCATCTTCACAATCCTGGCATTACTTGTACCAATTCATCCTAATCAAGTGATTTAATAAATAATTACATAACTTGAATATGGACAATACCAAATAATTCTCTACAAGCAGGAGGACCAATTTAAATTTGTAATGATCAGTAGCAATGATGTGGACTAAGAAGGAACCGAGATCTAAAAGCAGTAAGGGCAGAAAGGTACTTTATAATGTGATCTTCTGAGGTGAAAGGAGATAAGAATCATACTTTCTGGATGACAAATAATGGGAAAATCTTATCTCCAATAAGACTTGAGACTCTCTCTTTTGGGGGACAATAGTTCTTATTTGTAATGAATTGCCAAAAATCCAGGTCACAAGAAGAATTTCCATCAATCGTGTTCTCTTCCATATCAGAGAAAAGGAGGTTAGTCCTTGAGCCATTAAGAAATAAAACTTTTCTTAGTGGTAAGACACTGTCATGTGCATTCTTCAAACCCTGTTAAAAATGGATAAGGCAAAGCAATTTCTGGAGAACAGGGATATGTTTAACTCTATTTGGGTCCAGGGGGCTTTACTTGGAATGGCTTAGAAATCCATTTTAAATGAATGAAGAATGTATAAGATAATAAAAATAAAACTGAAAGTTAGGTCAGAAAGCAGATAGGAGGAAAAATTTTTTATTGAGAATGAAAATTATTATAATCAAATGCCTTAACACTGGGTTTCCTGCCTATTTGATCATTTTTGAAAGACAGTCATGCATATTAACCAAGGTACTGTCCCAAACAGAGGAGATACACAAGAACATTAGAAACAAGGTTCCCACCCTCACGGAATTTATATTCCTATAGAGGGAGAGAGATAGACAGACAGATACCAATAATTAAATGGTATGTAAAGGAAATAAACAGAGTGATGTGTCAAAATGTAATGCACCAGGAGGAGGAAGGGACAGGGAGGCAAAAGACTTCAGCTATGATGGTTGAGGAAGGCCTATGAAGAGGAGACATTTGAGTTGTGACTGGGGAAGAGCCAGCCAGGTAAAGCACTGAATAAAAGCATTTTAGGCAGAAGCCTAATAGCAGGGATGGGTTTACTATGCTTTAGGGATAGACAGAAGGCAAGTGTGGCTAGAATGTAGTGATCAAAACAATGTGGTAGGAGATCAAGTTAGAAAGCTAGCAGGAGGAATCATATTAGACTTCTTAGGCCACAGTAAGTAAGTAAGTAAGTCTAAGTAGAAGTCACCAGAGTGTTCAAGCGGGAGAGTCACATGGCCTGATTTACGTTTAAAAAGAATAGTCTGGCCAGTGAGTGAAGAATGGACTGGATTTTTGTTTTTAGAAGCAGGAAGTATAAGTCTGGAGGCTATTATGGTAGTTCAGACAAAAAAAAAAATGAGGCTTGGACCAAAGGAAGACAGTGAGAAGTGGATGGGTTTGGAATACACCGTAGAAGTAGAAATTAGAACAAAAACTGTTAGATGGGGGGAGGGTAAGGAAATGGCAGGATTCAGTAATGTCTTCTAGGCTACTTATAGTGACTTGAGTTACTTGATTGATGGTAATACCATGTCCTAAGATGGGAAAGCACCAGTTTGTGTGTGTGTGTGTGTGTGTGTGCACAATTGGTTCCATGTTAGAGTTGGTATATTTAACACACTTATTGGGCCCACACATGCAGATGCAGGAAGGCAGTTGGATGTACAAAGTTTTCACTCAGGAGAGAGTTTAAGACTACAGATAATAGAGTCATCAACATATAAACAGTATATAAAACCATGAGACTGAATATGATCTCTTAGGAAGACGGTATGGAGAAAACCAGAGGAGACCCAGGGCTGAGCCCCAAGACCTTAAAATATTGAGAGATAGGGCAAAAAAGACCAAGAGTAACCAGAGAAGTACAGAAAAAAACCAGATAAGAGTGCCCTGTTTTGGAAGATGAGAATGAAAATGGTTTCAAGAGAAAAGCAGTAGTCAGCTTTTGCTGAAAGACTGAGAAGATAAGGAGAGAAAAATGACCATTGGATTTGCCAGCATGAAGGTCAGTAGTAACATTGCTGAGAGTAGCTTTAGGAGAATGTGGGGGAGAGAAGTCTGTCTGGAGTGGGTTAAGGCGATAAAGAAATGTGAGCAAGTAGGGAGTGAGAAGTTTTGAGAAGAGGGATGAGAAGGAAGAGAAGAGGGTCATGAGAAATCCCCTGACCACCCCCAATAAAGGATGCTCTGGAGCATATTTAACTGCTGGTAGGGATGATCCAACAGAGAGATACAAATGGGTGATAGAAGACGGGGTATCTGCAGAAGTCAAGTCCTTGCACAGGCAAGACGGGATGGAATGTGACCATAATTCAGAAGGAGAAGTTGACTTTTGTTGGGAGAAAGGATTTTTTTCCATTGATACAGGAGTTCTTACTGAACTCCTCATTATGTGCTAGTGTGAGGGATTCATCAGGCAAGAAGACAAAGACCTTGCTCTCATGAACTTGTATTTCAATGAGAGAACAAGCAACAAAGTAAAAAAATAAACAAGAAGGTCTCATATGATGAAAGGTGCTCTATGGAAAATAGAACACGGTTGTGTGATAGAGCGTGACTGGGGTTCAGACTACTTCCGATGAGTCAGAGAAGGGTGGCCAGGGGAGGTGAGACCTGAATGTCGAGGAGATGGGTGAGAGACGATATGTAAGAAGGGTACTTCAACAGACGGAACCCCAAGTCTAAACAAACGTGACTATGTTCAAGGAACAGAAAGAAGGCCATGTGGCTGGAGCAGAGGGAGTGAGGGAGAACAGAGAATTTCAGAGAGACAGAAACCTAGAGTCAAGGGTAAAGAGCATGGATTTTGTTCTAATGTGATGGGAAGCCGTTGGCAGGTTTTAAATAGGGGAGACAAAGGATCTGATCTCAAATGAAGGTAGATGACTGATAAATAAGGGAATTCCTACTTAATGATTTTGCTTTCTTAGTGTAGAATGAAATGTTGCTGTAAGTCAGGCAAGAGTGAAATTTAAGAGTGCAGGAAATTAGAATCGGTTTATGCAAATAAACAAAAGGAGAAAAGTGGGAAAACACTCTAAGAAGGGAATTTGCTTCCCATAGGACTTCACTCATAGCAGTGTACCCTACAGATACTTGCTTCAGAATCTTCCAGAGTACTTGTTAAACTCAGCTTCCTGGGCCACACCCCAAACCAGAGAATCTCTGAAGAGTGAGATGGAACCCAGGAACCTATATTTTAAAAGGCACCTCAATTCCTCAAAAAATTAAAAATAGAACCGCCACACAATCCAGCAATTCCACCTCTGGGAATTCATTGAAAGGAAATGAAAACACTAACTCAAAAAGAGATCTGTACCCCCATGTTCATTGCAGCGTTATTTACAAGGCATGGAAACCACCTAAGTGTCCATCAATGGATGAATGGATAAAGAAGGTGTGGTATATATACGTACAACAGAATATTATTCAGCCATTAAAAATGACAAAATCTTACCTTTTGTGACAACATGGATGGACCTTGAAGGCACTATGGTACGTGAAATGTTACACAGAGAAAGACAAATACTGTACAATCTCAGTTATACGTGGAATCTAAAAACAAACCACAAGCAAACAAATAAACCCCCCAAACCACACCAAATTCATTAAGAGGTCAGTTTGTCACTACCAGTATTTCAGTGGTGGGAGGGCAAATTGTAGGAAGGTGGTCAAAAGGTACAAAGTTCTAGTTATAAGATAGATAAGTACTAGGATATAAAGTTCACCATGATGACTATAGTGAGTACTGCTGTATGATATGCAGGAAAGTTAAGAGAATAGATCTGAAACATTCTCATCACGAGAATTTTTTCTTTTCTTTTTATTGCATCTAAATGAGATGATGCTTGTTAACTAACCCTATTGTGGTAAACATTTCACAGTATATGTAAATGAAACCATAGTGGGTGTATACCTGAAACTTATACAGCAATATATGTCAATTATTTCTCAATAAAACTGGAAAAATAAATAACTTTTATGAAAAGTTCTTCAAGAGTTTGTTAAGCATCCTCCAGGTCAGGAACTGGCCAAGTGTCAAGGGACGGTCTAGGGAGGGTACATAGTAGAAGCAAAAGTCAGGAGGGGTGTCTGGGCAAAGCATGAGTGAAGGACCATGGGAGATAGTCAGGCAAGAAGATGAATAGTGCATTCATGATTGGAAACAGTGGGGAATCTGGGGGGCATGTTTAGATGGGATCCAACTACAAAAAGGCCGAAGACATTAGATTTTTTTTTTTAATCCCATAGTCAGTAGGAAGCAAAGGAGTGGAGGAATGAAAAAGTATATTTTACAAGTTTGGTTTTCACCATCGGCCACTTAAAGAGTGACCTTTAAGAGAGGAGGTCGTGACAAAGGTAATCATAATGCTTACGATTAGAATGTTGGCGTAAGACCGCTAAGACAAACGACAGAAGCACATTGGCCAGAACCATTGACAGGTAGACCTCATCATTCCTGTGTCTGGAGTTAAGTGACCAGAGGGTGGTTGCATGCTGGTCCTGAAAGGGGATGAAGAACTGGCAGGGCTGGTGGAGAACCTGATTTTCAATTGCCAATATCAGCTCTAAAACTCAGAAATAGTCATGGAATGCTAATGAGAAGTCAGGTCTGAAACTGTGCCATCCAGACAGGTTAGGGAAAGTTGTGAACATGCAATTTTTCACAGGAAGTTAATACGTAGGAGAGAGCCATAAAGACACTGGTCTGGGGAAATGTTTGACTAAGGGTTAGGAGAAATCTGGATGTCAGGAAGCAGACAAAGTAGGCTGGAATAGAACCAATGTAGCTCTAAAATTAACACGCTGGGGTGACTATACTTAAAGGCTGGCTCCACAAAAACAGGTCTATATAGTAGTCTTATGACTGATATTTAGTAGTCACGAGTAACACCCATCTTTCATTTGCCTAATTTCACCTCATATTCAAGGCAGTGCAGTAAGGTGGCAGAGCGGCTGACCACCAGCTTCATTTTACAGATGAAGAAACCGAGGGTTAGGGAGCTACAAGACTTGCCAAAAGTCACCCAGTTATTGAGGTCTGCAGATAGTAAACTTCTTAACTAGTAATTCACTGTATCCAGGAGATAATTAGAAAGTTAGAGCCATGTTGTGGCCAAGAGACTCTAATCGTAAGAAACTACTATACTTCTCTAAAATTAAGACAATGGGAGGGGTGTGTGTGGGGGGGTGTTAAACGTTGAATGAGACCTTCTGGAGCCCTTACCATTAAAGGAGTTAAGCAACACGAAGATGACTGTAGTTTTAATTCACATACCAACTTTTCTCAATAGCTCCAGGCGTTATTCATTTAGAATCTCTTTACCAGCATCCCATCAAAGTTCAAAAAACATGAGAACCACACCTCGGACCCAGACATTATTCTTATTCCGGGAAGGCAGCGGGAGGTCTTTGCACACATCACGAGTAGGTTCTGGTTACTTGGCTAGCGTTAGCGCTTGCAGACCTCGGGCGCAGAAAGATGAGCATCTCCTGAGTCCCGGGAGCCGGGAGCCCAGAGCCCAGACAGCGCAGAGCGAGTGGCCCCAGCCCCAGGAGGAGCGAGTAAAGCACTTTCAGGACCAGAAGATCATGTGTGGGGGGGGGTCCCCCAAAGCGAGCAGGAGGCTGTCAAGCGTCCGGCACCGACCCGACCTTCTCGCTTATTCACTCTGCTTTGCACCGTCGCACAGAGGCGTCCCTGCCCCAGACCTGTCCCTACCTCCGTGCTCCCCCTCCCAGCTCACCGAGAACCCCGGGCGCGATGACAGCCAAGAAAACGCAGAGCAGGCCCGCAGCACCCATGCCCCGGCGGCAGCCCCAGCGGCGGGATGCGTTGCAAGACACTCGAGCCTCCGGCAGCTCCGGGAGAGCAGGGCTGAAGCAGGAGGCAGCTGAAAGCCGCGGCACGGGGGCCCTTAAATAGAGTCTGGCACCACGTGCTGGCTTTGCGCGCACACCTGCAGGCTGCCTGGGGGCCGGACGCCAGCGCCTGTTCGGTCCGCCCAGGCTCGGAGGCGCCTGGTGGAGGGGGCGAGGGGGTCAGAGGCAGGGGGGCGGAGCAGCTGTGACCCGGTCTTTGGCTCTGGCTCTAGCCTTCAGCGCTGTGGCTTTCCAACTTTTTCTACCGCGCAACGTAGTGCATCCACTTTTGTCTCTCTGGAGGAATGAAACAAGTTTCTCAAAATAGTACTCACCCTTACTAATCTATAATGCCTTCTATTCTGTTCTATTCTATTCTATTCTATTCTATTCTATTCTATTCTATTCTATTCTATTCTATTCTATTCTATTCTATTCTGCTCTGTTCCGTTCTGTCCTGTCCTGTCCTGTCCTATCCTGTCCTATCCTGTCCTACCCTGTCCTATCCTATCCTATCCTATCCTAAAATTCTGGTTTGGATCCAATAAATTCATTTAAAAAGTTATTAATGTTTCAAATCATCAGTTTAAAGAAACAGTTTACTTAGAAAGGAAATTATGGATTGCAGCCACGTCTCCTCTTATGCCCTTTTTATTTTGAAGCAATTTCTACAGAAATTTTCAAGAATGGTGCAAAGAATTCCCGTATACCCATCATCCAGATTACCCAATGTTAACATTTCACTATATTTTCTTTATCATTCTCTCTTTCTCTTTATATAGACATAGAGATAGATAGCTATAGGTGTAATTACATGTATATAGAGAGAGCTAGATATATACACATATACATATATATGATTATATAATTATGTAATTGTTACTTTGGAACTGAGATAAGATACAGGCATGATACTCCTCTAAATATTGATATATTTCTTAAAAACAAGGACATTCTCTTGCATAACTACAGTACAATGAACAAAAACAGGAAACAAACATTAAAATATTATCTAAGTGAAGGTTATACTCAAATTTCTCCGATCATCTCAGTAATCTTTATTATTGCAATCTCTCTCTCTCACCCTTTCATTTTTCTGGCCAGGATCATGCAAGGATCACACATTACATTTGATTGTTATGTCTTTTTTCCTCATTTATCTGGAAAAGATCCTTGGTCCTTTTGATGTCTTTCATGACCTTGACATTTTTGAAGAGTACACAGCAAGTATTTTCATAGAGTGAATTTTAAATTAGTTATCTATTGCATAGAACAAATTACCCTAAACTTACTGATTTAAAGCAAGAATAAGTATTTGTTATCTCCCACAGTTTCTTTGTGTCAGGAATTCAAGAGCAGCTTAGTTAGGGGGTTCTGGCTTGGACTCTCTTGAGGTTGCGTTCCCAACATCAGCCTGAAGTGCAGTTATCTGAAGACTAGACTGGGCCTGGAGGATCCCTATCTAAGAGGGCTCACTCATGGCTGGAGGCTGGAGGCCCCATGGCCCCAACATGTAGAATTCATCATAAGACTATTTAAGTTTCCTCGTGACATGGCAGCTGGCCTGTCTCAGAAAAAGAGAGAAAGGCAGAAGCCATGATGTCTTTTATAGTCTATTCTCAGAAGTCACATTATGTTATTTCCACAATACCCTATTGGATACTGTGATGGTTAATTTTATGTGTCAACTTGACTGGGGTATGGGGATGCTCAGATATATAGTCGACACTATAAATCTTTCTGTAAGGGTGTTTTGGGATGAGATTAACATTTCTTAGAGTAGTAACTGATATATTTATTTTTATTCTTCCCATTTTGTTTTTTTCCCCGAGTTTTATTGAGATATAATGAGAGGTAAGGTATATAACATAATGATTTGCTAATGATTACCACAGTAAGCTTGGTTAACTTCCATTCCTACATAGTTACAATTTTTTCTTATGATAAGAACTTTTAAGATCGATTCTTTTAGCCACTTTTTAATACACAATACAGTATTGTTAACTATAGTCACTATGCTGTACAGTATATCCCCAGAATTCATCTTCTAACAGGATGTTTGTGCCTTTTGACCATCTTCACCCATTTTCTGTACTTCCTGCCTTTGCCACCTCTGGCACTCACTGGTCTGTTCTGTTTCTACAGGTCAATTTTTTTTAGATTTCACAAAGAAGTGAGATCATATAGGATTTGTCTTTTTCTGTATGACTTATTTAACATAATGCCCTCAAGGTCCATCTATGTTGTTACAAGTGGTAAGATTGTATTCTTTTTTATGGCTGAGTAAAAGTTATATATAGAGAAATATATATATATAGGAATATTGTATATATTGGAATTATACATATATTGGAATATTCCGATATATTGGAGTAATATTCATATATATTTAGTATTCATTCAAAAGTCTGCTTCTCCCTCTCCTTTTTGAAAAGATTTTATTTATTTATTTGACAGAGAAAGAGCACAAGCAGGGTAAGTGGCAGGCAGAGGGAGAGGGAGAAGCAGGCTCCCCACAGAGCAGGGGAAGCCCGATGTGGGACTCAATCCCAGGATTCCGGGGTTCATGAACTGAGCCAAAGGCAGTTGCTTAACCATTTGAGGCACCCAGGAGCCTTCTCCCTCCCCTTCTGCCTCTCCCCCCACTTGTGCTCTCTAAATAAATAAATGAATGAATGAATAAATAAAATCATATATATATATCACATTTTCTTTATCCATTCAGCCATCATTTTGAGACAGTGATTTCTTTTCCTTTGGAAAAGGAAAAGAATGACATAAGCTCATCAGAGGAATTGCTGGATGTATGGTAGTTCTATTTGTAATTTTTTGAGGAACTACTCTACCGTTTTGCATAGTTGCTGCAATAAATCACATTCCCGCCAATAGTGCGTGAGGGCTCCCTTTTCTCCACATCTTCATCAGTACTTTTCTCTTCTGTTTTTGATGATGGTCATTCTAACAGGTGTGAGGTGATATTTCACCATGGTTTTGATTTACATTTATTGATGTTGAGTATCTTCTCATGTTTGAGGTGCAGAAGCTTTTTAATTTGATGTAGTCACAGTTATTTATTTTTGTTATGTTGCCTTTGCTTTGGGTGTCAAATTCAAAAAATCATTGCTAAGACCAGTGTCAAGAAGCTTATCCTGTGTTCTCTTCTATGAGTTTTATGGTTTCAGGTCTCATGTTCAAGTCCTTAATCCATTCTGAGTTGATGATTGTGTATGGTATAACATAGGAGTCCAGTTTCATTCTTTTGCATGTGGCTGTCTGCTTTTATCAACACTATCTATTGAAGAAACTATGCTATTTCAATTATATATTCTTGGCTCCATTGTCATAAATTAATTAACCTTATATTTGTGGGCATATTTCTCAGTGCTCTAAACTATTCCATTGATCTATATGCCTGATTTTATGCAAATACCATACAGATTTGATTTTTACAGCCTTGTAATATAGCTTGAGATCAGGAAGTATGACATCTTCAGCTTTGTTCTTTTTTCTCAAGATCGCTTTCACTATTCAGGGTCTTAGGGGTTCCAAACAAATTTTAGGAATGTTTTCTCTGTTAATGTGAAAAATGTCATTAAAATTTCCATAGGGCTTGCATTAGAACCAGAAATCCCTTTGGGTAGCATGGACTTTATAGTAATATTAACTCTTCCAATTCACAAGGGTGGAATATCTTTTCATTTATTAGTGTCATCTTCAATTTCTTTCATCGATGTCTTATAGTTTTCAGTGTGGAGATCTTTGGCCTCCTTGGATAAATTTATTCCTAGGTATTTTAATCTTTTCGATGTGGTGTAAATGGGATTTTTCCCCCTTAATTTCCCTTTCTGATAGTTTGTTCTTAGTATATAGAAATGCAACAGATTTTTGTATGTTGATTTTGTACCCTGCAACTTTACTGAATTCATTTAATTAGTTCAAACAATTTTTTTATGGAGTCTTTAGGTTTCTCTCTATATATCATGTCATCTGCAAATAGAGACTATTTTACTTCCTCCTTTCTGATTTGGATGATTTTATCTGTTTTTCTTAACTAATTACTCTGGCTAAGCCTTCCAGTACCATCTTGATTTAAATGGCAAGAGTGGGCATTTTTGTTTTGTTTATGATCTTAAAGGTAAAGCTTTCCTCTTTTCGCCATTGAGCATGACATAAGCTGCGGGCTTGTCACGTTGGCCTTTGTTATGTTGAGGTACCTTTTCTCTATATCCAGTTTGTTGAATTTTATCATGAATTTGTCAAATGTTTCTGGCCAATGTTGGATTTTGTCAAATGTTTTTCTGTATCTATTGAGATGATCATATAATTTTTATTCTTCATTTTGTTAATATGATGTATCACATTGATTTGTGGATGTTGAACCATCCTGGCATCCTTGGAACCAATCCCTCTTAATCACTGTGGTTACTTTATACAGTTAGATTTATTTGTTTTCTTTGTATTTCATTTTAGCTTTTTCCCCATCATTTTTTTAATATTTGGTTAATTTTATTAAGTTTTTACTTAAATTCTAGTTAGTTAACATACAGTGTAATACTAGTTTCAGGTGTACAACACAGTGATTCAACAATTCCATACAACACAAGGTGCTCATAACAACAAGTGCACTCCATATTCCCCATCACCGATTACACCCATCCCCCCATCCCCTCCCCTCTGGGAACCATCAGTTTGTTCTCTATAGTTAAGAGTCTGTTTCTTGGTTTGCCTCTCTCTTTTCTCTTTTCCCCCTTTGCTTGCTTGTTTTGTTTCTTAAATTCCACACTTGAGTGAAATCATGTGGTATTTGTCTTTCTCCAACTGACTTATTTTGCTTAGCATAATACTCTCTAGCCCGTCCTTTTTTATTTTTTAATTTTTTGCAAAGAGTTTTTGCAAAATTTCTAAATTTTGCATTACTATAGCTCCAAATGTCAGAACTATATAAAAAGGTATGATAGAGAAATGTCACTTCTGTCCATCACTTCTACTCCCACCCCCTTTCCTTTCTAATCCATTTCTACCCACCTTTTATAGGTACCCAATTTCAATAGTTTCTGGCTTATGTGTCTTCTTCAACTTTGCCCAAATAAGATACATGTGCGTCTTCTTATTTTTCTTTATTACATAAAAAGAAAGCATGCTCTGGGTACTTCTTTGCATTTTGCTTCTTTTTTACTTAATAGATATGCTGGAATTCCCCCATATAAGCTCAGAAATATTCCTCCTTTATTTACAGCTTATAGTATCTCATTATGTGGGTATACCATAATTTATTTAACCATTTTCCTATATATAGACATTTAAGTTGTACTTAATATTTTGCAATTCTATGCAGTGCTTTAAAGAATAACTTTGTGCAAATTTATTTTTAAATGTTGAAAGTATATCGTTAGTGCAAATTCCTAGAAATGGGATTCTTGATTTAAAAGGTAGACATATATTTAGTTTTGTTATATATTACCAAATTCTCTCAATAAGAGTTCTATCAATTTCCACTCTTACCTGGAATGTATGAGAGCATCTCTTTTTACAGTCTCATTAATCAAATGTGTTATCATTATAGTTTTCAATTTTAGCCAATCTAATAGGTGAGATATTATATCTCAGTCTACTTTTGATGTGCATCTCTCTTATTATGAATGAGCTTGAACACGTAGATAGGTTTAATAGCCATTTTTAAATTCTTTTATGAATTCTCTGTTCATATTTTTATTTATTTTTCTACCATTTTTGCAAATATTTCTCCCAGCTAGTCAGTGACTTTCTTTTCTTTTCATTAATTTATTTTTCCAAATTTTTATTTAAATTCTAGTTAGTTAACATACAGTGTAATATTGGTTTCAGGAGTAGAATTCAGTGATTCATCACTTACATAAAACACCCAGTGCTCATCATAGCAAGAGTCCTCCTTCCTACCCATCTCCCACCTAGCCCATTCCCCACCCACCTCCCTCCATCAACCCTCAGATTGTTCTCTGTTAACAGTCTCTTACAGCTTGTTTCCCTTCTCTCTTTCTCTTTTTGCCCCCTTCCCATATGTTCATCTGTTTTGTTTCTTAAATTCCACATGAGTGAAATCATACGGTATTTGTCTTAGTCTGTCTCTGACTGACTTATTTCACTTAGCATAGTACACTCTAGCTCCATCCACATGGCTGTAAATGGCAAGGATTCATTCTTTTTGATGGCTGCGTAATATTCATATATATATATGAATACACATATATACATATACATATATCATATTATATACATACCATATATACCATATTTATAAATACATATATACCATATCTTCTTTAACCATTCATCAGCTGATGGTCATTTGGGCTCTTTCCACAGTTTGGCTATTGTTGATAATGCTGGTATCAACATTGGCTGCATGTACCCCTTTGAATCTGTATTTTTGTATCCTTTGGGTAAATACCTAATAGTTTAATTGCTGGATTGTAGAGTATTCTATTTTTAACTTTTTGAGGAAACTCCATACTGTTTTCCAGAGTGATTGCACCAGTTTGCATACCCACCAACAGTGTAAGAGAGTTCCCCTTTCTCCACATCCTTGTCAGCACCTGTTGTTTCCTGTGTTGTTAATGTTAGTCATTCTGACAGGTGTGTGGTGATATCTTACTGTAGTCCTGATTTGTATTTCCCTGATGATGAGTGAAGATGAGTGTCTTTTCATGTGTCTGTTGGCCATGTGTATGTCTTCTTTGGAAAAAATGTCTATTCATATCTTCTGCCCAATTTTTAACTGAATCATTCATTTTTGGGGTGTTTATGAGTTCTTTATAGATTTTAGATACTAACCCTTTATCAGATGTGCCATTTGCAAGTATCTTCTCCCATTCTATAGGTTGCCTTTTTTTTGGTTGGTTGTTTCCTTCCTGCTGTGCAGAAGTTTTTTTTATTTTTGTGAAGTTCCAGTAGTTTATTTTTGCTTTTGTTTCCCTTGCCTCAGGAGACATGACCTAGATTGCCTTTAACTCTTTGCTATTACAATGCTATAATGAACATTCTTGTATATATACTACATGGAATTATAAAATAATTTCTTTGAGAAAGGTACCTAGGAGCAGAATTACTGGGTTATATAGAGTATGTGTGTTATTCAATAGAGTAATACCAGATTGGATCCTCCACATTGTTCTGTACTCCTAGCAACAGTGAATTAGGGTCCTTCTGTCTTCATATCCTTGCCAACATTAGAACTTCTCCAGCTTTCTATTTTTTCCCTTCTCATAAGTATCCACATAATGTGTTTGTGGGGTTTTTTTTGCATTATAAACATTAAAATCTTTTTTATATGGTCAAATTGATCAATCTTTTAAAAATTGTATCCAGATTATGAGCCATAGTGAGAAAGCCTTTACGTACATGTAGGTTATAAATTAATTCATCCATATTTTCTTGCACCATTTCTTGTATCATTTTCTTTATTTTACAGGTAAATCCACAAAATATTTGGTGTTTATTCTTGTGCTTGTTCTCAGTTTTTCAAACTATATTCATTTGCTGATAAACACCTTTCACCAATACCAAAACCCAAGTTCTTAGCAGGCAAGAGTGCTGAGTGTCTGGTATCTTGCAGTGATCCTATGGAAGTTGTTGTCAGAAAAAAATCACTTCTTTCTGCCCCAAACTGTCCAGTAATTTCTTATCCCATTCAAAGTGAAAACTAGTCTTAACTTTGACCTACATGGTCCTATGTGATCTGGTTCTCATTAACCTCTCTGAGTTCATCTTCTGCTGTTTTCCCCTACTTTCCCCTGACCCTATGGCAAAGGCTTCTGCTGTTCTAAAATACAGCCATCATGCTCTGACAGAGGTCCTTAGACCTCAGAATATCTTCTTTCCTCTGCCCAGAGGATCTTCTCCTGAATACTTGTTTGTTTTTTTAAGATATTTATTTATTTGTTTATTTGTTTATTTATTTTTGAGAGACAGAGAGAGAGCTCAAGCACAACTGGGGAGGGGAGGGGCAGAGGGAGGAGCCCACTCCCCTCTGAGCATGGAGCCCAATGCGGTACTCAATCCAGGACCCTGGGATCATGACCTGAGTCAAAGACAGACGCTTAACTGACTGAGCCACCCATGTGCCCCTGAATACTTGTAAAGAAGAAACTCAGCTTTTTTCCTTCGTATGTAGGGAAAAACCCACTACTTCCTCCCTGTGTCTTTCTTCCCTGTGTGTTCCCTTCCTTTATTTTTACATACAACAGTTCACTTTTGATCACCAAAAGCTTGTGGGGTTTTCCCCACAAGCAAGAAGCAAGAAGCAAGTGTCAACAGCAGCAATTTAGTTGTCCTACAATTAGTTCTACAATTTAGTTCAATTCTGACACTGTCCATCTGAAGACAGCACTGGAATTCATAGGTTAAGGGCTGAGTCCCATAAGACTACCACTCCCCACACCCACTTCAGACACCAGTTGCAAGCTCACGTTATCACCTGTGCTTCTGACTGAATAGCTATACATCAAAAGTTCCAATGACCCCCTCCTCAGATTGGAGTAATTTGCTAGAGTGGCTTAGAGAACTCAGGGAAACACTTATGTTTACCAGTTTATTACAGGAGAAGATAAAGGATACACCTGAACGATGAGATGAAGAAATAGGATGAGGTGTGGGAGGGTCCTGGGCACAGGAGCTTCTGTCCCTTTGGAGTTGGGGTGCATCATACCCCTCCAATGTGGAGGTGTTCACTCACCTGGAAGCTCTCCAAACCCTGAACTATTGAGATTCTGTGGAGGCTTCCTCATGTAGGCATGATCACAAAGCAGGTTGCATTGAGGACAAACGTCAAGTTTTACTACAATCAGGAAACTACACTTTGTAGGGAATTGCACAAGGTAGGCAATTTGACCTAAAATTTTTTCATTAAGCTGGGTAACCCAGAAGGAGTATTGTGGTCTATGTTGTACACCTGAAACTAATATACTGTTGTATGTCAACTATTCTTCATCAAAACTAAAAATTTTAAAACTCAGCACCCCAATAATCCAGTTAAGATGCTCTCATCTATGGAACATAAGAACTAGGAAGATCGGTAGGGGAAGAAAGGGATAAAGAAAGGGGGGGTAATCAGAAGGGGGAATGAAGCATGAAAGACTATGGACTCTGAGAAACAAACTGAGGGCTTCAGAGGGGAGGGGGGTGGGGGATTGGGATAGACCGGTGATGGGTAGTAAGGAGGGCACGTATTGCATGGTGCACTGGGTGTTATACACAACTAATGAAGCATCGAAATTTACATCAGAAACCAGGGATGTACTGTATGGTGACTAACATAATATAATAAAAACATTAAATTAAAAAAAATTAAAAATAAAAGAATAAATTAATTTAAAAAAAAAAAGAAATGAGCAGAAGACATCAATAGACATTTTTTCCAAAGAAGACATCCAGATGGCTAAAAGACACATGAAAAGATTCTCAACATCACTCCTCATCAGGGAAATGCAAATCAAAACCATGATGACATAGCACCTCACACCTGTCAGAATAGCTAAAATTAGCAATGCAAGAAACAACAGATGTTGGTGAGGATGCAGAGAGAGGGGAACCCTCATGCACTGTTGGTGGGAATGCAAACTGATGGAGCAACTTTGGAAAACAGTATGGAGGTTCTTCAGGTAAAAACAGAATTACTCTATAATCCAGCAATTGCACTATTAGGGATTTACCCAAAAGATACAAAAATACTAATTTGAAGGGATACATGCACCCAATGTTAATAGCAGCATTATCAACAATAATCAAACTGTGGAAAGAGCCCAAATGTCCATCGACTGATGAATGGATAAAGAAGATGTGGTATATATATGTACAAAGGAATATTACTCAGCCATAAACAAGAATGCAATCTTGCATTTGCAATGACATGGTTGGAACTTGAGGGTATTACGCTAAGCAAAATAAGTCAATCAGTGAAAGACAAATACCATATGATCTCACTCATATGTGCATTTTAAGAAATAAGACAGATGAACATATGGGAAGTGGGGAGGGGGGAGAGGGAAGCAAACCGTAAGAGACTCTTAACGATAGAGAACAAACTGGGGAGGGAGGTGGGTGGGGATGGGCTAAGTGGGTGATGGGGATTAAGGAGGGCACTTGTTATGATGAGCATGGTGTTGTATGTAAGTGATGAATCACTGAATTCTACTCCTGAAACCAATATTGCACTGTATGTTAACTAACTAGAATTTAAATAAAAATTTAAAAAGAAAGAAACTTAAAAATAAAATTTTAAAAATTAAAAACAACTTCGAAGATTGAAATCATGAAGTCTATGTTTTTTGATCTAAATATCATTAAGCCTAAACTCAGTAACTAAAACATAAATAATTTTAAAAGTCCACATGTTTGAAAACAAAGATAAACATGTTTAAGTAATACATGCAGCAGAGAAAAAGCATAATAGAAATTAACATATATTTATATGTATTTCAAAGTAAGCCATAAAGGACACATCGCTTAAAATTTGTGGGATTAAGCTAACGCGGGTTCTAAAAGGAAGTTCAAAGTCTTACATGGATATTGAAAAGAAGAAAGTCTGAGGCGGAGTTAAGATGGAGGAGGAGTAGGGGTCCCCTTTTTCAGCGAGTCCCCTGAGTCTAGCTGGATAGGTACCAGACCATTCTGAACACCAACGGAATCAGCCTGAGACACAGGAAGATACATCGGGATCTCTACAAATGAACATCTCCAGCGCTGAGTATTGAGGTACGAAGCGGGGAGCCGTGAATCAGCGCACAGTTATCGGAAGATAAATGGAAGGGGGAGGGAGCCGCCGCCTTCGGGTGCTGGGAAGCCGTAGCCACCTGTATGGGGAGCGGGCGAACTCGGGGACGGCACCACGAGAAAACAGACTGGGACTGTGAGTCTGGGAATGCGCATGCTTCCAAACTGAAAACCGGAGCTCCGGAGTGCTCACTGGAACCGGGTTAAATCCGGGAGCTTGGGAACACGCGCGTGTCCAAACTGAAAACTTGCGCTCCAGAGTGCTCGTGAACCTCACTGAAACAGGGAGCTCGGGAGCGTGCACGGGGGTGGCTGGCAGTGTTAGAAAAACAAAGGACAGAGACGTGCCAGCCCTGAAAGTGAGGGCTGGGACACCGGCTGCGGGTTTTTAGCAGCACCAACAGAAACAGAGTTAAAGAGGCCATAAGAGCTCAGTGGAGAACAGACTGCGATCTCTCTGTTCTGAGACAAAGGCTGGGATTTGGCCACTGCTGCTCTGACTCTCAGAAGAGTCACAGAAAACTGCCAGGGAAAGCCGCCAGAGAACAAAAGCCCGGAAATACCCAGCTCACAGTGTGCCCATCCCCATCCCCCCTCACAAGGGTCAGGGCAACTCTACCCAAAAAGGGTTGCCTGAGTATTGGCGCAGCAGGCCCCTCCCCCAGAAGGCAGGCTGAAAAATCAAGAAGCCCACATCCCTAAGGTCCCTATAAAACAAGGGCGCACGGCCTGGGTCCGGTCAATAATTTGGGCTCTGGACAACCCTGCAACCTCTCCTCATCAGAATGACAAGAAGGAGAAATCCCCCCAGCAAAGAAAAGATAATGAGTCTGTGGCCTCTGCCACAGAACTAATGGATATGGATATAACCAAATTATCAGAAATGGAATTCAGAGTAACAATGGTCAAGATGATGTGTAGACTTGAAAAAAATATTAACGAAAATATTAACGAGAANAACGAGAATATAGGATCTCTAAGGGCAGAAATGAGAGAAAATCTGGAAGAAATTAAAAATACTATGAATCAAATACAGTCAAAACTAGATGCTCTGACGGCCAGGGTGAATGAGGCAGAAGAACGAATTAGTGGAGGATGGGATGGTAGAAGGGAAAGTTAAAACAGAAACTTGGCTCAAAAAAATCCAATCTCAAGAATGTAGGTTACGGGAGATTACTGACT
>NC_048225.1:96595331-96611803 GCF_002007445.2 Ailuropoda melanoleuca
AAAATCAATCAAATAAAAAATAAACAAGAGACAAGTCCTGTTCTTGATAAAGTCTAATTAGGGGACAAATCATTAGTTAGAGTGATTAAGAACAGAAAGAGATAAAAATAAAAGTAATAGTGAATATTGGTAATGTACAAGGGGTCATTACTGAAGATGGATCAACAACACCAGCTAAGTTTGTTGAATGGACCAACCCAGAAGTCTCTAGCAAAATGCTTCCCAGTCTGTGATTCACCAAAAGATATTATCTATGTCCTTATGATCAGTTTGAGAACTTCCAAGCTTCTGGAGAATAGTAATAGAGACTGATGTCAAATCACCCTGAATAATTTCTGTCTAGTCCCTATTTCTTACAAAAGAATTATATCCATGCTTCAGTTAGCCTTAGACCATAGGTTGTGGGTGGGACCCTTGCTCAGCACAGGGCAAGTGCCAATGTACACTTGGGTCTAACACATCTGCAAGTTGTGGTTTTCAGTGATGACAGTGCCTGGGGCCTGAATCTCTTGGGGAATTGCCAAGAACACATATGTACGGTGGCTTTGTGTGGGCATCCATAAAGCCACAGGAGAATATAGTCATTCTCCATGAGGCTTAATTTTTCCAACTCAAATAGTGTTTAAAATAAACTGTCATGACACTAATCCTGTCATGACATTAATATGAAATTTAAAAACAGCTGCAGTGTTTCTATCACCTAATTAAATTAACAGTACTTGGAATGTGAGTCTCTTGACTACAGTAAAAAGTGTTATGTGAAAGAAAGAAAGAAAGAAAGAAAGAAAGAAAGAAAGAAAGAAAGAAAGAAAATGAAAGAAGAAAAAAAGGTCAATTCCTAGAGATTTCCTGGAAAAAAAATTTGGTCAATTCATTTAAAAAGCAGAAGAGGAACTGCTCCCTTTGGGGGGTTTCCACACTGGCTTAGGAATGTGTAATGCTGGACTCTCAATGGTGAAAGAAGTTCCATTCAGAAGTCACATAAAGAAGAATATTCTTTCCCTTTTGGAAGGCAGGATTCATGTAATATCAGATTGAGTAGAATCAGTGTCTAGATCCTGGCTAGGACAATCCCCCCACCCCCACCAAACCACTTAACTATTTCTGTGAGTCCTCAGTTTAGAACCAGCGCCCTCGATAGTGGGTTGCCTCAGAACACTTCTATTACATAACACCAATCAAGGAATGACTTGTTCACAAAAACGGTCAAACATCAATTTGCATTTTACTGCCTTAAGACCATCTGGTAGTGCTCATGGTGATAATGATGTGGGCCGGTCAGGAGGCTAAAGGAAAGGGACGTTATAGGGGCTTTCTAGGGTACCTAGATCCTTACAGACATTTCCTCACCATTTCTATTCTCATTCCTTCAAGTCAAGGCCCAAGAGATTTTGCTACCCTTTGGACCTACCTTCCTGCAAAAATTGTGGGTTTGCATATCATAGTTACCTGTGTCTAACCTATTTCAGATCTGTGTTTGTGGGGAACTGAAGCAAAGACTTGACACGTACAGCTTTCAGAGGTACAGGACACTCACCACACGCATCGCGCCCACGCCTCTGCCACGGAGCCGGACTGCAGTCATCTGTGGCCTATCCGTGCCTCCTGGGATAGCCCGATTCGGAAGAGCCGTGAGGGATTACTAAGAAGTGCAGGAGGGTGCCCTTTCACACTCCTTCCAGAATTCTCCACTTTTTCTTCATACCTCCTCTGTTTCTATTACTTGGGGTTTATCCAAATTTTCATGTAAATAAAGATCTTTGGTTTCAAGTAGACGCTGAATTAGTCATGGCTCCTTGTCTTTATTTCTACTTGTCCCTGACATGGGAAAAATTCCTGTAGTTGATTTTCCTTGTCTGGAGTTGCTTTAAAAAGAACTCGAGGAAATTAATTTACTGATGACTCTAAATTAAGTTTCAAACACTAAAGACCTAATGTCATTAAAAATAAATCACATTCTCTATTTTTCTCAACAATCAAGTATTTTAAAAAATTTTTTTACTGAAATTTGAAGATCAGGGAAAGACAATGCCAAGTTATACAGATTACTAGTAGTTGATTAAAATACATATATAAGCTTACAAAAGAACAAAGTGGCTTTTTTGAAAACCCAAGAGCATTTGGTATTCTAATAGGAAGCACATTTTCCAAAGTTGGAGTTCAGTTTGTGTATGAAGAAAAATCAGAAAGAATTATTCTTGACACCAGAAATAAGACAAAGAGTAAGCAGTAAAGTGGTTTTGAAATTTATCACAGTCTAAAAGCTCTAAAATTGGTAATGAATATAACAAACAGTATAAATGGCTCGTTGAAAAAATTAATTTGTTCATGATGAAAGTAATGATATACTCAAAAAGTTGATACTTCCTAAGGCAACTTCCTAAAGCAATTTTAACACATATACACAAGTTCCAAATTAGGATGCTCCTTTGCATCCGTAAGGTTTGAAAATTAAAATGAAGGCAATTGAACTCAGAATCAATAACAAACCATGGCAACAATCAACAAAAACTTCATTTTATAAACATTTCCAAAGATCCCTTTTTAAACCTCCCAGATCATCAAAACAATTGGAGAGTATGCTATTTTTATGTACATTTGGTAGTAGTAGATGGATAATAGCTAATCTTTGCAAATACAGCAGGTAGATGGAAAGGTCGAAGATCATAAAGGGTTTGCAACTTGAAATCCCAAGACAATTGACGGTCAATGCACACACGCATACACAATTTCATTTTTGATTCCAATTAATATGGAGCAAAGATACACAAAAAATCAACAGTGACAGCAGATAAGAAATTTAGACTCTGATCCCCAAACTGTAAATCTTCCAGAAAGTCTATAAATTCTTGCCAGCTGACAAATAATTTTAAGTGGTAATGAGCAACCATTTTAAGTTCTACTGTAATAGGTGGCAAATAAAAGAAAATAAAATCTTTCTTCCTTCAGAAGGAAAGAAAATGGTTCATGCATCAAGGTTAAATAGTGTATGAAAATATTCATGAGCCACTACAATGAAACATATTCTCTATTCCTATTTGGAACCATTGAGCTTTTAACATTGTGGCTCTTTTCAGCCATCCTAAGTCACAGATAAAATTCGCCAGTACACCGTAAATCACACATCTACAACTTTGCTTCTCCAAAAGGCTTTGTATAAGAAGTAGATTAAGTAATAAAATGTAAACTTGCTCAAAGTGGTGAGACTTGGACTTTTTCCGCTAGGGATCCTTTGTTTCATAAGAATTGATGCTGCTTTGGCTGGTGATTTTGCAAGTCTACCAGTAGTCCGAAAATTGCTTGANGTAATAAAATGTAAACTTGCTCAAAGTGGTGAGACTTGGACTTTTTCCGCTAGGGATCCTTTGTTTCATAAGCCGTTGATGCTGCTTTGGCTGGTGATTTTGCAAGTCTACCAGTAGTCCGAAAATTGCTTGATAGACTTTGTACGACCTTGCAACAGTGTCTAGAACAGGGTTCCCTCCCTCAGGCAGAAAGAACCCCATGCTGGGAACCCAGCTTGGACACCAGTCTTTACTTTAGCGTTGGGTAGAGCGAACTACCTCACCCACACCCAGAGGCTCTGTTTTAGCCCTCAGTGAAAGGTTTTGTTTGTTTATTTCTCCCTTTTACTGCATTAATTGTGAATTATTCCCACATTGCATCACTCTCTCCCTGTACCTTGAATAACGTAAGTTTCTTCAACTGTTAAAACTTCAACTGTCACGATTTTCCCATTCTCTTCACATAAGTCTACTTGGAAAAGTAAAGAAGCTTCTGCTGAGCAGCAGGTCAGTCTCCCAGTTCAAACATGTAATAATACATCACGTAGTTTTTTCCTTGCATAACGTCCTTCTTCATGGCTAACTTGCTTTCAGTTCTTTTCCTCAGCTCAATATTCTGTGTTTTTACTGCTTCATAAACGATTTCTGCCAGTATTATCATATTACAGAGGGGAAGGTCTTGAAGAATTTTGAGTACTTATCAAGCAGCTTGGTGTTTCTGTGGTAATGTCGATAAAATCAATGGCCAACAATGGTGTTGTAGCATCGACCTCCCCCGGG
This sequence comes from Ailuropoda melanoleuca, assembly GCF_002007445.2. NCBI lineage: Eukaryota > Metazoa > Chordata > Mammalia > Carnivora > Ursidae > Ailuropoda > Ailuropoda melanoleuca. The sequence goes on from NC_048225.1 coordinate 96,599,396, forward strand.
GTGCAGTCAGTGGTGGGGAAGGAGGCTGCCAACATCTAGGCTGACAGTTTCTTTGAAAACCAGGTGGTCACTGCTTTGCCACAGTGAGCCTTCCACCTGAAAAGGATTTTTAGTTTGAGAAAAATCTACCAGAAACTCCGCGTGTGTATTAAATGTAATTCAGTTTATCTTATGCTTACCTTTAGTTTTCTGATGGTTGAAGGGGCTGTAAGTCCTCAGAGATTTTAAAAGCAGAGTTTCCAAGAGAACTGGTCCATACTGCTCTCATATCCTATTCCCTTCTGTTTGCCATTTAAGAGCCATGTTCCCGTGGGTTCTGACAGGGAAAGCGAATTTATTTTTGGAAGAATCACAGGCAAGGGCAATAATATCTTACATGTTAGTATCAATTTATTTGTCTTTCACTTCATTCATTCATTCATTCATTCATTCAACAAATACTTATTGAACAAATGGTGTGGGCCAGGCAATATTCTAATTGCTGGACAAAACTCTCTCATGAGACAAGACTCTCATTCTAGTGTAATTGAGTGATCCCAAAGGGTAGCTCTAAGTGTCTGTGGATGACAAAATGATTGCATCATGTTCTAGCTCCCAAAAGTTTTCAATTTCATTGAAATCTCTCTTTTCTGGAAGCACCATACGCTGTAGAAAGTGACAGTGCACATCCCCTCTTTCTATGGAATTCATAATGAGACAGAACTTATCTGCTAGATAAAATGCGGAGTTTATAAAAACAATGAAAAATCAATCTCCTTTGCCAATGAGATGGAGGAATTCCTTCCTTTAAATAATTTCCAATGTTCCATCCAAGTCCTTTGCTTGCCTAAAACATTTACTTGCATACATTTTTCTACTTTCTGCTTTTACACGTCAGTACATTTTTCATATATTCCTCCTATAATTCAATCTAATTTGTAAGAATTCATTATCAAATGGGTATTTAGTTCTATATTTCCACTGATAAACATAGTTTTGAAATATTTTCCCCTGAAGAACACCATACATTTGTCTGTGCTAGCTAAAATATTTCATGACTCTTATTTCCTTACAAAGGAAACCTGCATGGCCAATAAATGTAGGAAAAGATGCTAACTAGTAATAAGGAATTACAAATTAAGACCAATATTATTTCATACCTATCAGATTGGCAAAAATTTTAAGTTGGTATTGATAATACCAAGTGTTGATGAAGGGAAATTTCACACCCTGCTTCAATAACAAACCATGGCAACAATCAACAAAAACTTCATTTTATAAACATTTCCAAAGATCCCTTTTTAAACCTCCCAGATCATCAAAACAATTGGAGAGTATGCTATTTTTATGTACATTTGGTAGTAGTAGATGGATAATAGCTAATCTTTGCAAATACAGCAGGTAGATGGAAAGGTCGAAGATCATAAAGGGTTTGCAACTTGAAATCCCAAGACAATTGACGGTCAATGCACACACGCATACACAATTTCATTTTTGATTCCAATTAATATGGAGCAAAGATACACAAAAAATCAACAGTGACAGCAGATAAGAAATTTAGACTCTCATCCCCAAACTGTAAATCTTCCAGAAAGTCTATAAATTCTTGCCAGCTGACAAATAATTTTAAGTGGTAATGAGCAACCATTTTAAGTTCTACTGTAATAGGTGGCAAATAAAAGAAAATAAAATCTTTCTTCCTTCAGAAGGAAAGAAAATGGTTCATGCATCAAGGTTAAATAGTGTATGAAAATATTCATGAGCCACTACAATGAAACATATTCTCTATTCCTATTTGGAACCATTGAGCTTTTAACATTGTGGCTCTTTTCAGCCATCCTAAGTCACAGATAAAATTCGCCAGTACACCGTAAATCACACATCTACAACTTTGCTTCTCCAAAAGGCTTTGTATAAGAAGTAGACTAAGTAATAAAATGTAAACTTGCTCAAAGTGGTGAGACTTGGACTTTTTCCGCTAGGGATCCTTTGTTTCATAAGCCGTTGATGCTGCTTTGGCTGGTGATTTTGCAAGTCTACCAGTAGTCCGAAAATTGCTTGCTAGACTTTGTACGACCTTGCAACAGTGTCTAGAACAGGGTTCCCTCCCTCAGGCAGAAAGAACCCCATGCTGGGAACCCAGCTTGGACACCAGTCTTTACTTTAGCGTTGGGTAGAGCGAACTACCTCACCCACACCCAGAGGCTCTGTTTTAGCCCTCAGTGAAAGGTTTTGTTTGTTTATTTCTCCCTTTTACTGCATTAATTGTGAATTATTCCCACATTGCATCACTCTCTCCCTGTACCTTGAATAACGTAAGTTTCTTCAACTGTTAAAACTTCAACTGTCACGATTTTCCCATTCTCTTCACATAAGTCTACTTGGAAAAGTAAAGAAGCTTCTGCTGAGCAGCAGGTCAGTCTCCCAGTTCAAACATGTAATAATACATCACGTAGTTTTTTCCTTGCATAACGTCCTTCTTCATGGCTAACTTGCTTTCAGTTCTTTTCCTCAGCTCAATATTCTGTGTTTTTACTGCTTCATAAACGATTTCTGCCAGTATTATCATATTACAGAGGGGAAGGTCTTGAAGAATTTTGAGTACTTATCAAGCAGCTTGGTGTTTCTGTGGTAATGTCGATAAAATCAATGGCCAACAATGGTGTTGTAGCATCGACCTCCCCCGGGGTGCAGTCAGTGGTGGGGAAGGAGGCTGCCAACATCTAGGCTGACAGTTTCTTTGAAAACCAGGTGGTCACTGCTTTGCCACAGTGAGCCTTCCACCTGAAAAGGATTTTTAGTTTGAGAAAAATCTACCAGAAACTCCGCGTGTGTATTAAATGTAATTCAGTTTATCTTATGCTTATCTTTAGTTTTCTGATGGTTGAAGGGGCTGTAAGTCCTCAGAGATTTTAAAAGCAGAGTTTCCAAGAGAACTGGTCCATCCTGCTCTCATATCCTATTCCCTTCTGTTTGCCATTTAAGAGCCATGTTCCCGTGGGTTCTGACAGGGAAAGCGAATTTATTTTTGGAAGAATCACAGGCAAGGGCAATAATATCTTATATGTTAGTATCAATTTATTTGTCTTTCACTTCATTCATTCATTCATTCATTCATTCAACAAATACTTATTGAACAAATGGTGTGGGCCAGGCAATATTCTAATTGCTGGACAAAACTCTCTCATGAGACAAGACTCTCATTCTAGTGTAATTGAGTGATCCCAAAGGGTAGCTCTAAGTGTCTGTGGATAACAAAATGATTGCATCATGTTCTAGCTCCCAAAAGATTTCAATTTCATTGAAATCTCTCTTTTCTGGAAGCATCGTATGCTGTAGAAAGTGACAGTGCACATCCCCTCTTTCTATGGAATTCATAATGAGACAGAACTTATCTGCTAGATAAAATGCGGAGTTTATAAAAACAATGAAAAATCAATCTCCTTTGCCAATGAGATGGAGGAATTCCTTCCTTTAAATAATTTCCAATGTTCCATCCAAGTCCTTTGCTTGCCTAAAACATTTACTTGCATACATTTTTCTACTTTCTGCTTTTACACGTCAGTACATTTTTCATATATTCCTCCTATAATTCAATCTAATTTGTAAGAATTCATTATCAAATGGGTATTTAGTTCTATATTTCCACTGATAAACATAGTTTTGAAATATTTTCCCCTGAAGAACACCATACATTTGTCTGTGCTAGCTAAAATATTTCATGACTCTTATTTCCTTACAAAGGAAACCTGCATGGCCAATAAATGTAGGAAAAGATGCTAACTAGTAATAAGGAATTACAAATTAAGACCAATATTATTTCATACCTATCAGATTGGCAAAAATTTTAAGTTGGTATTGATAATACCAAGTGTTGATGAAGGGAAATTTCACACCCTGCTGGTATGAAATGAGAACTTTTTTTTTTTTAAGATTTTGTTTATTTATTTGTCAGAGAGAGAGAGAGAGAGAGCACAAGCAGGGGGAGCTGCAGAGGGAGAGGGAGAAGCAGGCTCTCTGCTGAGTAGGGAGCCTGATGCAGGACTCGATCCCAGGACCCTAGGATCATGACTTGAGCCAAAGACAGATGCTTAACCAACTGAGCCATGCAGGTGTCCCAAATAAGTACTTCTACAGAGAATACTGTGGTCATCTACTAAAGTTAAAAGATGCGTCTACAAGCGGACCCAACAATTCTACTTCTAGGTATATACCCAAGAGAAAATGGAGCATGAAATCTACATTTATACAAATTTATGTAACTTATACATCAGTGAAAATGGTTGATTTAAAAACCACATGTATCTACATGAATAATTCTTAAAAACATACCCAAGCAAAGGTGAAAAATTGCCAGCTACATGGAGGATGATGCCATTTATATAAAAATTATAAATGTACAAAACAGTACTGTTTTTATATCCATTGTAAAAATGCATCCATTTTTGGTAAAAGGATAAACATGCATAGAAATAATGACTACCCCGTAGGGATAGTGGTTACCTCTAAGCAGAGAAAAAGAGAAAGCTAGCACAGACAAATGTATGGCGTTCTTCAGGGGAAAGAGAGAAATTGGATTTGACAAGAGTGTCTGGGGCACCTAAATTCATATCTTTAATTTTACAAAAAATCTGAAGCAGGTTTACAAAATGGTAAGATTTGGCAAAGTTTGGTATTAGGTCCGCAGTTTTTTATTCTAACTGTTTTTTCTGTGTGTTTTAAATATTTTTAAATGAGAAAGGAACTATATGTCATTGGAACAGAGGTGGTTTGTATCGGAAGCTAGAAAACCTGGACTCATATATTTTTATCTCAGTCTGAAAGGTTTTTTTCTTCATTCGTGCGTTTGGCAAGCATTAATTGGGAATTTACTGTGCTCTAGGCCCTGTCCTGGGTCTTGGGAAAACAATCTTGACAAAGACCATTAACATCCACTCATTCTTTGGGTCTCAGTTTAGATCTTACTTCTTCCAAGAAGCATTCCCAACTCTTCATCCAGGCTTATGTTCCTTTGTCATCCCCTGGTTTCTGGACTTCCCAATAACCCAGGGCTTTTCATATTCTAGAATCATCTGCCTGTTTGCCTACATTCCTATATTCACCCCAGACTTCGAACTCTGTGAAGGCAAATCTAGTTTATTTACTGATCTATCTCCACTACCTAGGCCATGCCTGGCACCATAGTTAGGGGTTAACAAATATTTGTAAAAAGAATAAAGTTTTTCTAGGACCATGAGAAAGGATTTGGAATTTTGAAGATGACAATGAGATCTCCAAGTGGGCTTACGCTATTAAGAGCCAGGCAGAGGGAACCAGAGTTTGTGGGAAATATAGACTAAAAATCTACAGTGCAGAAAAGGTAGAAGCAAGAAGTAACAAAATCTCTAAGTGCACACAAGGAGACAAGAACTGAAGCACAGAGATTGGCCTTGAGGGTCAGCCTATGTCCTTCATGAAGAGGCCACCAGCAGAAGATGCTATGGCTCCAGAGAGCCCTTGTCACTTCACCTCTACATAGGAGGCTGTTGACTGAAAACCCTGCGATCCTCTGCCTGAGGGCTTCTTCCCCTCCAAGGAAGAATGCTGGGCCCACAGAGCACAGGTCAGAGCTGTTGGATAGCCACGTTCTCACCAGCGGTTCTCAACCACTAATGACGAATGGGGAGTTGGTGGGAAAGCAATGGCCTAATCTATGGAATCTCTGACTACGTCCCAGCTTTTTTAGTTCAGCTCTCCTTGCTCTCTGGAAACAAATAACTGTCTGACATCCTGGTGCCTCCTACCCCGTGAGTGTGGACACAAAGCGACCAGAATCCAGGTGTAGATAGCAGATATCACAGAGACAGTTCCTGAGTTTTACTGGCTTGTGTTCATGCTGACTAAGGACATAAGGACATCTGTGTTTTATGAAACTTTTAATCATAGCAGTTTTTTTCTAATTTTTTTTTAATGAGTAGCAATCAGATAATACAGTTGGCTATTGGGACAAAAGATCCCTTGCTCCCTTTTGGAAAATCCCTATATCAGACTAAGAAAGACCGGTGCTTTCTGTAAGATGGCAAAGGGGTATTATATTTGACCCCAGAACTTCCATAATATCTAGCAAACACCAATATTTCTAGTTAATCTAGAGGAATAATTAGACAATAAACAAACTCATGTTTTCTTCCAAATTCTCTTTCAGATCACATTTCTAGAATATTCTTGCAAGTTAGCTGGTGACAAATTAATAAATATAAATTAAATCTTAACCTTATTGAATATTTCATCAGACAGTTTAGCCAATAGCATCATCTTTTGTAAGTATTTGGAATGATAGCATTTAGAGTATGAATATATTTTTAGAAATACTATTATTCTGTGGCTTTTGAACATGGCTGGTCATCCCAATCACCCAAAAGCATGATAAAAATGAAGATTCCTGGGCTACAACGCAAATTAGTTCAAATAACTTAGAAGCCCCAGGTGAGGGATCTACAACTTTTGTTTTTAATAATCTTCCAGGTGACTCTTTTGCAGTTTGGCACCAATTTTTGAATAATTCTTGAAGGCCACTGAATATTTCATTCCTTTGCCTTATGCAAGACTCTCTGTGTTAGTATTATGCCAGAAGAGCTTTGCTAGTTTCCTCTTAGGCTTGAAGTTTGCTAAGGCATTATCTCCATTCCTGTTTTGGCATGGAGACAAAATTTGTCTAGCTGCTTTTTTCACTCATTGGCCTTACTGAGTCCTGCCATTTGGAACTACACAGAATGAATCGAATGCTACATCACGTTCTGATACCAGCTGTGTCTTTTTCTTCTATAGGCGTTTTACTTCTTTAATTAATTATATTATGGATTCAAGTTCTTGTACCATTGTCTTCATCCACAATCGGATACAACTCAGGTTGCTTATGCTCCTCCTGGAGTATGGTGGACTCAGCACCATGCCGTGTAATCAGCAAAAGAGGAGAAGAGACCATTTCCCTTTTCCTGAACACTATACTTGCATGGATGTGTTCCAAGATAACAGAAGTGACTTATACTATTCTATCCCATTATTGGCTAATATTGAGTTAATTAAAACCTGAAGTTGTTTTCACAATGTGCTGCTTTTAATCCACATTAGTTCCCATGCTGAACTTACGCATTTTAACATCGAAAGATTTTTTATTTTTTTTAATTTATTTTTGAAGATTTTATTTATTTATTTGACAGACAGAGAGAGAGACAGCCAGCAAGAGAGGGGNGCTGCTTTTAATCCACATTAGTTCCCATGCTGAACTTACGCATTTTAACATCGAAAGATTTTTTATTTTTTTAATTTATTTTTGAAGATTTTATTTATTTATTTGACAGACAGAGAGAGAGACAGCCAGCAAGAGAGGGGGCACAAGCAGGGGGAGTGGGAGAGGAAGAAGCAGGCTCCCAGTGGAGGAGCCTGATGTGGGGCTCGATCCCAGGACGCTGGGATCATGCCCTGAGCTGAAGGCAGACACTTAATGACTGAGCCATCCAGGCGCCCTTAACATCTAAAGATTTTTAAAAAATTAAGTACCAGTATTTAAAATAAGATACATTTGTAACATTTCTTCATATTAGATCTGATCTAAAGTTTTCCTAGGTCAATCTTATTCTGCATCCTCATTCTTTGAACCAGCTCTGGTTATTCATTCCTACTTCATATCAATCACAAATTATTTACACAAGCCATTGATAAACCTTTCAAGTCACTGAGAGGGCCAAAGTCAGGCTTCTGTTCACTTGCAATGATCACTTGCAAGGAATCGTTATTTTGTAAGGATTAAAGTAAAAGTCAAATGAGTTTAACTGAAGGAGAAACTCATAGATCATGCATNGCATAGATCATGCACGCGCTTCACGATCATGCATATTCAGTAATGTATTATAGACCTTGACCTGTATTTCTAAACATGTGGACTTTAAAAGGGTTTAATCTCCTCTATCTGGAGTTGGTGAGTCTTATTACTATTTTACTCTAGGTATTCTCTGATTTATCTGACTTACATAATTAAGTTCACTTCCTCCCTTCCCCCATGGGTTTTATCTTAAATTCTTGTAAGAGTTCCCGTAGGAAATAGGAACCAAGGTACATTGCATCTGCTTTTCGATTCTTCTTTTTCTGGTCTTGAGGTTAAAGAGTGTGACAACATCCACTCTGAAAGTTGGTTTTAAATCTCTGTGTTTTTGTTAGAGAATAAGTTAATGTTAGGAATAATCATACGATTTGAAATAAGACTAAATATAGTCTTCAAATCAAAATAAAAAAGCTTTCTACTTAGTGGCACTTAAAGGTAAAACTCATACAAAGCTAGATTCAGAGCTTCTGTCAAAATCTGAAGACACCCTTCCCAATCCCATTTTGTCTCCATCCTTTCTTAAAATCGCTTTCAATGTTTTCTCTTCTTTGGATTCCTTTTGCAATTTTTATAGTTTCCACCATCATCATCTCTAACACAGTCTTCTACAATAGCTTCCCAATTTATCTCTCTTTTTCCATTGCCAAAAATCAGATATGGAGGAGAATATAAAAATAAGGAAACCTTGAAATCAATATCATAAGTAATTATACCATTTTATGGTAAAGCCTATCATATAATTATTATACAGTAATTTTTCAATACAGTTACGAGTATCTGAATGTTATTCATAGAGAAATTGTGAAATAGCCCCTTCTTCCTTTTTTTAAGATGAAAAGATTAAGGGAATGTCTTACTATCTTTAAATTATTAAAAATCCACAAATTAGCTTCCTGAAATGTAAATTTTGGCTCCATTTATTTCTAGTTTGTATCCCTTGCATTCAGCATTCCAGCTGGGTACTTGAAGATGTCCAGCTCTAGAAGTTCGTATTGAGGAGTTGAGAAGTCAGAGCCAGACTCCTTCCCCATCTCTCGGGGACTTGGCTGCCATCTGTGGTGAATTATTAAAATTACTTAGGAAGATTTTGTTAATATACAGATTCCCACGCCTGACCTGAGAACAGCCAAATTTAGTTAACCGTGGGGCAGGCTGGGAACTTCTGAATTTTAAACCTCCCCAGGTGATTCTGATGATCAGCCAAGGTTGTGAGATCACAGCCTTAGGAAATTGGTAAATGGGTAAGAGAAATCTGAATGCCATTGAGAGGAAGTATGCACCCTAAATATAAAATTTCACAGTTGCTACCAGTTGATGACATGTAAATGAACTCTATGAGAATTGATTCAGAGACTGAACATGCAAACCTATCCCTAGTGGATTTGGGTTTTTTTTTTTTTTTTTTTTTTTTTACTCGTATAAACCCCAACGTTAGGGTTTAAAAATATTATTGTCATTATACTAACTTGAAGAGTGAGGTTAATATTTAGCATAGTTTCGAGGAGATAATTTCAACAAACTACTTCCTTGGTAACATCCTAGACTGGATTATGTCATAATATCACACCACTTCCAAAGCCACTAAGTCAAATATCCTTCTCTCTGTCTATACCCTCTGTGTTGAGCTTACTTATTTAAAGACTCACTCTTAAACTTTGACCACATTATGGCCTCTGTCACCCCCGTCCCCCAAATCCACCTGCCCACTCTTTCTTCAGTTCCTTAATCAGTGAACAGACCATAAACCACAAACTCAACAGCACTCCTGCCAATAACATAACACATTGCTTTGCTGTTTTCCTACTACAAGTGTTTAGAAAGCCCTATTTTCCACTTTCTCTTCAACTTCTTGTTCATCAACTATGGGTTACAATCACGGATAAATTCAGGGTAACCAATTTTAAATGGGTTTTCCATCTTGCACGGCAACCTTAAAATTGTTTTCTTCCTCACTCTTTTTTTAAAAGATTTTATTTAATTTTAGAGACAGAGAGAGAACGAGCAGTGGGAGGGGCAGAGGGAGGTGGAGAAGCAGACTACCTGCTGAGCAGGGGCTCAATCCCAGGACCCTGAGATCATGACCTGAGCCATAGGCAGCCACTTAACCAACTGAGCCACCCAGCTCCAATAATGATGTTTTAAAAAGAACATTGCCTTCCCCCTCACTTTTGCCAGTCCATCAAGCTATAATATCTTTAAAGACTTGCCATTGTTTTTTGTTTGTTTGTTTCAGAGGTAGAATTTAGTGATTCATCAGTTGCAAATAACACCCAGTGCTCATTACATCAAGTGCCCTCTCCTTAACGCCCATCACCCATTGTTTTTAAGCTAAAACCCCAAATCCTTAACATTCTTTAAATCTTTGGTCTACAAGAAGCAGAATTGTCTGGCTCTTGCTGATCTTTCTGGCCTCACCTTCTACCACTATCCTCCTAGCTTTCTCTCTTTTCCTAAGTCATGCCACAGAGCTGTTAATATTCTTTGGAACGGAGAAATGATCAAGGTTCCTACAGACTAAATGAAGACAGAGGAATAGAGTTGATGTAACAATAAGTCGGACAGAAAAGGTGTATTGACAGCCTTGCCAAATGAAAGCAAACTGTTTCTGGTGTTTTTTACTAACAGGCAGAGAGAAAAATATTTTCTGGATCAACAGCTGCGTAGCAGATAGAAGGGGGTGTGCCGATTGGCACCATCAACTGGCATTATCATCTCCTTAAGTTAATGCTAAGCCAATATCATTTCATGACGATTTCTCTCCTGCATAGGCCAAACAGGTGAGTTGAATGAAGATGTAGAAAACATGAGCTCTGAATCCTTTAGATCTTTGATGGTTGCATTTATACCTGCAAGTTCTCCAGGAAATGAGATTGCTTTTGATTTACTCTTTGGTAAGTAGTGGCCGTTCTAGGGGTTTCCACTACCTAGTTTCTCTGACTTTCCTACCAGAATAGTCCTCAGTACACCACTCAGAGGAACAATATTTGGATTCTTCCAGTTTTTGAGTATGTATATTCCAACCATGCATTCAAGAATCGCATAATATCTATGAAATGTGTCCAGGACCACATGGACTCACTTTGATATGGACCTGAGTCAAAATTCCACTCACCATTAATTTATATCAAAAGCCAACCTTAATCAATTGGCCATTTCCAGTGCTCTTCATTCCTTTGTCTAAGTCAGTACTTCCATTTTTCCTGAAGAATGTTAATTTCTTAGAGTACAAGTGGGCTCATGATGAATCCTTTCAGCACGTCTGAAAAAAATATTTGTTTTGCCTTTATTTTTCAAAGCTTTTTTCACTGGTTATAAAATTCTAGTTTGACAGCTTTACTTTTAGCACTTTAAAGACAATTTTTCTCTGTGTTCTTGCTTGCATTGTCTCTTGACAATAAAACTGCTGTCACCCTTACCATGATTTCATTGTCCATAAGATGTTTGTCTCTGACTACTTTTAAGATTTTATTTTTATAATTAGGCTTTAGCAATTTGATTATGGTGTGTCTCGGTGTCGTCTTTTTTTTTTTCCTTCACATTTCTTGTGCTTGGGATTCATGGACCTTCTCTGATCTGTGCATTATGGTTTTCAGGAAATTAATAAAATTTTTGGCCATTATTTCTTTAAATTTTTTTGTTCTCTTAATTTATTCTGAGAACTCAAATGACATGTATCACATTCTAACATCGGTGTCAGTTCTGGGTAGGTTTTAATTGATTGATTTATTTCCTCATTATGGACTGTATTTTCTTGCTTTTACAGAGCTGATAATTTTTTATTGAGTGCTAGACATTATGAGTATATGCTATACATTGGTTACTAGATATTTTTTGTACTTCTACAAATATTCTTGAGTTTTGTTCTTGGGTGCAGTTAACCTACCTGAAAACTGATCCTTTTGCATCTTATTTTTAAGTTGTTGTGTTTTTGTTTGTTTGTTTGTTTGTTTGTTTTTGGGTGGGACAAGAGCAGTGCTCAATGTAAGGCTAATTATTCTTACTACAGAACCAAAATCTTCTGTTATTCTACATATTGCCTCAAGAATCTTGATGTTTTCCTGTCAAGCCTTTGCGAATGGAAGCTGTTCCTACCTTTTTGGGAGAAGTAGACGCTATTAATCTTTTTGGGTGCCTTTCCCCCTGGCCACAGGTATTGTTTTCACTTGTATATATTGATTGGTAATTAGCTGAATACTCAAGGGACCCTCTATAGATCTCCAGTGTCCTTTTTTGTGCAATTCTCTCTTCTTTGTGTCACTGTCCTGTGAACTCTACCTTCCTTGGTCCTGTGGTCTCCCCTGACTCAAGATAGTCTCTTCAACTCATGGAGTTTACGGCACTCCACACCACAGGGTCTCTGTCCTTTGTTCTCTGATGCCCAGTGTCTTCTATATCCTTATTTTATCTATTTCATCCATTTTTTAAAATTGTTACACACGGGAGGGAAAATCCAGTCCTGTGTCCCCATCTTTCCTGGAAGCAGAAATTTCCTTAGTGTTTATTTATTTTTTTTTTAATTTTATTTTATTATATTGTGTTAATCACCATACAGTACATCCCCAGATTCC
>NC_048225.1:96611903-96719361 GCF_002007445.2 Ailuropoda melanoleuca
TTCATTGGAAAAGTGTCTGTTCATATCTTCTGCCCATTTTATGATTTGTTTATTTGTTTCTCGTGTATCCTTAGTGTTTAGATACCTTCTTCTGCAACAGACCAAGGAAGTCCTGGCATCTCAGTTTTATTCAGCATGGGCCACCTTCGAATTTGGTTTAAGTCAACCAATAGAGTTATCTGTTAGAGCTACTTCTAGTTGCGTAAGTGAATACATCAAATTCAGAATCTCTTATTAGTGTACCCACGTTAAATCTGGCAAAATATTATGCTATATTTCTTCCACCCTAATCAAAAATTGTTAGGATCCACTCCCTTTCATATATCCCAGGTTTCTGTGGATATAAATTGGAAAAAAACTTGAAAGTCTTTTCATGCATATGATTCCTCCTCTCGGATCACATATGTACCCAGCCCTGGAAACTGATAGAATTTGAAAATGCCATTGGTCTAGCAGAAATGACAACTGGTTGAGGTGGGTCTTGGTAAGGATCAACATTCAAAATTTCTTTGCGGAATTCATTAAAGCTTCCTCAAAATAAATATTTCTCATTGCACTGTAACTTGACTACCCTTTGAATTTGACTTGACGTTGGTTTTTCAGAACTTGTGACTTCTTGGCTATAAGAGATAGTTTTGTTTTGTTTTTTTTCCATGGCATTGAACATTTTTTTCTTGTTCCCTATACTAACCTTGAATTGAGAATTTAAAGCCTTGAGCTTATCTTTTTCTTTCTCCAAATTCTCCAGTACACTTGGAATCAGTCAATAGACCATACAGTCCTTAGTGTCTCTTAATTTCCATCAAAATTAGCACTATAGGCAATGCAAAAATAAGAAATACATTTATTTCCTCCTCAGATGCATGAGGCACATGTTGCTTGTTCACAAATCTCCTAAGCTTTGTTTGGCTGTGTCTAGGGCATGCTGCACGGCTGGAGTCTGCAGCAAAGTTACCCAGGTGTTTTCTTGTGGAGCTACTATCCTGCGCGAGTGGCAAAGTCATTTAAGAACACGAGATTTGAAAATCATCACAGTGACTTGCCCAGGGTTGACAAACTAAATTCCACAGATTTTGAAGCTATAAAATTAATGCCTTGAGTTATAATATTTTCAGTTTAGTTTAGCTTAGGTTATGGTCTAGGTTGTATAATTAAAAGCTCTTTCATCATGGTAAAGGTTTTGTCTTTTGAGTTTTCTGGAAAGAGAACCATAAATTCCGGCTAGAATCCCTGATTCAAGGATATTTTGTAAACCTTGTTACTGAATGCAAATCATAATAAGTGAAGTATATTAGCTAACACTACAATAATACCCTACCTATCCTAAAATTCGCTGCCATATAGACCAGTGTTTTTTTCCCATGCTCATGCTTCTGCAGGTTGACTACAGTTTGGCTGATCTAGGATGGGCTCAGCTGAGTGACTCTGCTTTAGAGAGAGTCAGTTGGGCTTGGCTCCACACTCTAGTCTGGATACAAGCCTGCCCCAGATGTTTTTATTCTAAGGCACAGTCTAAAGTTCAGTGGCCATAGAGGGCAGGCTTTTCTCGTGGCAGGTTATGAAAACGCAAGGGGGCAAGCCCAAATGCAGAGGCATGTTTGAGGTTTCTGCTTATGTCAAATGTGATAAGGTTGTGCTGAGCAAAGCAAGTCTCAGGGCCAAACCCAACAGCAATGGGAGAATATGGGGATGTGGGTTCCTCTACAGTGGGAGGGTAGTAAATGTGTCCTAAATCATTCTGGATCAAATAATTCTGCTTCTACAAATCTATCCTAAAGAAATAATCCAAAAGTTACCAATCTCTTCATTTGTAGTCAGATTAAAATGAACCAATAAAATACCTAACTATCCAATGATAAGGGATAGTTAAGTAAAGTAGGCTATATCCAGGGAATATTACAGACATCTACAAAAAATAATTATAAAAATATTTATGAAATATTGAGAAGTAAAAAAGGCAGCATGAAGCAGAAAAAAAAATTGTCAGTTATAAAACCAAATATCAATGTGGCTGCTTCAGCATTTTAGAGGAATGACGAAATTCTTCTTAGGGAAAAACTGTTCTCTTTAGGAAGGATCGAAGAAGGGGGTTCTCACCCAAGCTCAGAAAAGGAAGGCCGCAGGCCAGTCTAGATGGGAGAGATTTAGGAAGATTAGTAGCCAAATTGCTCAGCATAATAATGTAACAAGAGTTTTCAGTTTTTGCATTGGAAGCTTGAAAAGATAGAATTTAGGGGTGCTTGAAAAGATAGAATTTAGGGGCTCTTGATCAAGAAAGAGAGAAGCAAAAGGAAGGTCAACAATATAGCAGTGCCAGGGACTAAGGAAAAGTTGCTTTTGTAATGAAACGAACATCTAATTCCATAAGAATACTTTATCTTAATTTTTAACTTTACATCATATGTATTTATATGCATATATTTTAGTTACAAAAGTTTCATTTTGTCCTGATGAGAATTTTTATTTACTCTCTTACAAACTTGCAGTTTATTACATAGTAAGAAGAGCATGATAAATACTAGAAATCAGTTAACACTTGGATAAAAACATGATGGTTGCTTTACCCATCAGTTGCAGAACTGGGGGCCACCTGGTTAACCAGTTGGTTGGATTTAAACCTTAGACCTGGAGGTTAGTGAACTTGAGCAATAGTAACACCTGCTATTTGTTTTTAAGTCATTTTCCTGTTTGTTTGTTTGTTTTTGCAATAATGTCTCTCTGCTATTGCTAAACCTTTATAAAATACTTCCCCCCCACACCCTTAAATGATGCAGCAGCAATGTAGCTTTGGTGTTTTGGAGAATCCTGGAATGGAAGCTAGGTGCTAAGAGAAATGGTAACAGAAGCTGTAGAGAAGTCAGATGAGTTTAGGGATCCAGAACAGTACCATCCAGAATTTTCTGCAATGATGGAATTCTCCATATCTGCCCTGTCTGATATGATAGCCGCCTCTAGTCACCTGCACCTATTGAGTATTTACAATGTGGCTAATGTGTCTGGGGAACTGAAATGTTAACTAATTTGAATTCAGATAGGCACATGTGGTTAATGGCTACCATATTGGACAGCACAGAGCAGGCTAGAGAAAACTTGAAATCATGAAACCATAGAGAAAACTTGAAACCAAAGAATCAGGAGAAAGTAAGCAGGTTCTCTGTCATTCAGAAATCTCAGCACTAGTGCAGAGGGCACTGGATTTCTGGGAATCACATGAATTAGAAGCTTAAAATATTTTCTTTAGTTATTTAAAAAAGAGTGACCCTAAAATGTTGAATGATAACACTTACGTTGTATGAACTTAAAGTTGCAAAGCAGATTTCTGTGTTCTGAGAAGAGATTAGAAGGATATATTTCAAAGCATTACCTTTAGATGGTGCGATTATAAATAATTTCTCTTTTTTCTTTGTATTTATTGCATTTCTCAGATTTTCTCCATAAGCATGGATAAGTTTTTATTTTTGTTTTTTGTTTTAAATTGAATTGGTTGTTTATCTGGATCATATTTTGAAGTATTAGTGACACCCACCTGCCCAAATTTCCCCATTTCCTTCCCCATTCAATTGATCAAGTTACTGACTAAATGGGCTACCTTGCTTCTGGGAAAGTATGTGGTCAGCAGGAAGCCAGAAGTTCTTTGCAAGATTTCCGGTGTTTGGTTTGAGTGTGTAAGGTTTGCAAAATTATTAAGAGAAATTGGGGGTTTGGAAGAAACAGAAGGAGGACAGGGGTGAAGCTTGCCTCCAGAAAGCAGCAATTTCTAGGGATTGAGAGAGGGGTCTGTGCATTTCAGAGGACAGGCGACCAGAACGAGCTTTCTGATAGTGCTGAGGTCTTGTGTGATTTCCCAGGGAGATGGCTGCATACTCTGCATAGGGAGAAGAACTTATTGACCCTGCATTCCCTGCCTTACAGAATGGTCCCATGTCTCAAAGATGGTGTGGAAACAACAGAAAGCTGCCATTCCCGAATTCGTCAGACAATGGCAAAGAACATTTCAGTGATAACCAGCGTGGACCAAAGACTCAACCCCCAATACCCTGTCCGTTGGAGTTTGAGACAGCCCTGGGGTGGGTGTGGAGGGCCCAGGAAGGAGTGAAGAGGAATTTTCTATCAGCTGGGAAGGAAGAATTTAATTAAATTAATTAAATTAAAACTAAATTGACTTAAGAGGTTGAAAAAAAGAATGTGGAGAAAACAGAACCCTTATGCATTGCTGATGGAATGTAAAATGGTAGCCACTATGGGAAAACAGTTTGGCAGTTCCTCAAAAAGTTAAACACAGATGTGTTTGATCCAGCAATTTCACTTCTTGGTGTATATCCCAAAGATTGAAAGCAGGGACTCCAGTGGGTACTTGTACGCCAACGTTCACTGCAGCATTAGTCACAATAGCCCAAATGAGAAAACAGACCAAATGTCCATCAACAGAAAATGGATTTTTTAAAAAAGTGACATATACATACAATTGCATATCATTCGGCCTTAAAAAGAAATGGAATTTTGATTCATGCCACAACACGGATGAACTTAGAAGACGCTATGCTGAATGTAATAAGTCAGACACCAAAGGACAAATGCTGTGTGATTGCACTCATGTGGGGTCCCTAAAATAGACAACTTCATAGAGGCAGAAAGTACAACAGAGGTTACCAAGGGCTGGAAGGTCGAGAGGATAGGGAGTTCTTGTTTAACGAGCACAACATTTCAGTTTGGGATGATGAAAAAGTTCTGGAGATGGGCAGTAGTGATAATGCTTAAGTGTGATTAAAATGGTAAGTTTTACCACAATAAAAAAAATCCTTAAAAACACATTTATCTTTTTGCGTTCTTAAGTTTTATTAAGTGGGTTCAGAACAGTCTTTAGAGTTAAGTTAGCCTTCATGGTAGGGCAATAGCCTTTTAGGTTTCTTCCTGATGCCCTCTGCATTGCGGTCTCCCTACTCTTGCTAGTGGTTGTTCCTAGCCATGCTGAGCCTCGGGAATTTTCTGCCTTTGTCCTTCCGGTGCTCATTTCTCTGGCTTCGGGTGATTTCTCATACATGTGTAGCTAGTACTCAGCCAAATACTTGCGAGTATCCTTCTGTTGATTGCTGAGCAGCTTGTCGTCTCTCTGATGTTCAGCCCAGCGATTCTAGCCACCTCACGCCCCCCAAACTCCAATCTCGGCCTGTCAACTCAGCGAGGCTGCTGGCTCCCCGCCCTGTAGCTTGGTGACAGTGTCTAGCTGTTCCCGCGGTAAAGCTCACCCTGTCTGTTTCCCTTCTCACAAAGATCGCAGTCCAAGGCTGCTTCGTGTACAGTGTCTCAGGCGGATGACCCCTTCGGGATTCCTGGAGCTCTTTCTGTGTGTGGCCTCCTCCACTCTGGTACCCCCCCCGGGGAACTCCTGCTACTTGAGACTCCCTGAACACTAGTCTCTACGTCTTAAAATCTTTGAGCCCACTGTGTTCTGCCTGGGTTTTCCCTCTCCCTCTTGTGACCCAAAATATGTGTCCACTTAGGAGCCAGAGTGATTCTCTTTTCCTCTGTGTTATTTACTATCTGAAACTTGCTGTGCACATTTTATCCGGTGTGCTAGTTGTTCATGGTATCGGGGCACATCCGGGACTAGTTCGGCTGTCTGGCCAAATCTGGAAGTGTGAATTACTGTATTTTTAATTTTTAGAATTTGTTTTCTTCTTTTTTTAAAAAAACAGATCTGATCCTTTTCATTATGTCTTGTTCTTATATTACGGTTTCCACTCTTTACTTCCCTTTGAACATTGTAAACATCCTTAATGTAAGGCACGTTCGTGTTTTTCTCTTACCTGTATTTCTTTGGATGGGAGTCATCCAATTTACTGCACTCTCTCTCTTCCCTAGTTCTTTGTCTCCTCTTGTGGGGTACACATTTGTATTAGGAATTCTTCTTCCGTGGGAGTTAGTTCCACATGAATCAAGCGTACAGATTTGTGGAGGTTTTCTCCGTGGGGTAGGAGCACATTTGACTCCATCTGTCAAGGCCCCAAAGGTTTCAGTTTTTATAAGACTTATCATTTGGGGTTTTCCAGATAGACAGGGTAATGCAAATTCATACAACACACCAAGCGAGTTTCAGAGGCAGGCTTCCTATTTCTTTTTTCTCCACCCCCTTGCTTCTTTGCTGCCTCGCTGGCTTAGTGAGTGAGGTATTCTCTCAGATTTACAGAAAGGCCCATTTCTAGGTGGCAATGTTGCCTGGGACTTTGGACTCAAGTCTAGAGCTTCGTATGTGCTAAAACCACAGTCCCCATAGGGATTTACTTCATTCTGGCTCCTTCCTAGGTCACCGGGTTTAGCTCTTGCTCACTGCATTGATTTTGAATATTCTATTTGTTCTTTTACCTGGGGACTTCCCAGTCTTAATTTCAAGCTCAGCTGTTTTAAAAATTAATTTGGGTTTATCATATCCTGTTTTTCCAAGCCTTTTGCATGGGATGGGAAGCTTCAAAACTCAGTCCTGTCCACCATATTGCCTTGAAGGATGTGTGGTATTAAGAACTACATCTTACTGCCTCTCGAGTCATACAGTTTCTGGAATCATACTCTTTAACTTTTAATGAATGTATTATTTATCTCCTGCTTTGTTCCAGAGAGAATTTTCAGTGCCAGTGGTGAATTTTTTATATCCTTGTGTGATTATAAGGTCCTTACGTGGCGTGGAGCACACTGCTTTAGTTCCTGCACTCTGGGACACCTGAAGCAACACCAGCCTAGAGCAGTGCAAAGTAAGTATCTGTTGAAAAGAACAGAAGGAAAGTTTCTAAAACTTTTTAAAGAACTTGTGTTTATTAAGTTCAACTTCTTTAAAATAAAATGTAAGACAAACTTTCACTTTTTTTTATTGGACTGAGGATAACTCTTGGCTATTTAAATACGTAGACAATCCCTCAACCAGTAGATGTTTTTGATTTCCTCTATTAACCTGCTAAGAAAATAGAGCTTTAGAAAAAAGCTCAATAAAAAAATAATACTTCCCCAAAGAGGCAGTGCTTCAATTTGCTAAAATGGGAAGTGACAAAATAGATCCTCCAATTCTTTTAGATTTTATTGGTTATCACGAAGGAATTCAGATACACAAAGAGGCAGAGAGAATGACATCATAAATGTCTAGCAAAGAGTGTAAGAAACAAAACTTCCGAATGGAGATGCGGGGGCCAGGAAGGAGTGGGTGGTGGTGCTCTCTCAGGAGTCTGTTATTGGATCCCCAAGGGACATCCTCCAGATCTGGAGCCAGAGCAGAGTGAGATGTGGAAGCAGGGGCCCCTTCTGTAGGGAAGAAGCTCTGAAACCCCCTCACACTCGCTGCTGGTAGCTGTACAAGGTGGGGGGGGGTTGTCTCCCAGAGGGCTGTATAGCGTGGGCACTAGAGGGACCTCTGGTTGACCTCTCAGCCAGAGACTTCGGGAATAGTTGGATGCACCCCATTCCTCCTCATTTCAAGAAAATCCCTGAGAGACCCTTAGTTGGAAATTTACGCAACTGGATTGCCCCAGACTTCCCGAAGGAGGAGGAACGTCTTGCTGCTTTTGCAAAGAAAAGAATCATTTGGAAAACTTAGGACTCTGGATATTCTTTTAGAAAACTTTTCTAAGGGGGGGCACAGAGAGAAAGGGGGCACGATGCCAATGTGAGACACTTGAGGAGCACAGTTGGGAAATAATTTATTTGGGTGCTTGCTTCCTTCATCCGAATCTCGGGGAAACCTCTCTCCAGAAGGATTCAGTAGCAAGGGGTGAGGACAGGCTTAAGAGCCAAGTGGCCTCAGCACTGAGCAGAACAAGCTCCATGGGCCTTATTGCCAAACTGAGGACAGTGTTCCATCCCGTGGGCAACTCCTCCCTCCTACAGGGCTTTTAGAAGAACCCATAAAGAAAAAAACTCAAGCTATATATTGGAAAACACTGAAAGCACCCAAATGTCTGTGACTTCCATGACATTGTAAAAATTAGATTAAAGTTTACTAAGAAAGAGGGAAAGTAGCAATGATAATGGAGATTCTCCAGAGACAGGTAAAGACATCCCTCAAGTTGAGTCTATCCTTTTGGCACTTTAAGACAAAACATGAATTCTGTGGACAGAATGTTAAACCCAAAGGGAAGGAGGGATCCTTTCTCGGAAGAACTTATACCAATTTGGTTCAGTTATTTTTACTCCTCTGCAGGGATTGCCCAGACAGGTGACTCATTCCTGTACCAGGGACTTTTGAAGCCAAGGCCAGGAGTTAATTTCCAGCTCTTGATTAGACTGTAGAGTTCACTTACCCATGCTAGAATAAACCTTTGCTAGTCTTCAGTATAACTTATTTAATTTGCAGGCGAGGGCCTTGGGGTCCTGAAACACAGGCGGTCATACCACTCAGTGACAGCTGGGACTGCAATCTGATGTCCTGACACCCAGCCTCATGATTTTTTCCCTTACAACTCAAAAGCTCTTCTGGGCTGGGAACACGCTCAGAGCTGGCTTACCTGTTAAAGACAATTAAGGAAATACTGACATCAGTGGAGAAGTGACTTGTTCAGCTATAATGGAACCTTTCCAGGGGCAGGAAAATAGATATGGGCTAGCCTGTACTTATTACCTGTGATGGGAAGGAAGAAAGTGGAAGTTTACAAACTCAACTTTAGACCTTATATTTATTCTAAAGTAACAATCTGTGATTAGTTTTGAATGTATCTGGTTGGATTATTAGAACCACAAGTAATTCCAGTCCCTTTTGTGTTCAGTACTGTCTGAGAAGGAAGACTAAGTTTGAGATGAGATCTTTGGGTTTTCCTTCTCATTATTGTTGAAAGGAGCACATGAGGTGGAAAGGCAGGTGACAGAAGTTAAGAGAAATCGAGGTTACGATTCAGTTGCTCTTCTGTGTAGAGTATGTTCAGAATGTGTTCTCTACAAGTCCATTCGGCAGGTTCTGAAGGTACTGGAAAGCACAGTGGACCTCCAGGTGGGCTTGGGGAGACTTGTTCAGATGGTAGAGAACCTTGACGGGACCACAAAAGAATGTGACTCAGTTCCATCTCTCTTCCCTTTCCGTTGTCTCACTGTTTTATTCAACTCACAATTCCTTTGATGGGAATAGAATGAAATGGAAAATGGAAGTAAGAACAAGAGAAATAAGAACTTTTTAAAGAAAAGAACCAGAATTGGTCATCTTCGCAGCCGGCTCCAGCCCCCACGCACATCCACGCTCTGTACACGTGGTGCCTCATAAAGACAGTTAACAAAGACACACACTTAGCCTGTTTCTTTCTTTCTTGTTTGTTGGACTGCATAGCATCTTCTCTTTGTCATTCTTCGAATTTATGGCAGAAACCTTAATGTAGCAATAACTAACCCAATGGTATTTTAGGAAGATGGCGTAGAAAAAGTGTGGGAAGATAGAAAATATGTATTCATATAAATTGTATGTATATAAAGCCTCTCAAATTTCTGGACATTTTTTATTTTGATGGTCAGCTCCATTCAGCTTGATATATGCACTTTTCTGAAGTATTTTTCTCTTATCTCCTGCTAACCTTCTCACATTCAAAAACCTCATTGTTCTCTTTATTATGTAATTTTACAGTGACTTATATTCCTATTGGATTTAAGCAGTTGTACAAATATTAGCTCATTTAATTATCATAATTGCAAGTGAGGGGAGGTCTCATAAAAGGCACTAAATTTGGAATCAGGAAATCTATGGTACATGTCCATCTCTGACATTTACTTGTTTATTGAGATTGGATTATTTTTAAGATCTCTTTACACCACATGTTCTTCATCAGAAGACAGAGACACAAACATTTTTCCTACCTCCTGGCAAAGTTGTGGGAAGTGTTGAGAGACGCCATGTGTATAAATGCAGGAAGTATTGGAGGGTTCTCAAATGTTGATACTGTTACAGATAAAGAAATGAAGGCTCAGAAAGATTCACTTAGTAAATGAAGGAGAGTCATTACAAAGGTATCTACCTTTTTAAAAATCTTTTCAAATTTAAATTCAATTAATTAACATATAATGTATTATTGTTTTCAGAGGTATCGGCCTGTGATTCATCAATCTTATATAATACCCAGTGCTCATTACATCACATGCCCTCCTTAATGTCCATCACCCAGTTATTTCATCCCTTCACCGCCCCCCTCCAGCAACCCTTAGTTTATTTCCTATGATTAAGAGTCTCTAATGGTTTGTCTCCTTCTCTGGTTTCATCTACATTTTATACCTGAAACAATTTTATTTTTAAGAAAGTCTGAGGGCAGGGGCTCCTGGGTGATTCAGTCAGTTAAGTGTCCCACTCTTGATTTCGGCTCAAGTCATGATCTCAGGGTCACGAGATCCAGCCACAAGTCAGGCTCTGTGCTCAATGGGGAGTCTGCTGGAGATTCTCTCTCCCTCTGTCCCTCCCCCTCCTTGTGCACACACTCTCTCTCTCTCTCAAATAAATAAATAAATCTTAAAAACAAAAGTCTGAGAGCGATATGTAAGTGTGAATAACATTAGCTCGAAAATTTAGCTTGAGGCTGGCTTGCCAAAATGGTCAGATAGCTAACTGACTCCATCACATACGTAAGAACCACTAGCATCTTCATTTTTTTTCACATTCAAATAAGTGAACTTTTTTCAATTAACATATAGTATATTCTTAGTTTCAGAGGCAGAGTTCAGTGATTCACAGTCTTATGTAATACCCAGTGCTCATCACATCACATGCCCTCCTTAATGTCCATCACCCAGTTACCCCATCCCGCCACCCACCTTCCCTCCAGCAACCCTCAGTTTGTTTCCTATGATTAGAGTCTTTGTGGCTTGTCTCCCTCTCTGCCCTCATCTTGTTTTATTTTTCCCTCCATTCCCCTATGATCCTCTGTTTTGTTTCTTAAATTCCACATATGAGTAAGATCATATGATAATTGTCTTTCTGTGATTGACTGATTTTGCTTAGCATAATACCCTCTAGATCCATTCACATTGTTGCAAATGGCAAGATTTCATTTTTTGATGGCTGAGTAGTATTCCATTATATATATACACATCTTCCTTATTCATTCATCTGTCAATGGACATCTGGGCTCTCTCCATAGTTTGGCTATTGCTGCTATGAACATTGGAGTGCAGGTGCCCCTTCAGATCACTACATTTGTTATCTTTGGGGTAAATGCCTAGTAGTGCAATTGCTGGGTTGTAGGGTAGCTCTATTTTCATCTTTTTGAGGAGCCTCCATACTGTTTTCCCAAGTGGCTGCACCACTAGCATCTTTAATATACGTTTTTATACTAGAATTTTAGACTTCACACAAAAGGATCTTGTTAATATTCTAAAAACCGGACACTACTAATTTGAATAAAGTAAAATTTAAATAAAGTTTTCAGTCAGCGGAAAATATTTCCTCCCTACATAACAAGATAAACTGTGGAGACCCTGATGACATTTACCCAACAGCAGCCACAGTAATTCCTATTTATTCAAGGCTTCAGGTGTTTCCCAGTGCGACCATGCCCTTATTATACAGACACTTGAAATACATTTCTACCACTAGATGGAGACATAACCATAAGTGATCAAAGTTCACGTGCCTGTTTAAAAGAAGGAAAAAAAACCCCTCACCCTCCCTTCCTATGGGAAGGGACATACACATTAGTAATACAATGTGATAAATTTTTTGACATTCTTATATACTTGTTTAAATTTTTACTATTTCATTAATACAAAAGGTTGACATGTGTAAATGTTCCAGGTAATTTCCAGATACTGTATATTAATATCTCAAATCCCTGCGACTGAACAACAGAAGGTGGTCGGTTGTAAAAATAGAATGAAGTCAAATTGCATATGTACAGTTATTAGAACAGTGTCTAGAACCTAGTTTTCTATTTAAGAATGGTAAAAGATCTAATAAAAACTTATGTAGTGATACTTTCCATCATGGAATTAAAAAAAAATTTTTTTCAGAATAAGCCTAGATAGATGCATTTACTTCATCAATTCTGCCTAAAATTCTTTTCACTCTGTAGATTCAAGACTATCTTTAAACTAGAAATATCTTCCTTTGTTATGTCTCTAGTTATTGTCTACAGCGAAACTGTTTTTATGTACATTATGTGCTTATATGTGTATATATGTTTTTATAAATTAATATATATACATCTTTTTATAGGATATAGATCATAAAAGTGAGATTTCTAGGTTAAACATCATCTGTATTTAAATGTGATCATTACTGACAGATTACTGTCCAATAGTTGAAACAGACACTTCTATCACTGATGTGTAAGTTGCTCTACCAAAATGTTTTTAATACTGAATCCCTAAAATTTTGCCGATCTGATGAATGAAAATTAATTTATAATTTTTTGCTTGCACATCTATGAATACCTGAGATTGAACTTCTGTTCATATTTTTATTCTGTATATGCAATTTTTCCTCTGTAATTCTGTATTTGTTGTTTTATCCAATTTCTTATTTGAGTGTTTATCTTTTTAACTGTAGAATTCATTTTATAGTAGATATTAATTTGTTATCTATTATATTGGTTGTGAATTGTTATCTATTATATTGGTTCTCTCTAACTTACATTTATAGTGATTTACGCCATATATAATGTTGAAGGTAACCAACTATTTTTCTTTAGAATTTTTGGTTTTCTGGTATTGTTTAAGTTTATTCCATTGTTATTCTCAATTCTTATCACATATATATGTATATATACACTTTCACATAAAGATAATAAAATGATATATACATATTTAAATTTTAGATGCTTAATCTACCTGGATTTAACTTCAGTAAATGATGTGATGCAGCAATCTTTTTGTCTTCCAAAACAATACGCATTTATGCTGGCCTCATTTTTATAAAATACTCTATTCTTTTTCTACTGACTAAAGATATCAAGTACATCCTAAGTTAAGTTTTGGTATAATGTTAGATCTGTTTCTCTACTCAAACATTTCACTATATTGGCTTATCTACTCTGAAATATGTATTAAAACCTTTCATGACTAATTTAATTTTATAATTTGACAAGTCATGTTTCAAATAATTAGAGATAGAAAACGATGGCTATTACGAAATTACAGTAAATCTCAAAGTCAGCCTAACTCCTGCCTTCCTGTTGTTGCTGATAAACAACTTCACTTGCTCCTCTCTCTGAGGGACAGGATCAAGCTAGGTGATTCCTAGCTTTCCTGAAACCTAAACACAACACAGGGCTTCCNAGGGCTTTTTTTTTTTTTTTTTTTTTTTTTTTTTTTAGAAGCAGGTCCCCGCGGAGGAACCCGATGTGGAACTCGATCCCAGAATGCCAGGATCACGCCCTGAGCCGAAGGCAGAGGCTTAACAACTGCACTATCCAGGCATCCAACACAGGGCTTTTTAAAAAAAAAAAAAATTTCCATGACAAATTGTTCCATTGTCTTGATTTGAATTTTTTTTTCTTACAGTAAATAACTGTTTTCTTGGAGCAGTGTGGCATACTGTCCTGTTATAAATTACCTAAACTTAGAAAGACCTTTGTCTCCGAGTGGGACTTTCAGGAGGGGAAAGCCTGGGTTGGCTACTTAACTGTGTGCTCCCCTGGTTGGAACGGATTTCTGCCAATCTCTCCAACAAAGAGTCTCAGATCTGTATTATGTAAAAGTCATCCTATGGTTTGTAACATAGTCCCTGAAAGTATGGGCTTCTAATTGGTTCCTTTAATAATACTAGCCTTGGTTATAATACTTACATTCATGTATCTGTTTTGTTGAAGATACAGATACTTGTGAGCTGGGGTGCCTGGGTGGCTCAGTCAGTTAAGCATCGGACTCTTGCTTTCAGGTCAGGATCTCAGGATCCTGAGATCGAGCCCTGTGCCCGGCTACCTGCTGGATGGTGGAGTTTGATGAAGATTCTCTCTCTGCCCTCCTGCTCTAAATAAATAAATACTTGTGAGCTTTCTTTTTAAGAGCTTTGACGTTTTCTTTTTCCCCATTATTCAAAAGTAAAATCCAGTGTCCCTTTGGATTCCTTATTCAAACAGAGAATTAAGAGTTCTTTTCTCTTTTAAATTAACAACTCTCTGGGGACTGAATGATTAAACTGAGGCGGGAGTGTGTGCTTACAGGTAAGAGTAGCCTCCATCTGGGGCTCAGAGGGAAGACCATCTGTCTGCTGCCACCTGTCCCAGAAGCTGGTTGTCACTGAGGTTGGATCCATAGGATTCAGATCTTTTTTTTTTTTTTTTAATGACTTAAGGACATCTGCAAGCTTTTGAATTTAAAGAAAGATGATTAAACTGCTTAATTCCCCATTTCTGGTTCAATACTTCACCTATCAAACTGGGAACCCTGATCTGGTAAAAGAGAGGAATGATAGGCACCTCTGAGTTGAACAGCCTCTCCCTGCCCTGGCTCATTGTTTGCTATTTCATTTTTTTTTTTTCCTTTGGACAAAAATGGATGGTCAAAACCTTCACATTGTTGCCCAAGCATTTGATGAAATTCTACTACTGAAGATGATGTGTTTTTTCTTCTCTGAATGAAAGTCCATGAATTAAAAGATGGGGAGTGGGGAATCCAGGTGAAATTCATGAGTCCTAAACAGGGTCTCCAGCCTTCTGGAAGCACTTTGTTTTCAGGGTCCGCATATTTCCTGAGAAGTGAAATGGGCATATTGAAGACAACCCTGATATATTCTGAATATAGCCCAGTTCAGCAAGGAGGGAACGTTGATCAAGAACCGTTTATGTGCCTAGTTCTTTAATAGACAATAATGTTTTCCAAATGCAATGGTATATTAGTACAAAAAGACCACTAATGCATGTATAAATCAGAGAAGAGTCTCTAAGACTTCAAAAAAATGTAAGAAATCAAGAGAATATTTTGAATGTTTTAAATGTGCTCTTTTTTTTTTTTTTTTAAAGATTTATTTATTTATTTGACAGAGATAGAGACAGCCAGCGAGAGAGGGAACACAAGCAGGGGGAGTGGCAGAGGAAGAAGCAGGCTCATAGTGGAGGAACCTGATGTGGGGCTGGATCCCACAACGCCAGGATCACGCCCTGAGCCGAAGGCAGACGCTTAACTGCTGTGCCACCCAGGCGCCCCTAAATGTGCTCTTTCTGAAATAAAAACAAAAACAATGAAACAACAACAGAAACCTCTCTAGTTTGAAGAAAATGGAAGCACCTATCTTGCAATCACTGTGTTTGCAAAGACAACCACTGTTTATATACAATAAAGAAATGAATATTCAAGGGACAAAGTCTTAAGATGTTTTTTTTTTCTAAATGTTGCCTTCCAAATAAAAATACTGGGTTACTCAAATGTTCTAACACCATTGGCTAAAGATAATAGGATACTTTGATGAGAAGAGAAATAGAATACATACACATTAGCTGTGTAGAAAAATCTAAACTAAAAATTAAAATGTTTTTCTGTCCTGTTATAAATGCTTTCTATCCTTTCAGGAGTTTTGGGTGAGGAAAAGGAAAATCTGTGGTTTAAAGGCCTCAGTGTTTCTACAGAAAATAATACATTAATCAG
The DNA here is from genome assembly GCF_002007445.2 of Ailuropoda melanoleuca. Lineage (NCBI taxonomy): Eukaryota > Metazoa > Chordata > Mammalia > Carnivora > Ursidae > Ailuropoda > Ailuropoda melanoleuca. The sequence goes on from NC_048225.1 coordinate 96,627,432, forward strand.
CAACATTCCAATAATTAGTAGTCATGAAGAGGCCAGAGGAGAAAAACAAACATGGAAGGCATTAGGCCTAATTTGGTTTTTATAATAAAAACACCACATTTAGAAATATAATATACATATAAATAACATTAGAAATGTTCGTTATTTTTACTTTTATTTAATTTAATAAACACATAGCATATTGGGCCAGGCACTACTCTAACCACCCTACAAATATTGGCAGATTTCATTCTTATAAAAATTCTATAAGGTTCTACTGGAAGATTTATAAATGAGGAAACAGAAAGGTTAAGGGGCGCCTGGGTGGCACAGCGGTTAAGCGTCTGCCTTCGGCTCAGGGCGTGATCCTGGCGTTGTGGGATCCAGCCCCACATCAGGCTCCTCCACTATGAGCCTGCTTCTTCCTCTGCCACTCCCCCTGCTTGTGTTCCCTCTCTCGCTGTCTGTCTCTATCTCTGTCAAATAAATAAATAAAATCTTAAAAAAAAAAGGTTAAAAAATCTAGCACAAAATCACACTGCTAAAGATCTCGATATACCTTTCAGTTTAAAAATTAATATATAAAATGTCCCTTTAAAATATATGAAAGTGAAATTATTTAGTGTTCTATAAACAAACACAAAATAAATAGTGAATACTATATTTAGCTATTGCATTAGCTGGAGCTGCCATAACCAAATACCATAGGCTGGGTAGTTTACGTAACAGAAATCAATTTTCTCACCATTCTGGAAGCTGGAATCTTAAAATCAGAGTGCCAGCTTGGTTAGTTTTGGTAAGGGCTCTCTTCCTGGCTCACAGCTGACCACCCCTTCACTGTGTCTTCATACAGTGGTGGTCGGTGGGGGAGACAGAGAGAGAGGGCTAGCTTTCTGATGTTTCTTCTTATAAGGGCACCAATCCCATCATGAGGCCCTTTCCTGTGACTTCTTAACACTAATTACCTCCCAAAGGCCCAATCTCCAAAGAGTTGGGGAGTTAGGGCTTCAACATATGAAATTTGGAGTGGACACAATTCAGCCCATAGTCGTCATCTTGCAAGTGATAACTTGACACTCCCATGATGAAATGACCATTGAGACTCTGCTACATTCTGCCAACTCCTCCTGAATCAGTAAAGACCCAATTGTTTTTGGTGTAGTTTGTATGTAACTATATATTTCATGTACTTCTTTTTATAATATTGCATTGAAGAAACTGAGCTTGTGTTATCTTTGGATTAGATCTACTAGAAATTATTCACATCCTTCTGGTTTAAGGCTCTAGAAGACCAACCACCACCAGCCCTGGGGCTTGCAAATATGTGTGTGTGGGTCCCTGTGACAGCTCTCACCTATTTCTTCCAACTGTGGTGCCACCCCTAGCACCTTTGGAATATGGCACCTGGGGATGGCGAGAGCGGTAGCAGATGTCCTTTATCTTCTGTGCCCCCTCGGTGGCACTCAGAACAGTCACCCACTCCCTCTGCTGGCCATGTGAAGGCAGATCTCCAGAGGTGACCACTTCTATCTCCCCCTCAGAATTTTCCAGACCATCGCTCCTCAAAGCCAATAACCCCTCCTTTCAATGTCCTTTCTTGCCTCCAATTCATGTGGAGCTGCCATGCTGTCCTTGCTCAGCCTTAGGCCATGCTGGGAAAAGATGGGTAATCTTTATATTAATGGCTGCTTTTTTTACTTCATCCATAGACCTTTGCCTGTCCTTCCAGATGATGGCAAGGTGTGGAAGGCACAGATGCAGTCCACATTGAAAGAGTTCCCATTCCAAGAATGCAGTGATTATGACCTAAAGAGTCACACCATAGGTTAAGATATACCACATACCATAAACTCCAGAGGGTAAATACAACATGACTAGAAAATGAAGTATTATTTACATTTTCACTGTCCGGAAAATGGATAACACTTGCATTTGTGGTTATCATCAGTGAGGCACAGTAACAACCTTTGAATGTCATTGGAAGCCAATGCTCACAGGTGGCACAATGAATGATCACTATAATGAATAACGATATGATTAAAAATGAGTAAACGGTATTAGGGAACCACAGAAGGAAGAAGACCTATATCCATACGAATAGCTTCTAAAGAATTATGGCATTGTGAGTAGTAACAATGTTGCCATATTTTCCTGCCACTAGGAGATATAAAACTACCCAGGAGTAGAACATCGGGCACATTTAGCAATAAAACAATGTGGGGGATCTAGGATCCAAACCAACAGAGATGGTACCTGGACACTATGAATAATGTCATGTACATTGATTAAACAATAAACACAAAATCAAGTACTTTTCCTCTACCTATTATTCTAAATTTTCATCAATAAATGACTACACTTCACACGAGATCATGGATTTTGTAATGTGTTTTTAAGCCAAATTGCATTTATAGACAGGGGATTCTCAAAAAAAAATTCCTCGGAGCCCTGCACACAGTGCTTTGTGTGGAAACGGAGCTTAATCTAACTTCACTAAAGAATTTTGAAGAGAATGGCTAATCAGATGAACTAGTTATACTGTCAGAGGCAAACATAGAAGATTTTGATAAAGAATTATGAAGATCTGAATATCAGAACAAGCCTGATAAAGAATTAGGAAAGATTCAGGGCTCCTGGGTGGCTCAGTCAGTTGAGCGTCCAGACTCCTGGTTTAGGCTCAGGTGGTGATCTTGGGGTTATGAGAGTGAGCCCCGCGCTGGGCTCTGCGCTCAACGGGATTCCTGCTTCTGGATTCTCTCTCTCCCTGGATTTGCTCCTCCACCTCAAATAATTAAATACAAATCTTAAAAAAAAAAAAAAGAATTAGGAAAGACTGGAGTGGCAGAGTCCACTCCATGTAACCACCAACACAAAATAAATCCCTGCAGACTGCTTACTAAAACTAGGACGGTGTTTAGTGACTGTAGCTTTAATTTTGTGTAAATAGAGAAGAAAATCCTCTATGGCTCTGTGACCAGTTGTTGGCTCCCTGCATGTATTCCTATTTGTATTATAGTTGCTTTGCTCAATAATAAAATCAGCTACTTCTGTATTTATTAAGATGTTCCTTTGGGTCTTGATTTCTCCCTTTCCCAATACTTCCATCTGTTTTCATATCTGGGCACAAATAGAAAACTGTGATATTTCTATGTCATCCAATGATAAACTGAAGGTATCTGGGAACCCCTATATAGGACATGATGAAAAAATTCATTACATTAAAAATATCACATAGTTATGATAAGAATAATAAAATACAAGAATAAGGAAAGGTCTTGTATATTGAATGTATATGAAATTTACAAATAAAATATTTCAAATTTTTAAATATTTTCAAACTTCAGCTTTCTCACTTACGTAGATTTTATGTAACTTTTTTATAGAATTTTGTTCTTGAAATGCTCTATATAATTCGTGATTATGAGTCTTTAATGAATCTTTTCAAAATCTTGATGGTCCTATCAATGAGAAATTTTTCTTGTACAGTTTGAAATGTTTTTGATTATTCACAATTTATAACATTTGAAATTACATTTGACCTTGAACAATGCAGGGGTAAGAGACTGACTCCCTACATAGTAGAAAATCCATGTGTAACTTTTGACTCTCCCACAACATAACTACTAAAAGCCTGGTGGTGACCAGGAGACTTACTAATAACATAGTCAATTAATACATATTTTGCATGTTATATGCATTTCTTACTGTATTTTTATAATAAAGGAAGCTAGAAAAAAATGTTAAGAAAAGCAAAGGAAGAGATAATACATTTGCAGTACTGCACTATTAAAAAAATCACATATAAGTGGACTTATGCACTTCAAACCCATGTTGCTCAAGGAAGGGTCAACTGTATACATATTTCTTTGACTTAATATTTTAAATTTACATGTATTGCATCATTCTAATGTGTCCTTTTTTTTTCTTTCAACATTTCACTTTTCATAGGAATATATGATGAGAGCATACATTGTGCTTAGGAATTCTATTTTTCAATAGTGGTGGCCTAAGATTTGGACTAATTACTCTTCAAGAAACAACCAAGGTAACTGGATTTCAAACATTAGAAATTATCTTAAACCCATTGATAAGCCAACAAAATAGCATGGGGATTGCCAGAGATAACTCTGATTGCAAAACTGAACCTAGAAAAGAAAGGGAGAATATCAGCAACAAAATTAAATCTGCCCTAGGGTCATTTACTGATATCAGAAAACTTACGTTTATCCTTTTAATTTCTTTGGTCCAGCGACTGGTAAAGGACTCTACCCTCAGGTTCAGAGTGAACCAAAAGTAAACCAGGCCTTTTCCGAACCCAACCCCAGAAGATGGTAGGGAAGGTGGCCATAGTGTTGAATGAAGCAGAAGAAATTTAAAACGAATCATGGAACACTACATCAAAACTAATGATGTACTATATGGCGACTAACATAACATAATAAAAAAAATGAATAGAAAAATAAAAACTTAACCCTGAGAATTTGTGGCAAGTGCCCAGTCATGGTGAGGATTCCCAGCCCAAGTTCTCAACACTTGGGTGGGTCAGGAAAGACCACGTTCTAAATGTGGTTTAAGGTAGTGCCCAAATGATACTGCCAAATAAATTTGGTAGATGGTAAACTAAAGTATATCTGGAGAGAGTATCTTCACCCTATGCCTTAGCGAATCCCAGCAAGTAATTCTGCAAAGAGGAATGGATAGCACAAAGGCAATTGAGCACACAAGGAAGTAAGCCCCCATGAGTGAGAACCTGCAGAAATAAGGGACAGAATGAGATGGTGAGTAGGAGGTAAAGAAACAGATCAAGATTGAGAATTCAATTTAGTTAATTAATTTGGCAGTGGCAACTATCCCGTAGTAGGCACTGGAAGCAAATAGATCGGAAGCCCACTGAGTTTTTGTATAGTCAAAGAAATTAAGATCCTGGACTTAGAAAACATTTGGCTGGTCAAGCTTTTGGGTGCCCCAAATTTCACAGGCAGTAAGTGGGCTGTAACAGCTGTATACTCCAAGGAGAGCAGAGCCTCTAACCTCCACTCGTGGTCATTCTGACGTGGCCATGGAGGAGAGTGAACAAAAAGGGGCAGATCCATAATACTTGTGACAGAGGGTGTTGGCTATAATGAGGCTGAGAATATAAGAATCAGAGGGAAAGCAGAGAACACGGGATTCCTAAACCCTTACTGATATTCCATACATAGATATGTTTGGGCCAGCAGAGTTGCAAGTGCTGTGAAAGGCAATTCCACAACAAATCTCATTCCAGCGCCGCTTTACGTATTTATAGATTCCTCTTCATTTGTGCACTTAAAAGAACTAAAACTTACTGAGCACTTCCTATGTGGTTGGCACTATTCTAAGCACTTTACGTTTATTAACTAAATTCTCATAATTCTCATAGCAATTCTATGTATTCCCACTTTACAGCTAGAAAGGCACTTTATAGATAGGTAACTAAGGTACGTAGATAAGGAATTTTCCTGAAGTCACCCAGTTGTTAAATGGCAGGAGTATGATTTGAGCTCAGGCAGTCTGTCTCCAAAATCCATGCTCTTAACGACTTAACTATGTCACTTCTCAGGATGGAGTCAATTACCCCTCCCCACCTTAAGGGCTTTAGAAATTCTTCCTTCTTTCTCCTGCATCATATCCATCAGCATACAATGTGATATTATTTTCCCCATATTTTAAAATAAAATCTCTCTTGAGCATACGGTATGTTCCACAAACATTTCTCTGCCTGAACTTTTCTGTAAAACTCTTCAAAAAAGTCCATATTCATCTGTATTGTCTATCTTCAATCTCTCTCATCCCAGTCTCTGTTTTAGCCCCTCCATCTGGGCTTTCCATTGCAACCACCCTACTGAAAGAGCTTTGCTCAAGGCCACCAATGACCTCCATATTGTAAACGCTAATGTTGAATATGAGTCTTTATCTTGCTTTTTCCATTTGGGTTCGTTGACACATGTTCTCTTATTGATGACTCCCAAATACATAGCTCAAGCCTGGACCCCACTTCAGAGCTCCAGATTTGTATTTTTGACTACTTATGTAACATCTCCACTTTGATGTCTAAAAGGCATCTCAAACTTACCATATATAAAAACAAACTCTTGATCTTTCTGTTACAGAAGTCTTCCTAAGGGAAGTAAGATTAGGAAAGAGGGACAATCGCCTTTCTGTTGATCAAGTTAAAACCCTTGGTGTCATCCTTAATTCCTCTTTCCTTTTTAACTGCACACCTAATCCTTTAACAAACCCTGCTAGTCCCAACTTCAAAATATAACATTATAGTTCCCATCACTCACCTCTGAGTCTTTACCTCCCCACCCTAGAAACTGTCAGGATGCTTAAATCAGAGACTTCGAGCAACATATGTCTTCTTTGTGGTTCACAGGAATCTTCTCTCTTCCTGATTCTGCTTCCACCTCCCTCCCCACAGCTTAGTTAGTCAATGATGAGAGTACAGGATTTCAGAGAAGAATAGCAAGAAAGAGGGCTGTCCTTAAGTTGCTCTGCTTCCACAGGTCATGATGCTCCCCTGTAGCAAGGAAGACCAAAATGTGGCTAACTGCTTGGAACTGAGAAAGAGAAAACTATAGGGAAAAAGCATTTTAGTAAATTTCCCTACTTGAGTGAAAGAATAGTTACTCTTTTTAAAGAATATTTGGGAAACTTGAGATGGACGGAAGTAGATGCAATGGGAAATAAATAAGGAAAAGAATACCACCGCTTCTCTCAACACTGAGGCACACAGGGTATGAAAATGAACCAGCCAGCACTGGGGTAGTTTGCAAAGGAAGCATTGGCTTTAGGGAAGAGGCTGATCTTAATTTAGGCAAGGGAGTGGAGGGAACGCTCAAGTTGTTGGAATAGGAAATAAGGCATTTCCACTTTGGCATTAACCAAAAAAAAAAAAAAAAAAGCTAAGGTGTGGTAGGACAAAAACTGTTAATGTTTAAGTGTTCCAAGAAATCTGATAGTGATAGTAGGTTAAATATAATAAAAGGCAAACTTCTGTGGTAAGCAAGTAAAACTTGCCACAACAAACCAGCAGCAGTGTCAAGAGTAAAGGCAACATGATCTTTGAAATCAAAGTATAATCTCACAGGAGAGCTTGTCTTGGGAAAAAATAAAATTATTCAAGTTCATGACAACAGGACACAAAGTAATTATAAATCCTACAAGAAAATGCCATTACCCACAATCTGCCTGCTGTTTATATTATTTTCTTCAAGATAACTGCTAAATATTTTTTTCAGCTTTACCTTTATCTAAATAATAAACTATAGAGGCCAACTCAATGTATTGTACTGCTGAAGTTTGATATTTCCCAATGTCTAAAATTCTTGCTCTTATAAACCTGTGTTCATTGATTCCAACTTTAAATTTAATCAAGGCAGAGTAAATATTGGGAACTTATAATTTTTATTTCTACACTAAACACGTCTTCTCTCTGAGCCTTTCCTCCTTTGAAACTGCCGCATTGTTTGCAGGCTCCATTCCTGCTCGGGGAATCTCCTCTATTTGTCCTTCCCTAATTCACATCTTGTCTTGAATGCCTCCCTGCCCACCACTCACCCATGTAGCAAAGAGAGCTTAGGTCCTCCCTGTCTTCCGTACAGGTGATGACTATAACACTTGTAATTCTACACTCTTTCTCTCAGTAAGCGTTAGTTTGGGTTTTCCTGTGATAGACTTCAAGCGAATTGAAGGCAGCCACTGTATTGCAGTTATCTTGAAAAGCTCACACCTAGCACATGGTAACCTGCACAGAGTAGGCTCTCAGGTGTTTTTCTGAAAAACTGAATCAGTGTTATCCTTGCTACTACCCTAGGAAGCACCAGACTGTCACAGCGTAGGCAGAGGAGACCCTCCCAATTAATAAACAAATGAATTAGTAGTTGGATATGTGGCTATACACAGAACTTTTAGGAGAGTTAAAAGAATTTCCTAATATTAGAAACTATTAGGAAGTTATTGTTAATCTTGTTAGTTGTGATGATTGTGGTTTGGTTGAAAATATGTCCTTATTATTAGAAATACATATTGAAGCATTTATAGCAAAATACCATGATGTATATGGGATTTACTTTAAAATATTTCAACAGCAAAATAGACGAAACAATATGACAAAATAAATTTAGTTATGTGAATATTCTAGTCTATTCCAACACTTAAACATAATTGGTAAGACAATAAGAATATATAATAATCTAGAAGTTAATGTGATTGCCCTTAGGTAAACCAGTAACAAGTGACACAACTCTAATATGAGAATATGGCATGCTTGAGAAAGTACAATATGGTAAAATTTCAAAGTAAATGAAAATGTTTCACACCAGGAGAAGCAAAGGACAGCATTCTAAACTACTTATGGGAGGCAGGAGAAGAATCTCTTATTTAGAAATGCATTATTTATATCTAAGAAAATAAATTTCAAATACTACATGAGACAAAAAATGTAATCAATTATTTATTTCTATTTAGGGAAAATAAATTTTTCTTTACATATCTTCTTGAACTTGTCTTGCTATACATGTAAAACCAATGCATTCACTGACATAAATAAATATAAATAAATTAACCTCAATATTACAAAAGAATAAGATTTACAATTTGGCTATGAACATCTCACTTCAGAAATATAGACTCTTATGTTAATATCATCATATCTCTGGATATTTTTAGAGACATTAAATTAATGAAGATACCTTTCACCCTTTCATAGGGGTCTTTCTTCAAGAGGAAAAAAAAAAAAAAAAAGATTGTCCTTAAACAAAATTACAGCCAATCCATTTTATTTACAAGTGAGAGGCTAAGTCCTGATTGGATACAGTACACTGTGTGACAAAGAAAGAGTTATTCCTTCATTCTCTATTCCTTCTTTGCCACCAACTAACCCAAGAAAATCAGTGCTCTTGAGTCATGAGCATGTTTTTCCTTTAAAATATTTTGTTAACCCATTTACTCATTTCAATGGAATAAGAAAAGAAAATGCCTTACAGTCAAGGCTTATTTTATAATACGGTTCATCTCTCTTTGGCAAGTTTGCTCAGAAGAGACTGATTTTAGGTTTTTGGTTTCTTTCCAGTACCCAATTACTGTGTTTAATTTTTAATTTTCTTTGTAAACAAAAATAATGTTACACATCTAGTGAAAAAAAATCATGCATTTCCTTTTTTCATGTTCACGTTCTAAGTCTGACCGAACCTCCACACTTTCCTACATTTTGAGGAAAGTAATCACTCGAAATTTTGCAAGTTGTTCTATTTTCAGGAGGTTTGGGAGTGTACCAGGACAGATTTGCTTCTCCTTGCTTCGATGATTTTCCTATGCACCTTAAAGACAATGATAGCATGTGAAACGAAGAGCACTATTACATTTATTTTGTCCACTCCTCCGGAAAGGTCTAAGAAACTAGAAATAGTCTGCATACTTGTGTGCACTTTCTTCTTAACTCTTCTTCGGCTAAATCAGCTAGCCAATGGTTACTAGCGTCATAAACAAGACTGTCAGTGTTACACATGTGTGTCCTGAAAGTTAAAAAAGAAAGTCAACATCAAAATAATTTTATTGACTGATGGTACACATTAATCTTTGGGTTACTATGTGATAAACAATGAAAATTAATCGTTAATGCAGCATGCAAAACAAAGGCAAAATTAGTAAGTCATCCAACCTCAGCCAGTGTGGATTTTAGCGTGTAGTAGTTATAGCAACACCAACTAAAATATGACACTTGAGTTTTTTTAGTTTCTTGAAATTAAGTAGCCAAGTTAAAATTGGTTAAGATACTCCCAGATTAAAAGTCAATGAAAACCCCTGACACACGCAATAGAGAAAAGTTTCATCAAAAGACACCTCGAGGAAGACACCTAGAATGTTTCACAGATAAGTTTATAGTAAGTTATTTTTGTGTCATAATTTTGTATAACGTAAAGGAGATATAAGATCTGTAAGCAAGACTTACAAAAGATACCATAAAACAAATCTTAATATTTCCTACACACTGGAAACTCTAAAAGCCACCAAGTAAAAAAGGAGAAACAAATATAATATAAGCCAATCATCTCACGATGCAAACAGTCATAGTGAAGGCATTCCTACTTTTAAGCCCTAATGTATCCACCTTTGGGTTTTTTCCCCAAATATCTGTGGCATTGCTAGCATCCAATCATTTCAAGAAACTGAGTGCAAAGCACAAGATGAGATGATGAGTGGAGAATGGAGGACACGTCATGCTAATGAGGGATCCAATATGTTAGTCATTCACTCAAGAAAGAAAAACCAGTCTGATGAGATAATAGAGGTTTGAGCCCCTATTATCCTTGAACAGTCATGGATAAAACCTACATCAGGTGTACTGATGGACATTTTGCAAGACACAGAAATGTGACTTTATTAAACCATATACCTTTTCTGATTTACCAGAACGTCTTACTTCTGAGGCAGCACCAGTCACAGTTAAATTACAGAACTTACTATCTTTGCATGCTTTGCAGTTTTCATAAGTGTAATAAGAGCTGAATAGTAGAGAAGGAAAACACTAATTGAATTATATAATTTTAATTTCAACCGAAAAGCAGTATTAGCATTTCTTTACAATCACATCCCTTTTAAAAACTAAAACTTACGGAACCCTACATTTCTAAGAGAGGTAAGGAAATCCTTTGGTGGGCAAACGCCAAGGGTCACCAAGTGAAGGTACGTGATCGCCTTCACACTTATTAACTCTTTTCCCTGCCCCTATTAAGATCCAATTTTTAATTAAATCGGTATGAGATCAGGAGCATAACCAGGAATGTACGAAGTTAGCTCTTAACTTCAACAGCTTTTACTTCCAAAACAAAGGCAAGTGGAGTGTTTTCAAAGTGCACATGAAAAAGGCAAGTGTTTTCTTAGGGGTTTGTATGAGTGTCCTCTGATTCAGAAATAGAGGAATTCGGTTAACTGCAAACCCCAATGAAATTCAAAACAAATATTCCCTCCTCTATGTTTCAGCACCTTTAATCCCGCTGAAACAATCATGGCCAATATTTTACTGAAAAGTATGTAAAGAAACTGAAACCGCCCAGAGAGCGCCCAGTGAACTCCACATTCCTTTCCCTCCCCCTCACCTACCAGGCCCCACAGGCTTTGCCAGGGAAACCAGGCTTTGCCAGGCTGTATCAGGCTTTGCAAGGCAAACCCATAATGCTCTAAATCAAAAGGAGAGCCAGAACGAGGGCAAGGAAGTACACAGGGGGGTGGTTTACTTTTTTTCCACAGTAGTTTTGCTCAAGCATTTGAACCAACTTAACTCACTTTATATGACTTCGAATTCTGTTTGTTTTTGGTGGACTCTAAACCACATTCTTAAAAAGTTTCTGAAAAATCTGAAGTTCTATTTCACCACATTTGCTATTATAGCATCTAGAATACTTTACTGGCAGTAAACAAATATCTACTTAAAAGCCCACAAAGCCCAGGACCCGGTAGTCAGATAATTTTACTAAAAGACTGAACCATTTAGTGACTTAAAGAACATTTACATACTTCGGCTTATAATTGGCTTCAATAATACTGTTAATTTAAGGAGAAAGGTAAGAGTTACAGAGAGTAAAAAGTAGATAGCTCACATCAGCCCCCAAATTAAAACAGGACATTTAGTGGCAGCATTAAAGTAGAGTTATTTTTAATTAATGAAAAAAAATAGGCATTAGGGCAGTTTAGAAATAATTCAAGTTTATATAAGTTTTCTGAACAGTAAAATCTATAAAACAGAGGAGGGTGAATTTAAATAATCCTGTGTCTATAGGATGGGTCAGAGCCAACTATGACATCATACTTAACATGCACATTCCATGCAGGTCAGATTATTTCAAATAATACTGTTTTTTTCCTATGTGCCGCCGTTCTACCCTCTGAGGGCTTACCATGTGCCAAGCAATGTTCTACCTTCTTTACAGGGGGCAACTCATTTGATCCTTACTACAATCCCCTGAGGCAGGTGTTATATGTCCCCCAATTTACAAGTTAAGAAAAGGAGCATCAGGGAAGTGAAGTTGCCTGTTGTCATCACAAGGCATGTAAACTTCAGCCCTGGGACGATTCAAATCAAGCAGTCAGGCTCCTGGGCTGTTTATATTTGTTTCGGTATGTTTTTATAAATACAACTCAAAAAAAGGCCTAATCACAGGCAACCTGCCAAACCTGTTAGAGGCTGATTTTTCCCTAGGTTTCTGCTTCTCTGCAACACACATAATATGACCAGAAATTGTACTGAGTAGGGAAAAAAGGTGAGTTGATTAACAGATTGCAAGGTGAGAATGCGACTTTCAAATCACTTTCCTTTGACATGTTAATGTCCTTGAATCCACTGAAAAATTGAAAAAAAGCAAAAAGAGACACAAATCTATCTGTTCACCCAGAGCAGTAATGACAGAGAAAAGGAATAAAGAGAGAGCATGTCAAAAAATACAATTAAGCTAAGAGAGTTACCTTCTGATAGAGTGTCAAGTTTTACTGGAAAAAAGCTAAGAACACATTTTTCTTAAATCATCAGAATTTCTGCTCACCCTGATTTTCCATAGTGCCAGAAAATTTTGACTAGAATTAGGGTACCAATTACAGTACCAGCAACAAGTCCTTGAGGGGGAAAAAATTTGGTAACACAGTTAATAGAAACACGAGCAAGTACAGATACAACGCAGTTTCACAATGACAAACACACTGGTTATGAGCCAAGTTAAAGAAAAACAGGAGACATGAATCATATTTTGTGTGTGGCTTTCGTATGTCACTAGTTTGACAGTAAAAATTGCATGCTATTTATCCTGCTTTTGGTCAAAGAAAAATGAAATCAAATATTTGAAGTATCACCATGCTCAAATAAAATGTGCTTAACCCATTGGAGAGGTTTCTGAAGTGTTTCAACCCCTACCAGGCTCAATTGTAAGTGCTTTGATCGTTGGTCGTTCAAACATGATGACTGAGTTATGTAATTTTAGCACTAGAAGGTATCTTAGAGTTCACTCTCATTGTGCAGATGAGTGAGCTGAGTCTCAGAGAGGGGAGGGCTACAAATGTGGTTAATGGGAAGGCCATTTATTTTGGTTCCTAGTAAAGATAAAAGCTGTAGGCATTTCTCCATCACAGGAAAGGTAATATCACCCGTGCATGGAGGTTAAAACATTTACGTTGTTTACAGAATATGTTTTGTCTGTTGTAGATACGATTTCATTTAGGAAAGCTAATATTTCCTTTTGAGATTAAATGCACTATTTTGAGTTGAATGATAAAAAAATAATTGGTCAAATAAGTTGGTCATCCGTAATTTTTATACTTTGATTTTTACACGCAGTCTTTCTTCTCCAAACCACCTGTGTGCCCTTTCTCCATACCATTCTTGGTCTCCCTTTTCCTCCCTACTCCACCCTGCAATGTCCTTGAGCTCTATTCTTTGGATCTGTATTGCAAAGGAAATTACAGATGACACTAGGAAAGCAACCAAATCACAAATTGGTTCCAAATCAGCAAAACAGTCATGTTACACAATTGTACTATCATATGGATACATGATTGAACAAAACAGCTATTTCTACCGCAGGTAAATTTTTTCAGTATTTTACTCAATTTCTTTAACTGATCCCCTAGCACCATATCGTTAGCTTGGAAAGACCGTATTCGTAAAATAAATCATGGCTCCTCAAAAATTTGGGGATTCTTTTCCCTTCACCACTCCCATTAACTCCACCATTTTCAAGGGTTGTAAAACCATCCCATTTTCAATTTGAATGATAAATGAAGACAGAAAATTTTAAAGTGATCTAAAGTATCTTGATGGCAAAACCAAAATCTTATTCTTAGAATACTGATCAGCACATATATAATTCTAGAAGAATGTGCGCAGAGACTGATGTTTCCACAGGAAGCTAGATCAAAATACAGAAATATGAAAAAACAGGATTCTACATAAATGATTCTTCAGTAAATTAATAGGCGTATTACCTCCCAGGTTATAAATAAAGAAGACTTTAAAGTATAAAGGCAATAGTTGTGATCTCAAAACTCACTTGGTACCTATGGAAAAACCAACCCAAGGGTGAATCAAGGTCAATTTAAGACTTACAAGTCAGAATAAACGTCACAATGAAATTATAATTATGATACCAACACTCTTAATTGTTAATTGAAGAGCTTTTAGGTAGGATAATCATATAATTTCAGGAAATGGGTTTCTCCAACTAAAAGGAGTATTTTAGCAATGTTTCTCACTATATAGAATGATATTTACAATGTTTAAGACTTTGTAAAGCAGTTTGCCACCTCATATCCCATCACTCCAATAACCAGCACAGTACTTGGCAAATAGTAGGAAGTGTTTAGAAAATACTTATTAAATTGCATTGAATGATCTTCTTTTTGCAGGTGAGAAAACTGAGACCAACAAAGGATAAATCGAACAGTTTATCAACAGAGAAAAACTGGTTTCTAATCCCAGGTTCTGGTCACGATTTTAACTGTTCATAGTATGCTCAAGAAAAATACCTGAGGTTATTCAAATACAATTTATATTAGATGGGTATGACATTAATATACACAGTATTATCTTCATTCCTGAAGAAACTGAGTCAGAATTCCACATATAAGATCTGGTATAAATTTAAAGGTTCTATTTCTGAAGAAATGTGGGTTTGTCCAGTCACTTCAAAAGGTCGCACTTATGCATCTAATAAAGCAGAAGTGTAGTTTATATGCAAAACTAAAAAAGTTGTTAATAGGTTGTTCTTCCTTATAATCCTCCTTAACATAACAGAACAAAGGAACTGAGGTCTGTGGACAGATGAAGTCACCCCAGAAAGAGACTTTTATAGAAGGAAAAAGAATGTGCTTCAGTAAACCTCAAATTTTCAGATTGACAAATCAGAATCCAACACCACTTCCTCAGCAACATCCATAGGACCCTTGAAGGGTTTTGTTATGATCACTGGACTGTCTGTGCCTCTGTATTTTTTAAGGGAGGGAAATTCAATGCTTCTCTTGTCAGCCTAAGCAGATCAATGAAAGATCAGATGATTATGTTGTCTGATTTCTTAACTTTGAATAACTTGTAGATAATTGAAGTCACTTTAAAATGGGATTTGAGTTCATCCTACAGAGAGACAGGTTTAATAAGACACAGTGAGGACCTGACATCATAGTATCTGACACACTTCAAATTACTACTGAGGATTCAAGATTCTTGAAAGTATGTCTCCACTTGGGCTCGTCAGTACCATATGCCACATGCAGGTGGATGTAGAAAGCCCAAGTTAATCAGCATGTGGTATTTGAAGGATACAGAAAGAGCATTTTATTTTTTTTTTAATTTTTTTTTTAAAGATTTTTATTTATTTATTTGACAGAGATAGAGACAGCCAGCGAGAGAGGGAACACAAGCAGGGGGAGTGGGAGAGGAAGAAGCAGGCTCATAGTGGAGGAGCCCGATGTGGGGCTCGATCCCATAACGCCGGGATCACGCCCTGAGCCGAAGGCAGACGCTTAACCGCTGTGCCACCCAGGCGCCCCAGAAAGAGCATTTTAGATATGTCCCTGAGTAGTCTCTCATTTTTTCTTAAATATTCCTTCAACTGACCTATGAATCCCCATAAGAGATTTATGAACATCACGAAATAGGCTTTCAACAATGGTGGGGGGGTGGAAAGTAAAGAATCAGGACTACATTAATTGTCAAATTTGAGTTGTGCAGATTTTCACATAGGACAAGAGTCTTTCTACCGTTTCAAGTATCTCGTGCTGGAGAAACGAGTCGCCTGCCTCTGCTGAAGCACCTAATAGAGGTGTGACCTTGGGCAAGTTGCAAATCTTGCAAAAATTATTCTTTCAGATAAAAAATGGGACATAGAGGGGCGCCTGGGTGGCTCAGTCGGTTAAGCAGCAGCTTTCCGCTCAGGTCACAATCCCGGGGTCCTAGGATGGAGCCCAGAGTTGAATCGGGGTCTCTGCTCAGCGAGAAGCCTGCTTCTCCCTCTGCCTGCCACTCCCCCTGCTTGTGCTCTCTCTCTCTCTGTCAAATAAATAAAATCTTTTTAAAAAAGTAAAAAACTTTAAAAAATTAAAAATGGGACGTAGATACATTATAAGGTCCTTTGAAAAGTAAAATAAAAACAGAAAAATTCCATGGGGCGCCTGGGTGGCTCAGTTGGTAAGCGTCTGCCTTCAGCTCAGGGAGTGATCCCAGGGTCCTGGGATCGAGCCCCACATCAGGCTCCTCCCCTGGGAGCCTGCTTCTTCCTCTCTCACTCCCCCTGCCTGTGTTCCCTCTCTCGCTGGCTGTCTCTCTCTCTGTCAAACAAATAAATAAAAATCTTTTTTTTTTTTTTTAAGATTTTTAAATTTCTTTATTCGACAGAGATAGAGACAGCCAGCGAGAGAGGGAACACAAGCAGGGGGAGTGGGAGAGGAAGAAGCAGGCTCATAGAGGAAGAGCCTGATGTGGGGCTCGATCCCATAACACCGGGATCACGCCCTGAGCCGAAGGCAGATGCTTAACCGCTGTGCCACCCAGGTGCCCCAATAAATAAAAATCTTAAAAAAAAAAAAAAACATAAAAATTCCAGTAGAGTACTTGCCACACAGCAAAAATGCAAATATTACCTTAATAAAGGACTATTCTTACTCTTTGGTGTGGCCAGAGGGAATGATAAAACGGTCAGAAACCCATTTCAGGAAAATGCCAGTGACTGCACTGCATGATACTTTAAGCTATTTACTCAATGGTTAGGACTATACTGGAGTTTTCATATTTATTATCTCATTAAGCTTCAAAGACTTTAAATAGGGACCATAAATGAGAAGACTGGCCTCAGAAAGATTAAGTTCAATCACTTGGGTTGAGTAATTACTAAATTTAAAAAAAAGAAAAAAAAAGAACCCACAAAATTCAAACCGAGGTCTGGCTGACTCGAAAACACAAGCCTGTCTTCTTTACAATGCTGGCATAAAAAAACAAAAACAGAAACAAAAGCAAAAACAAAATACAACTATACAGAGCATGTATTCTCAATGGGGGTGGCGTTATCCCCAAAGGGTGAACAAAATCTTACTCTTTTATGTATAAAGTATAGAAACACAAAGAATATAAATAGATTTACAGTATATCTGTGGTAGTAAAATTTCACTGGGTAGTGGGGGGGGGGCGGTGATTAGGGAAAAAAAAAAAAGTCTGAAAAGTTCCCTGAGGGGGAGAGGGCAATAATGAAAAAAAGATTTTTGAGAAACACTGATACAGAGCCAGCCGAAGAGTGGATTTAGGCCTCACAATAAAGTCTTCACTTAGTGGCAAATAAGGAAGTTCTGAGATTAGTCAGTCTCTCTTTCTTAGCAGAATTAAATAGGAAAAAATTCAAATACTTCCAAAGTTCTAGTATCATCTATATCACTAACATTGCAGTGTAATCAAGAAAAGCAATTTCTTTGTAAGTAGAGTTTGCTGATCTTTAAAATAAGAAAGGTGGCAGGAATAAAATGCACAGTGTAAGGAACTTAGTCAATGACATTATAATAGCATTGTATGGTAACGGAAGGCCGCTACATTTGGGGTGGGCACAGCCCACACTTACCCGATTACTACGTTGTATACCTGAAACTAATGCCACATTGTGTCTCAACAACAATCAAATTTTTTAAAAATTGATAAAAATAAAATGAGAAAAGTGTCCCGATTCACAAAATAAATTGAAGAAATTAAGATAATTTTTAGGTTTATATTTTGCAAGTATAAGATCCCAAAGAAAAATATTGCCACATGTCTGATTTAAGAGGGAAAGAGCTCCTCTATATTTTTGAGCACAAGTTGGAATTGCAACTAACTTTAAGGGAAAGTTTCTGGGAAATCATATAGTACATACTTTAAGAATTTCAGAGAAAATAAGCACCTCAAACCTTCATTGGACGCCACTGAGCGGGTGAGAAAAAGCCCATCGACTAAACTCATCACTGTTCACATTAAATGATGAAATCATGAAGTTTTCATTCAGAATACATTTATTTCTATTTAAAATATCAAACAAACAAAGTGAATTCCAACTGTTCAGATCTTTCAAGATAAGTAGTTTAGCTAAGGAGAGGTTCATTCAAAATATAAAAGAACGATAAATAGTAATAATGATAATAATGATAATAAAATACCTACTTTCAGCTTCAATCCCTTGTCTCATTCATGCATGCATAGATAAGAGACTTTATAAGGATGTAATTTTAAAATACTCACTTTTTTTTATAAGTGTATATTTTCTATTGGGCATTCCTTATTAATACACCAACTAAGCTGTATTGCTTCTTAAACATTTCTCTTACCATCTTCTTTAAGAGTTACTAATCTTCTTGTTAAAATGTATAACATCAAACAATATTTATGAACAACAAAAAAGGGCTGGAACAAAGGCAGAAGAAATTGCAACACAGATATATCCTTATGTCCATAGCAACAGAATAATTTTAAAGCTATCTTTGCTTTAAATCAATGACAGGGAAGGGAAAAGGAAGAGGATGTAATCAAAGGTAGCATTCTGGCTTATTTGGAATAGAAGTCTAGAAACAGTCAAGGAGTAGTTTGTGAGTACTTATAAAATATTTGAGGCTTAAAAACTGTATTGACAACAGCCTCCTTCTTGTTGTTTTTGGCCCCTTAGAATGATGATGCTTTGAGACAAAAGGCAGTCAATGATAATTGACTGGCTGGCCAAATGATCTGAAGTTGCCCTAAAATTCCCTTGGAACAAGAACATGATTGGGAATACTTAGGAACATACCGGGTACCTAACGGTGTCCACCAAACATGTCGATAAACTGCCTTTACCCGACTTCTCCTCGACACCCTTAAACATTTCATTTTAATAGTATTCCTAAGACAGTAAAAAGACAATATTCTCTTCCAGGAATATGGATTGTACATCCCACACCGATGACAATTTTTTTTAACTGCCGAAGACCCAAACTTACCAGTTGCAATGATGGCGGCATCTGAAGGAAAAAAAAGAAAAAAGAATTACAAAAAAAAAAAGAAAAGAAAAAAAAAAGTAAAGCCACTGATTTGCTAGCAATTTAACATCTATATCCACAGAGTGTACTTGAAAGTTCAAAAGTAACTCTGATTTCCATAACTAAAAGAAATAATTATAAATTTATGAAAACAGTTATATATTAAACAACAGATACAGCAGTGCCTATATCTACTCAAAGAGTCAACACTAAAAACGCGAAACATGATAAAGAGTTAGTGAATACTGAAACAAACACCATATAATTCGGTTATAGGACTTGATGGCAAGAAATAAGTTTGAAAGCTTATGTAGTAAATAATCACGATGCAATCCTAGGACCAAGAAACTATCAGAAACTGAAGTCTCTCTCAGCAGACTCTATCAAAAGCTCAAATTACCACAGCACCTTAATTTTTTACCTTTCAAGGACTATGAATGGGGCAATGCAAAAATTACTTTCAAATAAATATAATAATATGCTGCTCTCCTAAGTAGCGAATGGATTTACTCAAAAGTACCCCTGAGACAGGTGACATTACACAGTAGAAAAGAGCACAGGATCTGGAGTAAATAGGTGTTTAAACTGCCAACTTTCTCCCTATTAACTGGGCACTATATGAATCATACAAATTAATCTCTGAGTCTCTAAATTCGTCATCTATAAAATGAAGCTAAAAAGGCTTATGTCACAAGGTTATCTCAAGGACTCGTGTCCAGGGAGGGGAAGTGTATGGTACATAGAACTAACTATAAGGCATACCAAGCAAGTGGCAGCAATTACTTTCTTTTTCAAAATGAGCAAAAAATGGTATATAAGATTTGAAGAATAAATTAATGGCATAAAAGAGAGCGATTTGACCCCAAATATTGGTTGTATTTTCATCATAATTATTGATTCAGGTTTAGTTTATTTTTTTCAGGTTTCATTTACATCTGTTAAATTATCTTGTATTCTTTTCTTTGCAGAAATATTTCAACAAAGTAAGCACTCTAAAAAATTTACATAAGGCGAGACTTCTTTCTCGTTGCCTTGCTCTATGAAAAATCAGGTATATTCAACCTAAAACTTTTAGGCCCAGACAGGTCATAAAAATTGAAGAAGTCAGTAAACTCCTACAAGTGTTAAAGTAATGACTAGATCTAAAGGTGTGAACACAAGCTATAAAACCAATGTGGAGTGCCAAAAGTCAAGTTAGATAATGAAATATACAACATACTGCTTATGTAAATTACACACACACACACACACAAAACAATATTGTACTACGAATGGATACACACCTGCAGCATAAGAATTAAAACATAGATAGGATGCTTACACACCAAGCTCAGGGCAGTCAGTGCCACAGAGGGAGAGAAAAAGTGGCACATCATATAATATCTGTAATGTTTAAATTCTTAAAAATAGTCAGGTAAGGGCAAAAAAGGCTTCAAGATAACAACTGTGAAGTATATGAAAATATGGTCACAATGTGTAAAACTATTTAAAAAAAACCCACGATTATTTGATACCATCGAAGAATGATCAAAAACGGGGAGGGCTGGGTTAAGATTTTGTGTATGCGCATGTATTTGGCTTTTTACGAAGGGATTCATGAAATATACAAAGGAAATTTCAACAAGGATATCTGTAATGTTTCAAGGTCTTAAAAAATTATCTGGGTGATGATGGCAAAACAGACTTCATCACAGCAGTTATGAAATCTGGACAAAACCTGGAAAAGCAATCATAACATGATTTGAAGGCAGTGGTGGGCAAACTAAGACAGGCAGAAATGGGTCAAAGCCGGAAGAGGGAGAACGGTATGGAATGAGGTTTGCATATTTGCCGTGAGTGAAGTCCCTAGGCCATGCAGTGTAGGGAGCAGAATGCAGGTGTCATATTGGCTAAGTAAGAGGATAAGTCAGAGGATGGAGTTCGAGATCATCAACAGAGCATCTGGAAAGTGAGAGGGCAAATCTGAGGGGCTGCTAATAGTTGATTTGTTGACATTTGTAGTGGTTACAAAAATATTTGCTTTAGAAAAGTAATTGAGTCATACATGGGTGTTTTATGCAGTTTGTGTGTGTGTGTGTGTGTGTGTGTTGACTTCAATTAAGAAGTTTAAAAAAAAATTAAAAATTATCTCCTGGCTCACAGTCCTGTTGAGATTTTCCAAGAAACAAAAAAAAAATAGGTATCTTTAATAGAGAATAAGAATGTCTATAGAAATTTTGGCTATCCATTAGGTAAGTTAATAGACAAGGGGACATCATGGTAGCCTGAAGAGGCAGTAACTGGTAAGAAGAGTTTCATTCATTCACTCAACGTGTATTACTGAAGTCTACAGCATATTTTACTCCACTTTTATAAAAATTGTCATTTAAAGACCCTTGTGTAAATATAGACTATTTCAAAGATTTCTGTCTTTCCAGTTACTTAGAAGACAGTGTTGAGATGCTTTAACAAATTAGCAACTCTATGGAATCTGAAGAGATCCTTCAGCATACTTAAGGCATGGGTCTCTATCAATAAACCAGACCAAGAAAATGGCCATAAGGATGGTACATATTTGGTTCTCTGAAGGGTCTTGAAGAATTCAAGGACTCCCTAAAGCTCATATAAAAAACAGAATTTCTTTGCCCAGCTTAATTTAGCATTGTTTTCATGGAGCCCCAATCTTTTTCTATATTATTGAAAAATGTTTCGCCCAAGCATACTCCCAATCTGCCCCTGAAGAAAGTCAAGAGCATTAGTATGAAAAACTCTTCCCACCATAGCACCTTAGATCCCTACTCAGGAAAACCTGAGTCATGTCAACTAACCTGAAGAGACGGTCCCTTTTCCTTTAGGTGCGTTGGTTGTCCTGGGAGTAGCTGAACTCTGTTTTGCTGTAATATGAGCAGAGGTCAATCTTTTTGTTGTATGGAGACCCTTAGTCACTGGGGCATGTACAGCAGTGGACTTTCGTGTTGCTGGAAGACTCTGTGTAAATGAAGCTTTCGCTGTGGTGGATCTGTGGGTGGCTGGCATGGCCTGTGTAGCAGACACATTTGCCATGATGGGGTTCTGGGCTGCTGGTGGGGTCTCTGTAGATTGAGCATTTGATATGGGGGATTTTTTGGATGTGGCTGAATCTTTTACTGTGGTGAGTTTCTGAAGAGTTGATGGGGTCTTTGTAGCTGAAACATGTACTGTGTTGGGTTTCTGAGGAGTTGGTAAGGCTTCTGTAGCTGAAGAATTTATTGTGTTGAGTTTCTGAGGAATTGATGGGGCCTTTGTAGCTGAAACATTTACTGTGTTGGGTTTCTGAGGAGTTGGTAGGGCTTCTGTAGCTGAAGAATTTGTGTCGGGTTTCTGAGGAGTTGATGGGGCCTTTGTAGTTGAAACATGTACTGTGTTGGGTTTCTGAGAAGTTGATGGGGACTTTGTGGCTGAAACATGTACTGTGTTGGGTTTCTGAGGAGTTGGTAAGGCTTCTGTAGCTGGAGAACTTATTGTGTTGGGTTTCTGAGGAGTTGGTAAGGCTTCTGTAGCTGGAGAACTTATTGTGTTGGGTTTCTGAGGAGCTGATGGGACTTCTGTAGCTGGAACGTTTACTGTGTTGGATTTCTGAAGAGTTGATGGGGCCTTTGTAGCTGGAGCATTTATGGTGGTGGGTTTCTGAGGAGTTGATGGGACTTTGGTACCTGAAACATTCACTGTAGTGGGTTTCTGAGTTGATGTAGCTTCAGTACTTGGAACACTCGCTGTGGTGGGTTTCTGAGTTGATGGAGCTTTGGTACTTGGAACATTTGTTGTGGTGGGTTTCTGAGGAGTTGATGTGGGCTTGGTAGCTGATGCAATCACTGTGGTGGATTTCTGAACTGGTGGTGTGACCTTAGAAATCTGAGAACCTTATGAGGAAGAAAAATATTAAAAAATATTAGCTTAATAATGCTGTCAAGTTAAGATTTAGGAACAAGTTGCTTGCTCTATGAATTCTCTCTTTCTCCCCCACAAATACCTAAATATGAATGCGACTTTTAGGAAACCAAGTCTGATTATGATTTTCCCAAGGAACTGAAACACTGCATTGTTTTTGCTTTGATATAAAGTATACCTGCAGACAACTAAAGTACTTTACACCAAAATAGTACTGAGGATCTTAAACTGTTTTCTGCATAAAGAAAAGAAACCAGGGGCGCCTGGGTGGCACAGCGGTTAAGCGTCTGCCTTCGGCTCAGGGCGTGATCCCGGCGTTATGGGGATCGAGCCCCACATCAGGCTCTTCCGCTATGAGCCTGCTTCTTCCTCTCCCACTCCCCCTGCTTGTGTTCCCTCTCTCTGGCTGTCTCTATCTCTGTCGAATAAATAAATAAAATCTTTAAAAAAAAAAAAAAGAAAAGAAACCAAAGTCAGAGTTGCCAGTGATCTCATTCTGTGACACACCCCAAATTAAGACATTTTCTCTCACAAAATGTTTTCCTTTGCTCATGCCAAGACCAAAGAACCAGATAGAATCACTGGACAGACAGAGATAATCACAACATAGTTCTTTTTCCCAATGCTTTCAGGACATGTTAGTGACCTTGGGAACTTGTTCTGTTTCACTCCTTTATTCAAGTAATACAGTCAATCTGAAAAAAATAACTCTTTTTTCCTCTTGTGCTGGTTACCAACATGACACATATTAGTTTAGTCCCCCTTTGGATTGCAGGTCAGGTACCAAACATCTGAAGTGCGACCTTGATTAACATCCTATTCTGAGAATCGCAACTCTAACAATTTAGTACAATTTTAGGTCTTCAGTGCCTGTCAGACTTCGGGTTGCTTACACACTCCCTCGTAAGGCAGCACCAAGAAGGGCTGCTGTCTACACCCACACTGGAGACTGCTGTCGATTTCTCTAATGCTGCTAAGCTGTGACTTTCTCATCTCTACAACGAGGATAAAAACAAAGCAGATTTGAGAACTTTATTGTAAGGAAGGAGAGAAATAATTTAGGTAAGTTATTGCCCACAACGCCTGTCCCTGAAGGAACACATTTTGCCACATTGCTGCGCCATCAGCACACACACCCTGCTCCACGCCCTCATTTATTTCTGCTCCTGTAGCTCCCTCGGAGGACGGTGGGGACGGGATAACTCATGGAGAATACCTAGCCAGTAGCGCAGGACTGAGCCCTCAAAAAATGGTAGATGGTATTGTTAGGATATGATTTACATGGACTTTTCCTGTAAGGTGCTCACATATAAAATTTATTCTTTGCTCTCTACCATGTTAGTTCTCATTTTTGATCCAGAAGACGTACATGTTAGTATAGTGTAAATTTCCCGGAAATTGCTTTTCTCGTTGCCATTTTGTTATTTGGTGTCTAGTTTAATTTCATCGCCATCAGCACGCTCCAGATTATTTCAATCTTCTGAACTACACCGTGATTTAGAGCCCAGCCTAAGGGCAATGTTCCATGCACACTTGAAAAAAACTTTTCCATCTGTCCTTGTAGGGTTCAATGCTCTTACTATGTCAATTTTTTAAGAAGTTTAACTGTTGCTTCTATATTCTTATTGGCTTTTGGTTGCTTATTCTAACAGCTATTGAAATAAGTGTGTAGAATTCTCATACTATATTCATGGATTTATCTATTTTTCTTTCTGTCCGTTTTTTGCTACATGTGGATTGAAGCTTTTTTTCCAGTGCTCATAGATAGTAGATTGTGATAGATTCCTGTTGAATGGACTCCCTTTAGCATTATGAACTGTTGTATCTTAAAGTATTCTTTGATATTATTAGAACTGCACCAGCTTTTTTTTTTTTGGTAGTTGTTTGCAAAGCATATTTTTCCATCCTTTACTTTTGACCATTCAGTATTCTTATCATTAAATTGTGTCCCTTGTAGCCAGCAAATAGGTTTTCTTTTTTTAATCCAATCTGACAACCTTACTTAAGTTACACTCTGTGTAATTACTGATATCGTTGGGTTTATAGCAAACACTTTACTATCAGTCGGCTCTTCCACCCATCTAGTTTATGTTTCCCTTCCTCTCTTGTTTGCTTTCGGATAAAGTGTTCATTATCATTCCTTTGTTAGCTTATGATTTATACTTTCTTTCACTATTATTTTCATGGTGGCCCTAGAGATTACAGTATATATTAGACTATAAGTCAATTATGCAAATTAACATTTTAACAACATTTTAGTATTGCCAGAACCTTGTAACCCTTAAATTCAATTTACCTCTTACTGCCTTTTGCTCTGTTGCTATTATACACTTGTATTGGACATACACGTCAAACCCCAGAAGACGAAACATTTATCATTTTGTACAGTCCTAGTCATGTACCTTTGCTAGTGTTTTTCATTTCCTCTTGCATTTTCATGTTTTACTTGGGATTATTTTCATTCTACTTGAAGGAATGCTTTTACTTTGTCATTCTGGGCAGGTCTGGTCTGCTGGTGACAAGTTCCCTTAGTTTTCGTATGAGAACATCTTCATTTTGCATTCAGTTTTAAAGGATATATACATTGGGTAAAGAATTCCAGGTGACCAGTCATTTTCTTATCCTTAACTTGAAGGATTTCTTCGCATTGTCTTTGGCTTTCATAATTTTTGTCGAGAAGCCTGTGATCAGTTTTAGTGTTGTTCCTTTGAAGATAATGTTGTCTTTTGTCTTCTGGTGCTTTTATCGTTGTTTTGAGTTGTCAAAATTTTTGCCACGACATGCCAGGAAGTGGTTTTATTTTTATTCTAAGAGCCCTGAGAATCTTTGAAATGTGTTGATGTATTTCATCAGTTTTGGAGAATTCTGTCATCTCCTTGAATACTTCTGTTCCTCTTTCTCTCTTTCTCTGTCTGTCTCTCCTCTTAGCTAACCTATGTTAGAGCAGTTTCACATGTCTCAAATATCTCCTAAGGTTTTATCTATATTTTACATCTGCCTCCCTTTGTGCTTCTGGGCATTAGTAATGAATCTTTTTTCCTGTTCCAAATACTGCATCCCAATGACTGTTCCACCTACTGTGCTCTTCATTTCAGATTTTATATTGGTAGAATGTCTACTTTACTCTATTTTTATAGATTCTAGTTCTTTGTTGAAATTCTCTATTTCTCTTCTCCTTTAATACCTTAAACATATTAATCAATAATTTTAAAGTCCTCATCTGCTAACTCAATTATCTGGATCTCTTTTATTGGATTTATTTTCCCCTGATTTGGTTATAACTTCTTGCTTCTCTCCATGTCTAATAACTGTTTTATTATATTACAGATGTTGTATATAAAACCTTCAGATGGTATGATCTTCCAAGAGAGGTCCCCTTTTCTGATAGGCAGACTGGTTGGAGGTGATCACATCCTCAGCCCATGAGGGACTGAGCTGGGTCTCAGCCTTAGTAAGACTCAGTCTACTCCTACTCTTGCCTCTGTTCCTTGGGAGTTGTCCCTCTGGGCTTTTCCTCAACAGCCTGGGAATCTTTGTTTCCTCAGCCCCAAGAAACTGTGGGAGAGCCAGGTCTGTCCTTCGGGGGCCCCCCACCCAGCAATCTAGCCTCCTTCCCCACACATCTTCAAAATGGGCACAAATGTGTTAAGGGGGACAGGAGTGTGTGCTTGATCCAAGCTTCTTCCTCTGATATTTGTTGCCCAAATACCATAAGGAGCTGAGAGATTTCATTTTGTACTTCGGAAGTTTTGGGTCTAACTCCCCAGTGTCCCCTGCAGCCCCAGAAATCAGCAAATGGCCCTTGGGAAAAACTGGCTCTGCATTGAGGACCTCAACTTTCAGTATATTTTTCTAGCCCACCACAACCACTAAAAGCTTTGCCCGTTTCTCTCTTTCCTGGCAGTGGTCTTTTATGGGAGTCACGATGGATCTCCAGCCCAGAGTGGCTTGTCTTTGCTCCACCCCCAGGAATTCTAACTCATTCAGTCCTGGTTGTCCCCACCCTTGTGTCTCGTGCCTTTCAAAATAGGACTTAAAAAAAGAAAAAATCTTCCCTGATTTTGTAGTTATTGTAAAGGAAATATTGGCCTAACATGGCCTACTTGGGGACTAGCCTAGACTTGTAAGCTCTAAATAACTGATAATTTAATAAAAGAGGGGAAAATAAATATGAAGGGTATCACATAGCCAGATTAAGAAGCAAACACATATCAAACTTCTCCCATAATTAAATTAATTCTAACAATATAATGAAATTTTCACCAGGCAGTTGTCACATCTCCACATCAAAATAACCATTATCAACAAGGGTGCAGAGCCAGCATGGTGACGCTGTGCCTTTGCTCCAGTAACTACCCTGCAAGGAATTTATTGTACAAAATGTACTTATACATCTGTACGATTCCGGATGCCCAATATTTGCTGCAGCATCTTTTGTAAGAATAATTTAAAAAACTAGAATCAAGGGGCGCCTGGGTGGCACAGCGGTTAAGCGTCTGCCTTCAGCTCAGGGCGTGATCCCGGCGTTCTGTGATCGAGCCCCACAACAGGCTCTTCTGCTATGAGCCTGCTTCTTCCTCTCCCACTCCCCCTGCTTGTGTTCCCTCTCTAGCTGGCTGTCTCTATCTCAGTCAAAAAAATAAAAAAAAAAAAATCTTTAAAAAAAAAAAAACTAGAATCAAAAACTAAATTCCCCTCAATAGGTTAAGTAATTGATATATCCATATAGCTGCTATGATTAAAAAAAAATAAATATGGATATGTATGTTTATTTTCTAGAATCAAATGCAAACATTTGTTAACCATGGTTACTTCTGAGAGAAGGATTAGGGACAGAGAGATTTTTACTTTACATTTTATATTTGTCTGCATGGTTTTAATATTACTTCATTGTTGATGTATACTATTTATAACAAATAACTGCTTTTAACAAGCACTGATATTTAAAAATTCATGCTAACATACTTCCAAGTATAATTATAAAAGGAGCTCAAGTCACACCGGCACTCACATATCACACTGCTTAAAAAAATACCGCCTCCTGGGATCACCAATTAGATCCCTCAGTTTAGTCTAAGATTCCCTCCCAACTGAATAAAATAAACCATTTTATATACCTTTTGTATTGATATTAACTTATTGAAGGTGATATGGTAAGAAATAGCAAATGTAAGCTAACTCACTAAAAACATGAGACATGTTACGTGTATGTGTGTGGGCGCTATATGCTATGCGTGTGTATATATTTATTTATTTATTCATATATTACCACATATTCTCCATATCAGTGGTTCCTCTTTCCTTGGAAGTCATAGACCCCTCTGAGAATCTGATGAAAAAACGTGCCCCCCAGAAAAATGCATTTCTTAAGGAGTTCATAGAATCTCTGTAGCCCATATATAGACCTAAAGGTAAAAATAAAACAAAAATCAACAATGCAAACTCATTACCTTTGCATTCAGGTGGCGGGCCACTCCATTCTCCTTGGTCACCTTTAACAGTACAATAAATAGAGCTCTCTCCGATCAGGGTGAAGCCTTCATTACATCTATATTTTATAGCCTGTTGATACACATAAGTGTCCCGTAGATCCAGAATGAATCCATTGTTAACTTCTGGTGGTTCTGGACAAAAAATTTCTTTAAAAAAATTCCAACATATTTTACGTTAATAAAACTGCCAATTACTCACTTTAATAAGCAAGATTAAAACATGTTAAATAACTTACTTAAAAAAAATAAAAATCTACCATTTTTCTAAATTCAGCACTATCGACCAGGGAGCTCAGAAATACCTATTAAGTAATGAGTCATGTTATTTGGAGCTTTGGATACAAATGGTATAAAACATAAATGCTCACTTTGAGACCAATGTATAGAA
Organism: Ailuropoda melanoleuca; assembly: GCF_002007445.2. Lineage (NCBI taxonomy): Eukaryota > Metazoa > Chordata > Mammalia > Carnivora > Ursidae > Ailuropoda > Ailuropoda melanoleuca. The sequence continues at coordinate 96,656,223 of NC_048225.1, forward strand.
ATAAGATTTAGAACGTATATGTGAAGCAAAAATTACAATAAAGTCCTCACACATTGCATGTCAAATTGTGCTAGAAAAAGCAAATACCGCCAGAGTTCAGAGGTGAAGGCAGGACAGAGATTTTAAGGAGGCAATGGAACTTGAGTCTAATACTGAGATGCACCCTTCGGCTAAGAGAGCAGAGAAGAGGGCATTGCTCTGCATTCCAGGGGGAAATGATGCCAAATGAAAGGACCCTAGAAGTCAAGTGGCATCCTTGGGAAATAGGAACAGATGATTCTGACAGAGCGAAATATCAGAAGTGGCAGGATTAGATTTTGACTTTTAGGATAAATTTTTTTTAAGCATTTATTAAAGCACAGCCTTTTACTTAAAGTACATGTATTGAGCAGTGCATTTGGAAAACAGGTGCAAGCAGAGTTGCTCTAGTCATATTATAAAAAGAGCCCCAGCCCCCCGCCCCGGCTGTAGCCCTGATAAAAAATGCAACGGTTCCACATTGTCTAGAGCCAGGAAAGCAATGGGATCACTTGTGTACATCAATGATGTTACATCAAGTGGCCTTAAGTAACCAGGGCATATTAGAAAACCTATAAATTACTTTTAGGCCACTGATGAAAGCAAGGAGCAAGAGCAGATTAATCTGCTTTACACGGGGCTAAGGTGCATGACAACTACACATCACCATCAGTGCCATTCAGAGATTTCCTGAGCACCTAATACATACCAGGCATTGTTCTATAAACAGAATTGCAAAACTAAATAAAATATTAAGTCTTAGGTCTTAAAATATAGTAACGGGGGTGCCTGGGGGGCTCAGTTGGTTAACCGTCTGCACCTGCCTGGGCTCCCCACTTAGCGGAGAGCCTGCTTCTCCCTCTCCTGCTCCCACTGCTTGCGCTCTCTGTCAAATAAATAAATAAAATCTTTAAATAAAATAAAATACAGTGACAAAAAAGATTCAAAGATTTTCATTTAAATACAAAATAGCAAGACTCATCACAGAAATGTGCACCATGGTGTAGAAAGAGAGAAGAACAGTTAACCAGCAGGGAGGTCAGGGAAAGCTTCTAGAAGGTCTATCAGAGCAACCCCTTAAAAAGAAAATTAAAAAAAAAAAGAAAGAAAAGAAAAGAAACATAGGAAAAAGAACAGCTAAGCAAAGAAGGGGCCGAAGGACATTCCAGGCAGAGGCAGTAGCAGAAGGAAAGATGGGGGCAGGTTTTTGTGGAAAGAGCACAAAGTATGAGGGAAGACATAAGCGTGAAGTGAGTAGACCATGGCTCCCCTTGTATGCTTTACTAAGGAGTTTGGACTCTGTAAGTGATGAGGAGACATGTATAAGCCTTAAGGCGGAAGAGATAAGTCACTTCCGTGTTTCAGATGGATCAATCTGGGTAGAGTGTGGATGAAATATTAATGGAGTCCAAGAATGGAGGATGGGGGCCATTGCAATCAGTGTCACCTCTGAACTCAGGCAAGTGGGACTCCTGCCCCAGTTCCCACACTTTACGAGGCCATGCTGTGGCCCTCCTCTGACTGAGCTTCTCCCTGACAGTGGGGTATGGGCAGGGCTGAGGATATGCTTAGGGAGAGCTTCTCCCCCACCCCATTGTAAATCATGCTCTAGAAACTGGCCCTCGGAATTCCCCCCTGCAGGGCCTGAGAGGGTCCCTTCTCCCTGTCCATATTCTTTTTTTTTTTAAATATGGAACACTATAAACTTCTGTGTCATCTTGGAGCAAGGACCACGCTACTCTTCTCTGCATCATTCCAATTTTACTGTATGTGTCACATGGTCCCAATGGTCGAGAAGAGTCTATACTGCGGATGTGTGCACCTGCAGTCCAAAGTTCAGTGCCGTGGGCGAGGGGACAAGGTCCCAGGGTACATGACTTGGGTGTGTGGTCCAAGTTGTGTATTTGCATGCATCAGAGGCTTCTCACAGTGCCAGAAGGGGAATACCTATTCGAGTAAGTTTGCTGTACAAACTCACTTTAGTATCACTCACAACATCTCTTACTAGATGGTGGAAATGGGAAAGGTGGGTGGTGGGTGGTGGGTGGTAATGCTGAAAATTTCGAAGTACTAATAATGAGAAAAAGGGAAGTAGCAGACGTGGGATGGCAGCGCTCAAGGTGTGTGCCCTGTAAGGGGTACCTAGGTGTGACCAGCTTACCCCTGCAAGCTCTTGCTTGGCAAGACTTCATTTTATGTGTCTTCCTATCAACTGACCCCGTGCATCCCCTACCGCAGTGCGTCAATCAAGATGCACTTGTCAGATCCACTAAGTCTCGTCTAGTTTTCTGCTCCTGATAACACCAAAAACTTGAACTTAGCAATAATTTTAGCAAAGATGGGAGAAATCATAAAGCTTACATTTTTAAGCATTGCATTTTTTCTTAAGAAAAAAAGAAAAAAAAAGAAATCTGTTGTACATATTTTACTCCTCTCAATTTTCAGGAGACATATGTCTCCAGTGGATATAAATTTGACTGGATACATGCATTTATGATACGATTTCTATGCCCTACTCTCCCTCTGAGAAGATAAGATTCTCAAATGCAAAGATCATATTTCTTCGTTATTGTACAACCTTATTTCTCTAATCATGAAAAATCAATCCCATTTCAAAACATTTACAGATAATTAGCTCAGTTCATAAGCTTAAAAGAGGCAACACTGAGTCCTAGAAAAATGATGGGTTTGACGTCCAGAGATCTGGGTTGAAGGCCTTCTCTTGCCACTTATTTTGGGAGGTAGGGTCAGGTCATATAGCCTCTCTGATCAAGAGTATTTCAATTCATAAAATTAATAATGGGGGAAGAAAAACCCTGTTATCTATTTTTCTTGACTGTTAGAAGGAAAGGTAGGATAATAAATGACCAACCACAATATACACCTGTTTGCTGGGGGCTTTTTGTTTGTTTTGTTTGCTTATTTGTTTGTTTTGGAGTTTGTTGGGTTTTTTTAATCCTTTATCATCACAGCTAATAAATTAAGAAACATCGCTAATAGAGATCTTTAAATTAGTTAAGACACTGCTACATTGGATAATTCTTCATGACAGAAAGTAATTTACCATTGACTATTCAGCCTCACAGCTAGAGTGCTTAGGTTTTTTCAGTCTTACCTTGGCATTCAGGCAACGGGTCACTCCACACAACGCTGTCGTCTACAAGGGAACAGTAACTAGAAGTGACACCAACTAACCTGTACCTAAAACAACGAGGGGAGAAAAAAGTTAGGTCCCATCCACCTGTTTGGCTTCCCTTAAATTCTCCAAAATACCATCTTAAAATATTTACTACACCAGTAGACGGAAACAAAACAATAGTTGATCAACGTTCAACGTTCACATGGCAGTTTAAAGGAAAAGAAAAAATTAAATTAAAAAAAGGTGATATCCAAAGGGTAAAAAAGTATAAGACATGCAAAACGTTTTTTACTTGAGTGGGGTCCACAGGAGAAAAAAGGAAAATGTTTTGAAACATTTTAAAGTGATATAGATGCTTGAATATTTTATATTTCTGAATTCTAAAAGATCAACAGAGGCTTCACAGGATAATAGGACATATTTATATTTTAAGGGCTCAAAGTACTCCCCAGATTTGATAATAATCATATTAATGATCTAAGCATCTCTGTTTCGTACAGAAGACGCCTGATGTTGATATTTATTTTATAGAGAGCAGGGACACACACACAGAGAGTAAAATATCATAATTCAATATGCGGATATTTAATGAGAAGATGGACATGAAATTTCCATCAGTCTCTGAGACACTGATGATACCCAAAGAGTGAGTTCCTTTTCCCTATGTAGAGAACTTAGAAAAGACCTCAAGTCAGCATGATATTTTTACACTAGGAGTAAATGTTTTTAACACATAATATTTTGTAACAGGCAGTTTGCATACAGAAAAAAATATGCAAATTCATTATTTAGGTAAAGTAAGGATTAGTTTCATTGGAACACTTGAAAGATTTAATTTCTGTAAGTGCCAACATATTACAAGTTTTTTCCTTTACTAATCACATTAAAAATTTTATAATGAATCCTATACGTACAGAAATCTAACAATTGAGAGAATTTGGTGTTACAAGAAATTGTCCTTTCTTGCCCCCATTTTATTAAATTTAACCATGATGAGCTCATGACGAAAGATCCTTGAGCAGAGGAATTGTTTTAATGAGACTAGCTTGTAAACACTGACCACAAATTTAAAAACTTCCATCTTAAGTCCTTAATCTGTCTTGACATTTGTTTAATATAGAGTATAAATAGGTAGTATGCCAAAACTTACCCCTCGTTACACGAGAAGGAGATGGACGCACCGTATAATATGTCAGTTGGTATGCTGACACGACCATTTCTTAAATCCCCAGGATTAGGACATGATTTTCCTAGAAGAGAGCACAAATCGATTTTTTTTCATTAAATTATCAGGCACTTCTATGCAAATTCATCATCTGAACTATTGACAATTCTTATCCTTAGACTTGTAAAATCCTGCCTGCATTTTGTAAGTTTCAAATAAAGCACCATATTTAGAATATATGTTTCTTACATTTTAGGTAACCTTAAACTAATTAAATGTGAAATCTGTGAGTAAATTAATACTCCCATCTCACAAGTATTTATAAAATCACTCTAATGGTTCTTTTCAGAATCATTCAAAGTAATAATAGATACACATAGACTTCCAGCATGAATGAAGGAAGAAATACTATTTCCCCAAATATGACGTGATTACGAATACTCTGTAAAATTATACTCACTTTTACAAAATTCATCTGGTTTGGACCATTTAAAATTCTGAAGACAAGTTAGCTTTCCTGAGAGAGAATGGTCCTTCCGGTAGCCGGGACGGCAGTCATATTCCACAATGGAACCCTCTGGGAAATAATTCTGTTTGGTAAAAGACGTTTTGAGAGATGCAAAAAGTAGCCTGGTTGGAACGTCACAGCTACCTAAAAGTATTAACAAAAGCAACAACATAACTAATATCACCTTATTTGATAATCTGTGTTTAATTATCCAGAATTATTTGGTCCTTCCATCACCCCTTTTTCTGTACTTCTTTGTACATATTTGGTATTTAACTATATTGATACCACTACAACATTTACGATGTGTCGAGCATATTCACATATATCCTTTTATTCCCTACTTAGTACATCTGGTACCTAGGTATCACTCTGCCCACAATTCAGGAAATATGACCCATTTTAGGCACATTCAGGCACTGACGCTTACCTTCCCTAAGGAGGACAGGGGTGAGAGGAGAACTAGTATTTCCTTAGACCCCCAGGGCTAATGTCCTGATTAGCAATAATAACAACAGCAATATTGTTGTATGTACAAATACACAATACACTTCTATGTGTTTTATACATATAAATTCATTTCATCCTCACCACAACCCAGAAGGCCACGGATCAGATGAGCCCGTGGTGTACATAAAAGTATTATAAACGGTAAACATCTCGGCAAAGGTGAATGTGTAGAGGCATGGTACAGTGGAAGGGACTTCGGATTTATAGTCCAAAGACAAGTTTGGACCCTGGCTCTCCTGCATAAGAACTGCTGATCTCAAGAAGTTACTTAACTTCTGGGGAACTATTTCCCCTGACACCACTTCCTTACTGAAAAATGGAGGTGAGAGTCCCGACTCCGCTCATGGGGTGGAGTCAGCTACGCGGAACCCTTATAAACCCTAGGACAGCAGACATGCATGAAGGCTTAAGCACTTCAACCACTGCTTTCTATCCTGCACACACAAAACGCAAAGGTTCAAGCTGATTTCACAAAACATTTATGGCAGTTTCTCTATTTCCCGTACCTTCTATGACTCCAGGTTGTCCAAGGCTAGGAACCAAGTCTCATCTTTTATCTTTACTTGTCTCTGTCAAAGTTAATATAGGACTATGTGTCTAGTGCTAGATTTTGAAGGAAATACAGAGAACTTTTTAAAATGCTACCACAGAGCTCTATTTGGGGAGTCCTACTTTAACAAAACGAAATTTAAGAACACAGAAGACCTGTGTTATGTGTCGTGAGGTGATTGCCAAACATATTCATATATAATTCACCCCCTAAATTGTACCTATTGTTTATTTTCTGTTCAGGAGATACAGTATGGGGGGGGGGGGTTTGCGGAGAAACAACAACAGAATGCCCAAACCTGTTAATGAAGAAGCAGGACCTATTCTGGGAAGTAATGTTGTCAATTAGCTGCAGTGTGAAGTGCCAGGTGTATATACCCTGGGATTTCATAATGCTTGAAAACTATCAATTACCACTCATGCTGAAGAGGGATAAAATTAAGCTATCAAGATATAGTCCATTCCCATAACTTATATATACAAAAATGAAGAACTTACGGTTACAAAATTCTGCCAGCTCTGACCATGCATTGTTGAGACAGACCACTGAGTCCGCCTTGCCAGGAACCTTTACAAAGCCTTCTTTACATTTGTATGTTACTGTGGTTCCTTCAGGAAAACTCGAGACATCTCCCATAGTTAGTAGGGCATTAGGTACCTCTGGGGGACGGCTGCAGTCACCTAGGGAGGGAAAAACAAAAACAAAAAACCCAGAACTGAAGGAAATAACACTTTTCAGTTCAAAGCAACATTCCTTTTGCAAGAGGAGTAAGGGAAGCAGCCAAGACTTTTGATGCACTTGTAACATTTCCATCCAGTTGCTGAAGCGACAGACCAAGAACTTGCTAGGCTGCCTGTCTTGTCAATTCAGTACTAAAATAAGGACAGAATCAACCCCTCCCTTTCATTATTTAAAAAAAAAAAAGTGGTTTAGAATTTATCTCCACCTTGATACTGTTACTAAGCACACAATAAAGACAGACGCCCCCGTGGAACGTTACACCTGGAAGAGAAGACGTGCTAACGTGTAGCGTCCCGGGCAGCACACAACTGGACTCTGTTTAAGAGGTTGGAGGGACCAACTCTGGCCTCCCACCCTTAAAGAGATGTTGGGGGATTCAGAATTCACTCTTTGAGTCCTGCCCTTCGGCTTCGCCAGGTTTGGCTGCTACGCAAACTCAGCCTGCGCTTCCTCAACGGTCCCCGCCTCACTCCTAAAGTCCTGCTAGCTGGGGTCCAGCACAGCAAGACCCCAAACCGCAGGTTGGCAGCGGAGATCCTCTCCCTGTCCCCACGGGATCCTGCTAGTAGGAAGCCCTGAGCCTTCAGGGTGGAGGATTACGGGAACGATTTACCCGTGCCCACATTCCTCCCCTCCCCAGGTCCCCAGACTTCTCGGTCGACGCGGAGACGGATCCAGCCCCTCCCACCCAGCCCAAGGGTTCGGCCAGCGGGGCTGGGCCCCCAGCCCCCGCTCACCCTGCGCGGCAGGTGGACACAGCAGCAACAGCAGCAGCAGCAGCGGCGCCGGCGCGGTCAGCCCGCCAACGAGACACATGGCGCGCGGGGACCGGGACCCGGAGTGAGTGGAAGCTGGCTCCGGCAAGGAGCTGTAAGCAGCAGCAGCGCCTAGCCGGTCCGCCAGGCGAGTTAAATTAGCGCCTGGGCGGGGCTGGGGCTCTGAATCACAAAGGGTGGGGCGACGAGACGGGTGGAGGAGAGTGGCTCGCACCGGGTGCTGGGCAGGGCGAGGGCGGGGGGCTCTGGCGGCTCCCTCCCCTAGAGACCCTAGACTAGGGAAAGGGGATGATGGGCCGGGAGAAGGGCTCTCTGGCCGATCTTCTGGACTTTCTCTCTTTGCTAGGGTGGGGCCTGTGACGAGCTCCCATCTGGAAATGTAAATTTCTGCTTTCCAAGTAAACAAAACGCTGGGGGGAACGGAGCAGAGGAGCGTGGCTCGAGTGGCGAGGGCTTCGCTCCCCGGAGGAATTAGGTTAAGAGGAAATTCTGCGCTCTTGAGTGCTGCCAGGCTGAGCAGAAGGTGCGGTGGATTCCCAGGTAGCCCTTGGAAACTGAGAAAGTGTGCCCACCCAGGGACCTGGTGCCTTCAGCTGGAGGTCTGCCAACAAGGAATAGGAAAAAACAGAGTGTGTTGTCTCCTAGCACACTCGGTAATCTGAAAACAGCAAGTGGGAAATGGCCCAAGAAAACAGGTCAAGCAATACAGCAAGGAGTGTCCATTGTTCATACTCTGTTTGGGTGGGAATCACTTTCCCTGCCAGGGTTCTCCTTATTTACCAAGGACAGCTCATGAATTCCACTTTGGGAGTATTCTAGTCCTACTGCTGGGAGAAATACACCATCCTGTGGAGAGTGAGTGTGTGATGGGAGGGGAGGAAAATGCCAAAACAAAAACCAAACGCCAGAAAACTAAATGATCGGGTGGTGGTTTTAAGAGAAGGTTTGTTAGAAGACCTTAAGTCTATTCCAGTGGTTTGCAAGACTAGCCACACATTAGGGGGAGCTTTAAAAAAAAATCCTGACGTTCAAGCTACACCTCAGACTAGTTAGATAAGAATCTCTGGGGATGGGAATGGGGCAGCAGGATTATTAAAGCCTTCCAGGTGATGACACTGGGCAGCACACATCTATATGGGACTGGTCAGAGTAAAGGTCTCCCCTCCCCCTCAGGCTGGCACTGTCCCTGTCAAAAATACAAAAGGACATTGATAGAAAGTCCAGTTACTCATCTCCATGGTCAGTAACTCCAAGAACACTTCCCTTTAGTAATTCACCTGAGTCCGGTTAGCCGAGTCCATCCTGGGTTTCTTTTCCCCTCTTAACCTTCCCTGGTTGAATGAAATCCTTGACTTGGAAATACGCTTTGGTCCATGGATCACATGTGGCGGTATTTGTGGCATCCAGTCATGATATTCTTTCCTAAATGTTTTTGATCACTCTTTTTCAGTTAGTAAGAGCTTTATAAGAAGGAAAACAACAGATTTATCTGTTTCTCTGGCTCATGCTTACTGTAGTGAACTGAATGAACTGTGTGTTACCCAGTCCTGGAGCCAATTGTATAGGGATTCTGAGAAAGGAACTCCTATAGGTTTTCATGGAAACCTATCAGTATTAAAACATTCTAGAGTTTAGAAGCTGAGTAGAGGAACTTTTAAAATTATGTAGCATTGGGGTGTCTGGGTGAATCAGTTGGTTAAGCACCTGCCTTCAGCTCAGGTCATGATCCCAGGGTCCTGGGGTTGAGCCCTGCCTTGGGCTGCCTGCTCAACAGGGAGTCTGTTTCTCCCTCTCCGTCTCCCTCTTCTGCTCTCTCTCTCGCTCTTTCTCTCAAATAAATAGATAAAATCTTAAAAAAAAAATAAAAAATAAAATTATCTAGCATGATCTTCCTATTTGATATTAAAACACCTTGTTTTTACTTCCGTAGGTGATATAAAAACACAACATACAGGGGCGCCTGGGTGGCACAGCGGTTTAGCGTCTGCCTTCGGCTCAGGGCGTGATCCCAGCGTTATGGGATCGAGCCCCACATCAGGCTCCTCTGCTATGAGCCTGCTTCTTCCTCTCCCACTCCCCCTGATTGTGTTCCCTCTCTCACTGGCTGTCTCTATCTCTGTCAGATAAATAAATAAAAATCTTTAAAAAAAAAAAAACACAACATATATCAGTGCCCAGCAGTGTTTTGGAACTGATACCAGATCTTTGTTTACTCTCCCATGACCTTACCCACTGTTCTTGTCTGTCCTAGCATTATAGGCAGGCAATCTTCATTCCTGCTTGAGCTCATAGAATTGGTGTGAAAGGCAAGGTGGTGTTATGGAAAAGAGCTGAAGGTCAAGGCCAGTTGTGGAGCTGTTGAAGACTTAACTTAAAGGCCTGTTAGAGCTCCCTAAGTCTTTATGAAGTGAATGTAATACCTTTTTATCCAGGAAAACAATGAGCTCTGGATAGTGTTTAAAAAAAAAAAAAATCTCTAGCACCCAGTTTAGCTACAGTAAGTGCTCTACACATTCACCTTCTAAAATATTTTGTTCTTGATAATACTTAAAAGAAAAAAAAGGAACTTTTCCGAGAATAACTGGGTGGGACTCTTTAGTAATATTATGACCACCCCCAAACATTACAACATTCTGAGAGCAAAGGGAACGAAAGAAATCCACTATCCATTTACTCAACTTAGCAAAAAGATCTGTGATGAAATTCTTTGCATTAAGAAAAATGAAATATGCAAGTTTGCAACTTACTGAGAATTATTTTAAATAATGACTTCAGTGTGTTGTGTTCCAATCACTTCATACACATGACACCATTCCACCAACACCGCTTCGCCAAGTGGAGATAATTGCCCACATTTTATAGATGAGAAAAAAAGCTGACAAGCTAAGTAATTTTCCAAAATCCATGCAGCTGATAAGTGACCAGGCCTGAAACTACACCACATTTGTCGAATTTCAAAATCTGTGCTTCTCCAAATCTACATCACTACACTCTTTTTATTGGACCCAGTTGGCGAAGTTTCTTCTGTGTGGAAGACACTGAATTCAGTATTTTGGGAGGTGCTTTGGGAACCCAGCTGCTTCTGGCATCAACATTTGACCCAAGTCTTCATACCTGATCCTCTAAAAACCAGCCGTGTGTTCTCAGTGAGTCACTCTACCCCTTAAGGCCCCACTCCTATACCGAGTAAGCAAGCGTATGGGGCTGAAATAGTCTCTAAAGAGCTTTCCAATTCCAAAACAATAAGTTTATGTAACTAGGTCAAAAATATTTTTAAAAATAGCAAATAAGTCAATGACTTTGGCAGAAGTTAAGGAACATGGCTCTCGCCCTGTCCCAGGAACCATATAATGACTCAATCGAAGACTTTGAACAAACTGGGGAGCTCATTGGATTCTGAGGCACATTAAAAATGTGCCAACACATCTCTTGTGTCCAAGACTCTACAATCTACTGGGGAGGTTTTATGTGATTAATGCGATGAGAATACCACAGTCAATGTAGTGCAGGGGATCAAAAAAGAGAGAAAAGGCCATGGCCATTGGGGTGAAGGAGGCTAACGGCCTAGTGATTCAGCTAAACATGATGAATGAACATCAGTGCAATAGGGGAAAACTATGAAAGGTGATAAGAATGGTATGAGCATGTGTTTGCAGTCAGGAAAATGTTAGTTGATTCCAAGAATAGCTAGAGGCCTAAGGGAGAATGTGGGCAAGCGAACTAGAGCAATGGAAGAAAGTGGTTGAAGAGGCTGAGAGATAGGCTGTCAAGAGGTGTGAGAGCTTTAAACACGAGGCTTCTTCCTTTTCGGTGACTCAGAAGCACTGAGGGACTGTTGAAGATCTGAAGCAGGGAAGTCCAAGGTTCTCTGGGAAGCTGTGCGGAAGATTCTGCCATGGGAGCGACTCTGTCAGGAAAGACCCAATTTCCCTAACTCTGTGGTAGTTCAGGCTGTTACATTTGGAGAATGGAAATGCCTTTTAGTTTTCAAATGAATAAATCTATAATAAAGACACAGTCTTGTTACTCTACGAAACCCCTGACGCAATTACTATAACCACGTAAGTGTTCCTGTCTGTTCTGATCAAAGTTTTGAAGGAAGAACCCACAGAATTTGCTGTGTGATAAGATAAGGAATAAGGAAAAAAAAAAAAAAAGAGCATTAAGGATGACTCAGAGGTTTGGTGTCTGTGAGACCAGGGCCCTATTTGGAAGAACTAGCCATTCTAGAGTCAAGAGGGAATTTAGGGAAGAAATAACAAATTTGGCTGTACACTGGCTGGATGTAAACTGTGTTGGCAGGTGTCCGCGTGCAGATGTAGGCTTATGGGGAGACTGAGTCGGAGCCTGGATGAGACAGGGCTGCAGGCAATGTGGCCAAGCAAGACAGTGTAAACTGAAACGCAAACAGGCAATCCCCCACATTCGAGTATAGACACTACAGCGGAAGGAGAGGGGAGTGGAAAAAGAAGAGGATGTGCAATTTCCTGAAAGCCCAGGGATACCAAACTGTGAGCTAAATATTATCACTCTAGTCGTAGGTGAGTCAACTGGTGTTTAGGGAAGTTAAGTAACTAGCCCCAAACCACAGGTCTTGTGGGGGTGGAGCTGGGCTTGGGATCTTAGACCCTGTTAAACTGCTCAGGCATTGGCTCTTCCAGGCATCCCCTGCTTACATTGTCAGACCCAGTCCCTTCCTCTACACTACAAGTACTCCATGTGTCTTTAGGCCTCCAGTCCAAGAGATCTACCTATTTCACATTCGCATTCAGAACTCAGCCTAGAATGATTCCCAACTAATCTTAACATGGCAGAGGAAAAACAAAAAAAACTTTTTATTGAGGTATTTTGCCATGCAGCTGCAAATGAGGGCAGGTGAACTGTGCAGAATAAACGGTATATTTTTTATTATTTTTTATTTTTAAAAAAATTTTTATTATGTCCCCCCACCTCCCTCCCTTCTGTAACCCTCAGTTTGTTTCCCAGAGTCCAGAGTCTCTCATGGTTTGTCTCCCTCTCTGATGTCTTCCCCTTCAGTTTTCCCCTCCCTTCCCCTGTGGGCCTCCGCGCTATTCCTTACGTTCCACATGAGTGAAACCATATGATAATTGTCTTTCTCTGCTTGACTTATTTCACTTAGCAGAACCCCTCCAGTTCCTTCCATGTCAATGCAAATCATGTTATTCATCCTTTCTGATAGCTGAGTAATATTCCATTGTATATAATATGTAAGTGATGCATTTTTTAAAAAGCAAAGTGGCAGACCCCTGTTTCTCGTGAGGGAAGCTCATTCTCCAGGACTTCACTAATCAAGTTGCCAGCTCACTATAGCAGATTCTGAGTTTGGTTTTTCTCAGTAAGTAAACGTTTAGCAGCCCCTAGTAAAGTGGCCTCATACCATGTGACATTTTCACCTGCCCTGCCTCTGGCCTCCTGTGTGTGAGGAAAGGCTCAATGTTCAACGGAAGTATAATGCTTGACTCATATAAGCAACTATTTCTTTGCCAAGCCCTAATTTCCTGAGATTGTAGTGAATTTTTGCCCAAGTGGGGGAAGGGGTGGCAGGAGCCAGAAAAATTATGTGGGGGGTGTATGTGTGCGTGCGTGTGTGTGTGCTGTGTGTATGTGTATTTGTGTGTGTGCGGTGTATGTATGTGTGTAAATGTGAGTGTGTGTGTGTGTGCGTGAATGACAACATAGCACTGGGACAGAGTGGGAGGGTTTGGGAGTCAAACTGACTTAATTTGACATGAGTCAGTCATTGCTCCCTTACTTTCTGTGCGGCCTGGTTTTCAAGCTGCTCTGTACCACACATTCGTCATTCATGGAACAGGTGTGATGGTGTTACCTACCTCTCGGAGTTTCTGCAAAGGATAAATTAGATACCATATGTAAGCATTTGGTACATGGCTTGGCCATGTAACAAAATACTAGCACCATAAATATTAGCAATAATGGATAGCAATGACTGACATGAATGAACACTTCAGATACCAGAACTCACCCACTTCTCATGTAATCTATAAAAAGGGACATGTCATGACACAGAATCCGAAAAATCTATAAGAGAAGTAGAAAATTTCCAGAAGAGATGCTAATAGTGTTGAGATCATTCAGTTTTTCTCCTTATTCTTTCCCCACCCAGTGGAATATGTTCTTTGGGAAAGATTAGGTCATTTGCAAAGGTCCAGATTTGTTTAAACATTGTTCTCTTTCCCTCCCACCAAAGTAGTCCATCTGCATTTTGTTTGCCTTGATTTATGATCTTTCAAATTAAGAAGCAGCATTACACTCATGAGAATCACACAAGGATGAGGAGAGAAGAAAGACATTTCCATTTAAGGATCGTGTACTGTGCGCTCTTAGTTGGAGACCTAACCTTCCTGCTTACCCATTACATCAACGCCGTGAGTAAACTATTACAACATCCACTTTGACTTGAAGAAACAGAAGTTCAGAGGGAAAATGACTGGACCAAAGGATGTAGATAGCAAACCCAAGATTTGAACCCAGGTCTAAGGAATTCTGAAATTATGCTCCTTCCACTACGTGTGTCCCCTTATGTTCGGTGCATAATTAAGGCTAAGCGTTTCCTTGATATGTCTCAGGAGTATTCATTAGTGGGTAAAAATTTTCCTACCACTTTTCTTTCAGTTGTCAAATAAAAGTCATTTACCCAAATGACAAGCACTTCCCTAGGACAAATTGCACTTTCTTACACAAAGCCAAACAGGCTGCTGTAAAGAAGACATTTCACTGCAAACAAACAATGATAGCAATTAGTCTTGAAAATGCTACTCTTTTCCTCAAGAGGAGGAAAAGACCACCTCCACCTCTAAGACTTCTGTGATACCCTTTCTTTCTCCCTCCTGCACATCAATCCTCAAGTTTTAGAGCCCTTGGACTCTCCTTGCTGGTACTTTCTTTGTTTATTCTGCCATGTATAGGCTAATTGAGGTTCGAGTCTAAATCCCAGGGAGATTTGAACTTATGAAGGGCAAGTATAATGTCTAATTTATCTTTGTGTCTTTTACTCTCTAGTGAAATACCATGCACAGTGTAGGCACTGAATAAATGTTTGTTAAATTATAGTTACTAGTCCATCTTCTTTATGATCCTAGGATTTATGGACTCCTTCACTAAATCCTGCAGATATGTTAACATTAGCCCTGAAGACATTATTTTGACCTCTGGCCATTTTTCTTTCTTACTTCATAGCTGGGTAAACCTTCCCTGACCTGTATACCAGCTCAGAATTTTAATAGGTAGAAGAGAGAAGAAAGAATTTCCCAGGAGGAAAGAGCCTATATAAGATGATTTTGAGTTTATACAGGAAATCAATGGACGTGAGCTCATTTTCATACACATCACCTGTCTCCCTAAGGCAAACCCGCTTTACCTCAAAGAATGGTACCATTGTCTACCCTCACCTCGGTGCCTCCACATCTGTTGCTTCGAGACATTTTACAAAAGAAGATATTGGAATGACCCAAATAAGCACAGGGGAAGAATCAAAACTCAACATGATTATTCATCGGGGAAATGCAAATCAAAAGCACAGTGAGTTACTACTAAACACCCACTAGAATAACTAAAAATTTTAAAGACTGAATAAATCTAGGTGTGGGTAAGGATACAGAACAACTGAAATGAGTCTCCTTCCTTGCTGATGAGATTATAAGATGATACAACCATGTTGGAAAACACTTTGGTGACTTCTTATAAAATTAAACAACTACCTTATGACCCAACAATTCCATTTCTGAGTGTTGACCCAGGGGAGTAAGAACATGTCTACAAAAGACTTGCACATTAATGTTTATAGCAGCTTTATTCATAACAGCCGCAAGTGAAAACAATTCACAAGTCCATCAACAGCTGAAGAGATAAACCGATTGTTGTACTTCCATACATTGGAACTTCCATACAACTACTCAGCATTATAAAGAAACAAAGTGGTGATGTACAAAATATGGACAGATCTCAAAAACATCCTGAGCAAGAGATGCTAGGCGCATGAGAATATATACTATATGATTCCATTTATGTGATGTTCTAGAACATACAAAACTAATTTACAGTGGCAGAAATCAGATTAGTGACTATCTAGAGTAGGGAGTGCAAAGAGTAGGAGGACTGACTACAAAAGGGCAAGAGGGAACTTTGGGGGAGCAATGAAAATGTTCTTTATACATATATATTGATTGGAGTTGGGTTACATTACATATCTATACATTTATCAAAACTCATCAAACTGAATAAATGTCCATCCATAGATGAATGGATAAAGAAGATGTGGTACCGATATACGATGGAATATTATGCAGCCATAAAAAAGGGTGAGATTGTGCCCTTTGTGACAACATGGATGGACCTAGAATGTATTATGTTAAGTGAAATAAGTCAGACTGAGAAATACGAATACCATATGATTTCACTTACATGTGGAATCTAAAAAAATGGATAAACAAAAAGCAGAATCAGAACTATAACTACAGAGAACAAACTGATGGTTGTCAAAAGGGTGGGGGTGGGGGCATGGACAAAATGGGTGAAGGGGAGTGAGAGATACAGGCTTCTAGTTATGGAATGAGAGAGTCATGGGAATGAGTTCATAAGAAATATAGTCAATGATATTGTAATAGCACTGTATGGTGACAGATAGTAGCTACACTCCTGGTGAACATAGCATAATGTATAACTACGTTGCACCCCTAAAACTAATGTAACATTGTGTCTCAACTATACTCAAATAAAAAAAATTTAATGTTTCCATTTGTAATTTGTAATTCCAATCTGTAATTCCATTTATGTAAATTACACCTCAATAAAGTTGATTAAAAACCACAAAATGAATTCAAAGACTTCAGTTCTGGAATTTGTGGGCTTTAGCTACAAAGACCCAAGTAAGGCATTTTGCCAAGGATAGCACAATCAAATATACTTTTCCCCTTTTTTGCCCCCTAATTTAGTAGATCAGTTTTAAGTAATGTTAACCCTTCTTATGAAATAGTCTTAGCCTATATGGAACAAGATGAATGGGTTTTGCTGACTTCCAAAAACTGAATTATTACATAGGTACAAGAAAATTGATAGGACAAAAAAAAAAATCATAATCATGTTCGATCAACATTTTGATTTGGATGGTATAACCCTGGTTGTTTATTATATTCTGAGAGGCACAGGATCAAATCACAGTGCCCACCATTACCAGGACAACCATGGGAGCTCCCAGTGTGACTTTCCACCAAATAAGAATGAAGGAGATTCCATTATCCATATGGTTTCCACCCTAGTCTGCTCTTACCACTCCATCTGAGGAGCTGGTGATGTTTTCAGAGCTAGTGAGGAGAGTTTCTGGATCTTTTGCAAATGACCTCTCCCTTGCTCAGCCAATCCCCACTAAATCTTGTGCCAGGATAATGTGGAGGATGGAAGTGATGACAGCAACAATTAAGATATGTGGGAGAAACTTCATGGCCTCAGGGGCATTTTTCATTGACATCCCAGTTAATTCGCAGTCTGTGAGGTAGATGTTAGGGCCACCTCCCAAGTGACTTTCAAGCATTACCTAAATAGTCCAAAGTCATACATCTGGTAATGATTGGGACAAAACTTGAACCCAAATCATCTGACCTCAGATTTGGTGCTTTGAGCGTCAGGCCACTCACACTTCACAACATACTGCAGAATGATCCCTGTAGGCACCAGTACTCACTTGGCACCAGAATTTTCACTACCGGTGCCAGGGGCTACTAACTGGCTCAGATATCAGGGGCTACTAACTGGCTCAGATATCTCTTCTTAATAACGTCTACTGTTTTCTATTTATTCAGAATTTCAAACAACAATATGATAAGAATAATTGCACCTATACTTCAGAATGGACTATGTCTACACCCCTAGCTAATTTAAATGTAGATACATGTAAATCTAAATGCAACATAAAAACACACAAATATAGGTGTAACTATAGTGTGCTTTTGATGTTAATTACCAACCCTAGTTTGCTTCCTTAGATGTTTTCTATGCTCTGGTTAATTTCCCAAGAGTCATTATCAGTTGTCCTTCAGGGGCAACAGTGTGGTTAAAAAACGGTCATTTTGTTGCCTCACAAAGGTTTTGCTGTTTAACTCTTTGATCCCCTCGTAAATAGAAGTTATGTTTAAACTGGTCATTTATTTCATTGTCCATTGTTTTTCTCAAAGATTTTTATCTAGGAAACTAGCCTAAGGAGGTAATTCACAATACAGAAAAAAGATCTTAAGCAGAAAGATTACACTATGTAAAAAGAAAATTTAGAATGTATTTAAATACCATTATATTTTGGGGGCACCTGGGTGGCTCAGATGGTTAAGACTCTGACTCTTGATTTTGGCTCAGTTCATGATCTCATGGTCCTGGGATTGAGCCCCAAGTAGGGTCCACGCTCAGCACTGATGGAATCTGCTTGACTTTCTCTCCCTCTGCCCCTCCCCCACTCCCGTAATAAATAAATCTTTTTTAAAAATACCATTATATTTGGTTAAATACCTTTTAGGACATATGCTCACATTATTGGATGTTGTATAATTATTTAGAGTCATGTATACAAATAACTTTGTAACAGATTATGAAATGTTTTCTTTTTCTTCTATTTATTTTTCTATTTCCCATATTGAGCATATATTACTATTCATTCTAGAAATCTTTATTTTCTTTTTAAAAGAAATCTTATAGCTGATTCAAGATCATAATTGCGAAGTATTTGATTATTCTGGGATGTAAGTTGTTTGAATCTAGTAATGTAAATTTATTTTTTAAAAAGCAGATACTCTACTTAAACTTCTTACAATTTAACTGCATTTTAATAATATCTGCCCCATACTTTCATTAGCTCTTTCCTTTTAAATGGCTTGGAGTGTGGGCTGTTCTTATCCCCAATATTACCTAAAATGCAAATCAGAGAAGGAGACAAACCATAAAAGACTCTTAACTCTAGGAAACAAACTGAGGGTTGCTGGAGGGAAGGTGGGTGGGGGGATGGGATAACTGGGTGACCGGCATTAAGGGGGAAACTTGACATAACGAACACTGGGTGTTATGTGCAACTGATGAAATCACTAAACTCTACCTCTGAAACTAATAATGCACTGTATGTTAACTAATTAATTTTAAATTTAAAAAATAAAGTAAATTAAATAAATAAAATGCAACAAGATGCATCAACGTTTGTCCTCTGAAAAGCCCACTAACTCATGAGTTATTAAAGAAAACCATGATAAGCACAAGGTGCTGTAAGGAAGTGTCAAATCACTGTATTGTACACCTGAATTTAATATAATTCTGTATACTAATTCACTGGAATTAAAATAAAAATTTAAAAAGAAAGGAAGAAAAACTTCGAGGTCTGGCCATGTTTCTCAATAAAATCACATGAAAAAATGCTAATTCAAAGTCCAGGGTCTAATGGAGCAGTGCTTCAGGGAGTAGTCAGGACTAACTTTTTATGCATTAATTAAGCAACTAGTCATCGTACCCCCACTTTGTGCCAGGAACTGGGCTCGCTGACCCTTTGATGGGAGTATTTCCTGTGGATAAAGTAATAGGGCTCCAGGGGGATCCTTCCTTCTCTAAAGCAGCCAATCCAGAAGGGTTGCCAGGGATCAGAGGTGCTCGATCTGGGCATAGAG
This sequence comes from Ailuropoda melanoleuca, assembly GCF_002007445.2. Lineage (NCBI taxonomy): Eukaryota > Metazoa > Chordata > Mammalia > Carnivora > Ursidae > Ailuropoda > Ailuropoda melanoleuca. The sequence continues at coordinate 96,675,302 of NC_048225.1, forward strand.
CACTGAAGTTTTTACTTCTAGTTGAAGTTTACACCATTCCAAATATGTAATGAGTCTAAGCTTCCAAAAGGGTGTTCCAAATTAAGAATTTTTCTGGGATGATAACAACATATACTTAACAAGTTTCTTCGAGAAATGTCAGTAGTTTTAATCTAGTAGCTCAAATGATGTAGCTATCTATTCCTCACGGACCGAGACAAAAACGTTTAAAAGGAATGTGAGTTCTAGTGGGGATGATGCAATTTGAAGTCAATTTCGTCTTTATTTCTTTGAGCCAAAATCCAATGGACCATTTCCCGAGCGTGAGTCCTTCAAAGTCCCACAAACTGTGGATAGCAACTTTAGTTTGGCAATGTTTAGATGAAGAAACCTGAATATGGAGAGTATTTCCAAAGGAAGTCTTTTCTGTTGTGAAGGATCCATAATGTCCAGTGTGTTTGCAGGATGAGCAGATAAAATATGCAGTTGTGGCAAACCGGCAGCCTGCAGGCTGGACCCAGTGCTCCGTGTGCACTCTTGCCTCCACTCGGCCCTGGATCCCATCCTACCTCTCCTGCTCTAGGACATTCTTCCAGCAACTGTCTCCCCACTTGCCTGCATCATAAGCTTTTTCTCTCAGCTGGATCTTTCTAGTAGCAGATTCTGTTGTCTCTACCTCCAAAGACATGGCAAATCTGACTCTGTGTCCCCCTACCAGTGTCATTTCTAGCTAGAGTTACTGCAGTAGCAGGGTCTTGGGTCTCCTCGTTCCTTCCCTGACTCTGTAGAAGTGTGCTTTCAACATAGCGAGCACAGAGTCCGTCCTCAGCTCCAATGGACCAGTGACTCTCCATCTCACCCAGGAGAATGGCCCAGACCCGCACTGTGGCTGACAAAGACCCAGGAGGACCCTGTCCTCCTTACTTCTCCCCTCATCTTTCCAGACTCTTCCTCGCAGTCTCACTGTGTCTGCTGCACTGGCCTCTTTGAACTCACTGGGCAAAGTCCTACCTTGGAGACATTTGTTGTTCTCTTTCACGTGAATATGAAAGTAATTATCCAAGTGGCAGGCTCCTTTGCTTCCCTAAGGCTTTTACTCAGACCTTTCTTTCTCAGGAAGGCTTTTCTCTGCTACCCTATTTAATATTGCAGCACACTCCAACGTCACCCATCCCACACTCCTGCTTTCTATGTCTTCCGTGCTTGCGTCCCCAACTAACATACCCTATATTTCCCTCATTTCCTTTGTTTATTTTATGTGTCCCCATTCTTGAATGTAACTTCCATCCAAGAAAGGGATTTTTGTCTCCTCTACTCACCGCAAAGTCTGCAGATTCTAGAATGGTGCTGGCGCATAGTAGGTGCTCAACACAGATTGGTGAATAAATGAACTCATGCACAGGGTTTTAAAATCTGGAAATTTCCCATAAAACACCATGTTTCTAGTCCTTCCGGACCTGTCAGAAGATTAGGCAACACGGAGACTGCCAGGGGTGACACGGGGCTGTTTCCTTCTGATGATACGCGCTCTCTGTCCCTCCCACTGTCTCTCATCTGCTAAGGAGTGTGTCTTATCTGACCTGGCAGCAGCACCCACTTCCATCCTACTCATGCTGATAAGGGAACAATATTTTCTCTTTTCTTTTCCTTCTTTTCAACAAAGAAGTAGCAAGAAGGAAATTAAAGGGAAAAATTAATTTCATTTGTGTCTGTTTCACGGATGCTCCGAAGGTCATCTCGGGTCTCTCAGGCTGAGCATCTATGTGCCCTGTGCGTTCTGTTGCCAATCTTCTTCCACGGCCTGGAGAAACACTGACCAGACAGAACTGACCTCTGTCTCATGCTTGCGGTCTAAACTCTCGCCTGAGTTCCAGACTCGCAGAACCACCGCTGCTGGGACTTCTCAGAATCATCTCAAGTCTGTCCTCTGAGAGTGTTGTTCGCATCTCTCTCCCTAACCAGCAACTCTCCCCTCTTCTTCTTCATCCTGCAACCAAAACTGTGTCTCCTCCAGTGTTTCTAATCATAATTAATGGCCCCCACAGAACACCAAGTAAACATGGGCCAGACTCCTGCAGTCATCGTGGAATTCCTGTATGTTTCTCTCATTTTCAATGTACATTTCCGCCACCAAGTCCTAGGAGTTTTACCTTCTAAACATCTTCTATTCTCCTCTCTCACTTTTCCTTTACCACGCAAGTGTTTTTTTTTTCTTTTATAATAATCTCTTAATTGATCTTCTGGCCTTGAGTTCTCCCAACCCTCATCCCTACTCCTCTCAATCCATGTTGTCAGCATTGCCATCTAAAAAAATTATGGGGGCGCCTGGGTGGCACAGCGGTTAAGCATCTGCCTTCGGCTCAGGGCGTGATCCTGGCGTTATGGGATCGAGCCCCACATCAGGCTCTTCCGCTATGAGCCTGCTTCTTCCTCTCCCACTCCCCCTGCTTGTGTTCCCTCTCTCACTAGCTGTCTCTATCTCTGTCGAATAAATAAATAAAATCTTTAAAAAAAAATTAAAAAAAATAAAAAAAATAAAAAAATTATGTAAAATCCTACATACCCTTGACTTTCTATAGATTAGAAGCCAGACTCCTTAGCATGGCATTCAAGGCCCTCAGAATCGGCTCCCTCCATACCTTCCCATTGATACAACCTGCTTCTTCCCCCCACATACCCTATGCTAAAGCCCAGCGAAACTCCTGGTTCTTTCCTGTATGCTGTGCTCTTTTCTACTTCAACTACTAGGCCCTTGCCCAAGATTTTCTTACTTCAGGATGCAGGCTAACTGTTGTCAGCTTCAGGAAATTCTCCACGGCCTTTCCGTGGAGACATTCACAATGCTTTTTACAATATTCTATCACAGCCCTTAACAAAGATCTGTAATTACTTCTTCCACTAGACCATGGCCTCTCAAGGAGAAAGATCGGGAGTTAATCACCTTTATGTCCCTAGCAAGTAACTTTATCTAGCAGTGCATGATCTATGAGATAAACTCAATAAATATATAAATGGGTGAATCTGTCAAGGACAGAGATTTGCTTCAATTCTCTCTCCTTTCATTAGAACTTTGTTTCAGGGCTTGTGTACATAGTAGCCATCAACTCTCGAGCTTATAATCATAATATATCAGATTACTGAGCCATAAATGAATGACTTAATGTCTCTAAGTCTTTCCTAAGAATTGTGAGTCACAAGGGCCTGGGTGTAGTGCATCATATACTTTGTCGTAATATATTACGGGGCTGTACAAACAAGTAAACCAGTCTACGGGGCACAGAGCAGAACAAGGGAGAGCCTCAAACTAGGGTGTACTCAACAGGCAGAAAACATGACTTAAAGAAAATACACAGGCAAGGGAACTAAATATAGGCCATTTACACAATGCTAATTCATTTCCTATTTAAATTTTTCTTCTTAAAGAAAAAGTTAAAAATATCAACCCAACCTCACCAATTCTGTGGTTTCTATTAGTAAATAACATGTTTGTTCTGCTCTGTAGTTTCAGATAATTTCTCTTCCACCCACACATAAGAATGTTTCCCTGCCCCGATGGAGATTGTTCCATTTAGCAATGCTGTCCCATGCCCTCTGCTCAATGTCAGCTGCAGACCTCGCTTCACCACAGCTCTTGATTTGTTGAAGACTTTGGCATCCCACACTCTTCTTCTCCATCCAACATCCACCCATTTTTCTGGATGACATCATATCCATGTTTGACATTCTGGACATTTATTTCCTTCACATATTCATTTCCAATAACTTCTATTGCAGCCACTCCTTCCCATAGACACGCCCTGGGACTTGTCATCACCTGGAATTGCTCCAGCTGCAAAAACATTTTTTTCAGACATTGGACTCTGAACATAACCTTGAATCAATCACTCTCAATCTATAGTTGTTTGTCCTCACCGAGACCTCCAACTCACTGATCCCTCTACTTTCTACCCCCTCTCAGCTCCTGCCTGTTTTCCTTCCTTCCTTTCCTGACGGATAGTCTCTGGCCCATTACTTCTCCATTTTTCTTTCCAACACCCTTAACTTTCGTACCTTGTTGTTCTTCCACTGTACCTGCCTGGCCAAACACCAAAGCTCCATGGCCCCCCTTGTTGCCTGTATCTACCTCTTTGGATGATCTCCTGGAGAAAATAAGACACCCAACAGACATCAAACGATCTGAACCGAAGAACCAGCACAGTGTTTCTTCATCAACTCCCTGCCATCCTCAACCTCACCTATTTCCTACTTCTTCCACTTTTCTCAAATAGTTATCCTTCTCCCCAACCGGTTGACTCTTCACTTTCAGGAGAGGATTTCCCCTTTTAATTAGCAGCTCTAAGGCAGGCATTAGCCCCCTCCAACAAACATAACCTCCACAGTTCACTTTGCTAGTGTTTTAGAAGAAAGGCTCTGTCTCTTGAGGCCCTGGAGGCTGCCTCACAGCATTGCTGCTGCTTCTCCTCTGTCCCAACCCACCCAGAGAAAGCATCTCTCAGCTGACAGTCACTGCCCAGATCACATGGACATGGCCTCCTCAAAGTCATGCTAGGTTTCAGCAGAGGGGTGAATGTGCAGCAGGCCACATTTTCTTTTTCTTTCCAAAAAAAAATTCTCCATCCATTTATTCCCTGCAACATTATCATGTAAAGTTATCCCCATGCAGGAGGGCCTGGTTGGCTCAGTGGGTAGAGCACGTGACTCTTGATCTCAGGGTTTTGAGTTTGATCCCCATGTTGGGCATGAAGGCTACTTACAAAAAAATAAAATATAAAAATGCAGACAAAGCTATCCTGATACATCAATTTTTTTCTGAAGAGTTGGGGGTACATATAGAGATCCTATGATGTAAGAGGAAATTAAAAAGACAAGCAAAAACAAAATTAGTAACTACTAAAACTCTTGGCTAAACATAATTGTAACCATAGTCCAAGAGAAAGCAAAAAAAAAAAAAAAAAGGTGAAACTATTCACAAGAAGTGCCCTCGTGGGTGGATGGACCCCACTGAATAGTGTTGCCCCCTTGTCCTCTAGAGCCGTAGATCAGTCTTACCCTTGAAAGGTCCTGCTTCTTTAAACCTCACAGTATGAATATCCATCCCAATTTAAGGAAACTCCATGCCCTCCCTTTGGGGTTTGATCTGGCCCTGGGATCCAGCCCACCAACCTCCAGGCAATGCATGTGAGGAAATGACTAGAAAGATGAATTATCAGATCCAGGAGGGAAGAGCCATGTCTGCCTTGCTCTTGAAATACAAGACCTACCACAGAGCTTAGTTAAGATTTCAATAAATATTGGAGGCAACAGAAGAGAGAACAGAGGAAGAAGGCATAAACAGAGACTATCTTGACGTCGACTTTGCCTAAGTTGTGCACTGGGTATTCTTGTATTTTCTTCTGACAAATGCAGGTAATCTTTGACTCCATCTCCTTTTCCTTAGCCTCTCATTTACATCTTTGGAGTTCAGCTGGGCCTTCTATATTGCCCATTTATTCTTGGGCCTAAAGCTCTTGGTCCACCCAAGACTAGCAGAATAAGTGTGGATTACATCATGTATCCATCATCCCTGTAGGGGGCTATGCTCCTGATGCTTACCCATGAGCCTGTATTTAATGGCAAGTTAATACTTATTTTAGCAACAGGAACAGCAACTTAATGTTAACATCCCTCATAATTTATGCAGACTCCTCCCCCCTTGTTATCATATAAAAGAACATCTTCATTAAAGAAGCTTACAATATTGAGAGGCAGCAGTTTTTACCCATTTCTTGCCAACAGGTAAGCTGGCTGGGAAGGGAGAGAAGGAGTTGGTAAGAAATGAAAATAGAACCCAAAGCGTTTGACTCCTGACTGTCTCTTCTAACTGCAAGCCCAGAACTGCCCCCTACCCCACTGCGGCCTGCCAGGACCTATGTGAAAATAAGCAAACAACTTTTTAGCTTAAAGCTAGCTGAGTCCAGCTCTGTAAGAGACAGAGACATGGAGAATCATTCCCTTTGAAGAGAGATTTCCCTTCAGGACTTTGGACTTTCCAAAGCTGTATTTCCAGATGATTATACTCTCTCCATCCAGTTTATCTGCAGTTCCAGGAACTCTCCTCCAACTTAAAGACCATTTTTGACCTCAGTTCCACGAGGGGCCCTGTGTGCGATTGGTATAATGTATAATAATTGACTTGACACCATTTTCACATCATCACGGGGGGAGTTTTAATATTTCATATGTAAATATGTAAAGCTAACATGTAATTTGTGCATGCTCTCATGAAAGTGTGCTACTGGATCTATTGGAGAACACACACAGTGGCATAACTTGAATCAAGGAGTTTCTTGGGCCAGCATGTGAGACCTTATATGAGGTTTTATAGTCCCTTACTTTCAGTCTGAACAAGTGGTTTCCAACCCAGTACTGTAACTGTTTTTGGATGTCAGAACCTAGATCCTTATATAATAGTGGTTTTACTTTTTAGAATCTTTTGATTTAAAAAAATATATAGTGATTAAAAATGCTACCACAAATTCAGAAATATTAAGATTCATTTTACTTTATTAGCATCTATATACTTTTGTAAATATCATTTTATTAATTTGTCAGAAAATGGCTTCACCAAGCACAAAGACCCAAAGACACCCTTACCATATCCACAGCCTGTCATCTGGACCCACTTTTTCTTCCTGCCACGCTGGACCTTTTCTTTTCCTCTTCTTTCTGGCCTGGCTTATCTCTGAGATCCATCTTCCACCCCAATTATTAACCTACATTCTCTCTCATTTCTTTTCATTGTGCCCATCCTTCAGTACGTTCTTTGAAATTCAATGAGTTCTGATTTAACAAGCCTCACGGAGCATTTATTATGTGCCAGATACTATGCTAGGCACATCCATGCCTTAGTTACATGTAATCTTCACATACATCTTCTCAGTAACACTTTGAAGATGCTTTCATCACCCCCACTTTACATAGAAGGATATTGATGACTTGGTCAGGTTGCAAAGTTGTTAATTACCAGATCCCAAATGCATCTTCAAGGCCTTTGGTTTTTCCAATGTACAGTCTCTCTTATGATACATACGTCCTGTTGCTCTTAGCATTTACGTGGATCACACATCACGTAGCATTTGTTTGGTGCCAGTGTCTATTTTAGGTGCTGGTTGAAGGCAAAAAGAACAAGTTCCACATGTTGAGGTGTTTCTCACTGCATAAGTATAATAAAGTAATGGCTTTTTTAAACACGACTTAGCATACCCAAAAGTCATTTTTTTTAACTTGAATGCAAATGTAATTTCTCCATTTAAAAAAGTTAGTCAAGGATTCATTTCCCCTTCTCCACATAATAGGGATTTACTACATACATCCTTATTAACAGATTCATTGAATAAAAGCAGTCAGAACCAAATTACGGAGATCCGATACTTATTTCAAATTCAGTGCCTGCTAAACCTTGCCAGGAATATGCTGGCCTCTGTGGAAGTCTTTGTAACCAGGCAAACATGACATTGCTATGGCATTGTCGCTTGGAACAAAATAAGGCCCTAAGGTCTTTGGGGAGCTGAGGCCACTTTGGACTTCAGATCAAATTGGAGTCTAAAGAAGCCATCCATGAAGTACGGCACAGGCCGAGTGTCGTTCACACACGTGCTCACGCGCCCACCAGTATATATGGCCTCCTCTCTTACTCTTCTCAGTGTGTGACAGGCTCTTCTGTTAGCGTGTCTATCTTGTCTCTTGACAAAAGAGTAGCACTTCAACTTCAAATATTTATTTTGGAAAGCAAGACTGACTTCTTTTAAGACAATAAACAACTAAAAAGAAAGGACATAAGACCAAGAGGTAAAAAAAAAAGAGCTGCTTTCTCTGGCATGGAGGGAAGCGTGAGTGTGGAGAAATCTGACAGAGAACTGAGCAAACCCCAGAAGCATGTAAGAACTGGGTGTAATTACAACGGAGTGCGAGGACTCTGACGTCTGGAGTTGGAAATCCTTATTCAGGCATGAGCACACATGGAGACACATTGGTAGGGACATGGTACTGAGAATTTTTAAGCCCATGTGAAAATGGTGCCAGGAGAAAAGAAAGATGGATATTTCTGCACAGCTGAAATTTTCATTTTCCTCTGAAGAAGAATCTCCTAGTTCTCAAGCACTTCTGGCCTCGGCACAAAGTCTTGGGCTGAGAATCAAGAAATGTGAGTTCTAGTGTCAAATCTCATAGACAAGTAGGCTTACTTTAGGAAAAAGTCAAAGAATAATGGAATTACAGCCTTGAAAGAAACTTCGGAATTTTCTTAGTACATCACTTCATTTTCTAGCAGCTGAAATGGAGCTGGGACCTTTCTGTGCTTTAGTTTTTCCATCCTGCCAAATGCATTCATCATTCTCCTACCTCCATCACAGAACTGTGGTGAGGGCCTGATGAACTAGGTATGAGAGTGGCTTATCCCTGTGATCTCGTTCTTCCCCAGATTCCTGTGTTATTTACTGTGATTCCCATCCTCCCCTTCTCCTTCCCTCCCTCCCTCTCTTCTCTCCTTCTTTCCTTTTTTCTAATGGCCTCGTCTTATTCTTTACACTGTATTTGTCTATCTTTGATCTTACCTTGATTCTGAAGGCAAGGAGTTATGTATTAAATAGTAGAGAGCCTGAAACAGATTTGTTGAGCATAACAACAACTGAAATCCACCAAGTGATTATAAATGCACTAGGCACTGGGCTACTATACATGACAAATCTTTAGATGTGGGTAGCATTGATCTTTTTCCATCTAAGGAGACTGAGAACCAGAGGTTAAGTGGCTGTCCAAGAACACACAGTTAGGAAGTAGTGAAGGAGGGACCAGATTCAAAGTTCTCTGGCTCCAAAGCCCTTATTTCTGTTCATGCAAATAGGTTTGATTAAATTAAACATGATTTTGAAATGTTAGGCATAATTATGACAACCCTTGAATTTCCCTCAGGAAATAAAGTGCAGGAAAAATCAGGAGGAAGCAAAGAAAAAGAAGATCCTTTTGGTATTATTGAAACCAACAGTCAGAGAACTGGAAAACCATAAATATATCTCATACCCCCAAGGAAATTTTGTTCAATCTAATCTTCTACCCCTTTCTTCAGCCTAGCTACCGGCCTGTAATATATGTTGTCTGGCTCTTTTTTTTAATATCCAAATGAGGGATGAATTAAAAATTTTTAGATGCCTTAAATGTCCAAATGTCCTCCATTTTACATTCTTCAGATCCTCTTACCTCTTGTCTCTCTCTGGTAGGGCCGTGCAATGGGCTCAGTCGGGGCACTGGTTCTCAAGGCTGGATTCCATAATGAGTGGAAAGCTACAAGCCGTGCCCTCAGGGAGCACTTGAACCCTGTTCTCTGCAGCTTCTATGCTTTCAGGAGGCACTGGCCACCAAGGATACCTGGCATTAAAAACAGCTGCAGTTTTAAATGGCAAATCCTCCAGGAAAAGACTGTGTTTATACCTTTCTCAGATTTTTCTACAATTTTTAACTCTTTTTTAGCCCCTACTCTTTAAATTACACCTTGTTAGAAAGAGGAAATTTCACCAGAAGAAAACTCTAAAGAACAAATGGTCCGAGTAGGTGAAATATGAACCCCCCTCTGTTTTTAATTCATTTAATACGTATTGATTGTCTACTCTCTGCAAAGCTTTGTGCAGTGAACTTTGAATTGATGGGCATTCAGGTACCAAAGACATTGCGAGAGCTACACCATCACCTGCACAATTACATCTGGACTTCCCCAAACTTTCCTGTCTCCCATTTGCCATTGTTTCTTTCTTTTACTCTATGTCCTACACGAATACTGACCATTTTTTAAAAAATCTGCTGGTCAGAAAGCAGCACAAGATTCATCGCAGGGAGATATGAAGGTGCAAGACTTATGCAGGAAGATGAGGCTTTACAAGATGATAAAAATACACCCATCGTGTAATCCCATTGTTTATATTGGCTTTAGTTTTCCTAAGAGAGCTACTCTTTTATTATTTTACAAAACCCTTTTTTTTTTTGAGAGAGAGAGAGAGAGAGAGAGAGAGAGAGAGAGAGTGCTTGTGTGAGCAGGGAGGGGGAGAGGGAAGAGGGTAGAGGGAAGGGAGAGAGAGGATCTCAGGCAGGCTCCATGCCCAGTGCAGAGCCTGATGCAGGGCTCAATCCCACAACCGTGAGATCATGACGTGGGCCAAAACCAAGAATCAGATGCTAACTGACTGAGTCACCAGGCACCCCTACAAAACCCATTTTTAAAAAACCAGTACGTATTAAAATTGAGATATATTTTTGTGTTAATATTTTTGTCACTATTCAGTTTGGAACTCACTACTGACAATTTCTCACTTATCAGACCTCAAAAATATTAAGCATTTAAGCTTATTATTCAAAATCACGATGCTGGATTAAAACATGGCAAGCCATCTACCTTCCTCTCTCCACAAAAAAGAAACAAACAAATAAAACATATAATCTTTGAGTACTTGGCTTTCTAGAAGTTTTTGGGCTTTTTTGTTTCTTTATTTGTTTTGTTTCTTAAAGAAACTCATTCTCATTGAAATAATTTTATTTTATTTTATTTTTATTTTAAAGATTTTATTTATTTATTTGACAGAGTTAGAGACAGCCAGCGAGAGAGGGAACACAAGCAGGGGGAGTGGGAGAGGAAGAAGCAGGCTTATAGCAGAGGAGCCTGATGCGGGGCTCGATCCCATAATGCCAGGATCACGCCCTGAGCCGAAGGCAGACGCTTAACCGCCGTGCCACCCAGGCGCCCCTCATTGAAATAATTTTAAACCACTTTACTGAAGTATGATTGATATATCAAAGCTGTGCAAATCTAACATATGCCACTTGTTCAATTTGGAGGTAAGTATACGCCCATGAAATCATCACCACAATCTATGCCATAAACACCTCCATCATCTCTAAACGTCTCCTCCCATCTTTTTCACTTATTATTAGTGTGCGTGTAATCAGATCACCTGTCATAAGATCCACCCCCCTACAAACAAAAAAGCAGACTCTTAAATGCAGAGAACAAACTAGTGATTGCCAGAGGGGAAGAGAGGGATGGGTGAAATAGACAAAGGAAATTAAGAGTACACTTAGCACTATGAGCATTGAGTAATGAATAGAATTGTTGAATCATTATGCTGTACACCTGCAACTGATACATACTATATGTTAATTATACTTCAATTTTTAAAGAGATACCAACTTCCTGTTGTAAGATAAATAAGAAAAAAAAAAAAGAATGAGTCTCAAATACAAAATTATTACATCAAAGGCTTTTGGTAGAAATTTCCATATTACTTTTCAAAAGACTTGTACCAGCTTGCTATTTTAAGAGAAAGACATCAGTGTTGGGGCACCTTGGTGGCTCAGTCAGTTAAGCGAACAACCCTTGATTTTGGTTCAAGTCATGATTTCAGGGTCGTGAAATCAAGGCCCAAGTTGGGCTCCATACTGAACACAGGGTCTGCTTGGATTTTCTCTCCCTCTCCCTCTGCCCCTCCCCACCCCCAGCTCATATACTCTCTCTCTCTCTCTCTCAAAAGAAAAAAAAGTGAGAAAAACATCAGTCTACCACACCCTAAAATTTATATTCATTATTTATATTCACTACTGATCTGTGAAGGCTCTACAATTGGGAGGGACTCATGAGTTCCTATGACTCTGACAGTAGGCTTGCTGTCAAAGTTAAGAATTTACCTTATCTCATTTCATGTTCCAGAAACTTAATTTTTACAAGATGTGAGTTATCTACAAAGAAAAATTTCTAAATGAACGAACAAATATTTCCTAACAAACTTCCTATGTGTGAGGAACTGTACCTAATGCTAGGGAATATGCAGTCCTGGCCCTCAAAGTACTTATTCTCCAGTAGGAGAGGTAATGTGATGAACCGACCTTCCACGGCATCCACTTCTCACTGTTTTGTATTACTTACACAGCCAACACAAAACAGAAAGTAGTAAGAGCCACAAAGGAGGTTCAAAGAGCTTAATAAGAGGACAGAAGAGAGGGATGCATTTGATGAGATTGGGAAATCTAATATCAATTGATTTGAGCCTTATCCGCTTTTATGAAGAAGAATAAAATGTCAGAGAGAGGGCTTTGGGGCCTTAAGATACTGTTAGAGAAGGCTTTGGCAGAAATAGGACTTCCTTGAGAAATTTTGCATTTCTTTAAAGCATTGTATAGGCTGGGATGAGGAAGTTCTCGTTCACTGTCACATCTTTTCCACTAGTATAAACTCTTTCCACAGTGTTTCAAGTAGAATGGATATGCAAATAAGTGCTCTGTTCCACAAATACTCTTGATATCTATGTATTTTAAGGCCTTTCCTTTTCTTATATTTAATAGAGATGAAACTGATTCTCAAACAAAAGGAAAGGCTGAGACTTTGGGCTCCTAGGATCCTGGTGGCGTGTGCACACACTGGGCAAGAAAATGAAAGATGTTCTGGTTTTATCTTAGTACCATTCACATGTCGTCCTTTTCACTCCCGGAAATCTAGAGATGCATTATGTAATACGGCAGCTGCTAGCCACATTAGCCGTTTGAATTTACTTTTCAACTAATGATAATTCAAATTTAAAACGTAGTTCCTCCATCATACTAGCCATGTTTCAACTCCTCGATAGTCCACGTGGTTACTGGCTACTATACTGAAAGTGTACATAGAAAACATGCCATCACTGCAGAAAGTTCTATGGGACGATGCTGATCCAGAGTGTTAGGTAGTTCTGGGTCTCACTGGTAAAACCTCTGTTTTCCTCTGCTCATACAACACTTCTGACACGAGATGTGTTTGTTTTCCGCACCAAGCCATTCAGACGCTGTGTGAAGTTAATATACTCTCTGCAGGTGAAGGGCTCAATCACACAAGACTGCCCCCCACTTTAGACACCCATTGTAAGTAGTGGTTCCCCAGGTGGCTCATACCTTCTATCTGACTTGGCTGCAAATCTGAGGTTCCTATAACCTTCTCCTTGAGTTTGATAATTTGCTGGGGCAGGGTCCACAGAACCCAAGAAAACAATTTACTTACTATTGCTGATTTATTACATAAGATATTTTAAAGGATACAAATGAATAGCCAGACGAAGCGATACATAAGGCAGTTTGTAAGGCTCCTAAACAGGAAATTCTGTCCTGTGGGACTGGGATGCACCACTCTCCCTGCAGGCAGATGTATTCACCAATCTGGAAGCTCCCTGAACCCCACACTTTAGGCATTTTTATGGAAGCTTCATCATGTAGGCATGATCGATTATTAACTTAATTTCTAGCCCCCTCTCTTCTCTGGAGAGTGAGGGGTGGGGTGGGGCTAAAGTTTCAAGCTTCTAATCATGGCTTGGTCTTTCTGGTGACCAGCCTCCATTCAAGAGCCAAACAAGAGTTGACTCATTAGAACAAAAGACACTCCTATCACCTCCAAAATTCCAAGGGATTTAGAAGCCCTGTGTCAGATGTTCCTATCACTCGGGAAATTACAAGGTTCTGGGGGCTTTGTGTCATAGGAACTGGAGTTAAAGACCAGCTATTAGCAGGAATCAGGGGAAGAGATCAATATATATACTGCTTATTATCTCATACTCATAGATATTGACTATGTAGTTGGGTAATTTTTAGAGATTTTGTAATCAGAGATGAAAGACCCAATTTGCTATGGATGAGGGAAGGGGATGTGATTCTCCTGTTTTCTAGGATATAGTTAAGAACATTCTTTGAACATCAGCTATTTTCAGAGTATCTTCTGTAAAATGTGGTCTAGAATAAAAGCAGAGAGAAACTGTGCTCACGAAGATTTCTAAATTTGCGAATTTTTTAGTTATAGATAGAATGATTATATGTCCCAGTTTATGTGGGTGGTCCCAGTTTGCCCCTGTTTTCTTAATACGAAGTTGTTTTTTGTTCTCAATTTTCCTCTGAAGGTGTCCCAGTTGGGATGATAAATTATATGGTCAGTCTATTTATAGTTCCATTTCCTCTTTCCCTGTTGAAACTTTGTAGATCCGCAGAACAAAAGCCCTCTAGATGTTGATTTCCTGAAACCAACTTTGCCAGGTCACATTCAGGTCGATGTGCTCACAGACTATAAAAACGTTCCCCACATATTCACATTCTCACTTCTAAGCACTTATTTGCCAACTTACTTGTAGCAAGTTATTCTCTTACTTAAGGATGAACCATCAGAGCCAACCCTGTTTAACCAGGAAGTAGAATGACCTAAGGCGTCATAAGCATCGTCAAATGCTTGCGTGTATTTACTTTCAGCATCAACAGATTTCCATGAGGGTAATGATGGAAAAGGGCCTTGGCCTTGAAACAAATGCAGAAGTAGAAATATTTAAAGGAGAGAGAACTGACCTGGGAGGCAGAATTTCTTGCTAGCTCAGTCATCTATATGAACTTAGGTTTCTCCTTTTTATGCCTTGCTCCTGTAGGTTTCAGTTTTCTAGAAAAAGACGTGATGTAAATTTCAAGCATTCTCCATTTGAGCCAGTTTGAACTTTTAAACTTCCTTCTCCATCTTAAATATACCCGTCTCTCTCTCATTTCCTGGTCTCTGCATCTGCAGTTCCTTCATTCCTTAAACCTCAGCATGAGTGTCACTTCCTCAGGGAAGTCTCCTCCAATCCCCTGAATTGAGTCAAGTGATCTCATGGTCTCTGTATGCCGTCAAACCACTGAGCTTTGATTTTCTCTTTACTTGACAAAATTCCCCTTGAGACTTTAAGCTCCGTGAGATGTGTCTATTATATGCGATTTATCCGTCTAGCTCTAGAGCGGAATCCATATAGTTGCTACTCAGTTATATTCGCGGAAGGAAGGGAGGAAGGAATAAGTGAGTGAACAAGTCTGTGCAAGCGTTTGCATCCAAGGGTATAGAGCCAAGGAAGCCACGGTTTCTATCCCGAAGGAGCACACAGTTAAGGCCAAACTGGAATGACTGTCTGCAAGGCAAAATAAGCTTCACAGAAGAGGTAAAGGAATTCTGAAGGAATTCAGAGGGAAAGGACAACACTTTGGAGATAAGAAAAGGCTTCTTGAAAGAGGGAGCAGTCGAGATGAGCCTTAAAAGAACGTTGGAACATTCATAGGCAAAAATAATTGATATGTACTTAACATTCACTATATTGTAAACCTATCATGTATAGGAAGATATTGTTTTGGGCACTAAGTGAGTAAGACAAAAAAAAGACGTGCCCTGCCTTAAAGGAGCCAGTGATCTAATTGGAAAACATACAGACCGCTTAAAAGCGATGGTTATCACAAAAGTATTCTGTGCTAAAATTAACAGCATTAACAGAGTGCTGTGGGAGATGAGGGTGTGGGGAGGGCAGAGACGTGGAGAATAGGGATCAATTCTGCTTGGGAATGTCTCCTCCACTAGGGTGGAGAACAGTGAAGCAAAGCCCTGCAGCTGCTAGGATTAATGAACTTCTCCGAACTTGCCTTTGTTTCTCTTGTTGCTTGGTAACCCTCATTCTGGCTCCTGAGATGGCCACCGCTGGGAACAATTTTTTTTAAAAGCTAAACTGTAAATCCCCCATTTACACACAGACCACACTTGTAAAACTCTCCTCCGGATAACTGCATATTTGGACAATGACCCTGGCCAGGTTAAGAGCGTTTCACCCAAACTTAGCCTCCCCCTGGCGTCTGCCTATTCTTAAGGGGTGATCGCTGGGCTCTTCCAACTTCCGTAACTCCCGGGGACATTTTGAGCCGATTTCTTCCAAAGGGACTTGTGACTGGTTAGAACGTACTTCAGGTGAGATCTATTTATTTCCCCTTTCCCTCTCGGACTCTCACTTTGGGAATTACAGGCTGTGCTGCGTTACATTGTCCCCGTGGTTTAGGTACCAAATGGCGTGCCTAACCCAGCTGGCTGCTTCTGCCCCTGGGACGCCCCAAGGTTGCTCAGCAGCAGCCGGAGGGGGAGAGAAGCGGGGTTTTTAGACTTCAGTTAACATGAAGCTCTTACGTGGATTCTAACTACTTCCGTAGACTCAAACTTACCGCATCCGTGTGAGCGTCCAGGGGGATTGGAGCACCCATGTCAAGGGAGAATGCTGACACGAATTTGAGCCCCCCCCCGAGGCATCAGCATTATGGCATTTAGCTAATGACCTCTATTATAGACCACTGGAAGATACAATGCCAGTATTAACTAACATCTTCTAAAAAGTCTTTGGATAAATAAGGCCTATAAACTTCTGCAGTTTATCAAATTCCCTCCACCCCCAAATATTCCTGGAAAGATGGGCAAGTTGGCAGTGAACTTATTTTTTCTTGGGAGGAGGGTGTCATCCGGACAGAAGGAACACTGTTAAATGACTGGTTGTCCTAGGACTACAGAATAGTATAATGTGATAATGAAATCATCTCTAAATGTGCAAATACATCTAGTCCTAATCAAGGAGAGAAATGCAATTTATACAAACAGCAGGTGATGGCCATCTACCCATGCTTTGCAAATGAATTTTGTTGCAAAATCTGGAAGCATTATTAGTTTAAAGCAAGAAAGAAACTACAGGCCCTAAAGACAGTAAAACATTCATTTTCTAATTAAGGATAGATGATGCAAGGTCTAAGTACAAAATATTTCAAGATATAAACCCATGATTATATGGTCAATTAAACTTTGACAAAGGAGGTAAGAATATGCAATGGGAAAAAGATAATCTCTTCAACAAATGGTGTTGGGAAAACTGGACAGCTACAAGCACAAGAATGAAACTGGAGCACTTCCTTACACCATACACAAAAATTAACTCAAAATGGGTTAGAGACCTAAATGTGAGGCCTGAAACCAGAAAAATCCTTGAAGAGAGCACAGGCAATAATTTCTCCAACATTGGCCATAGCAACATTTTTGTAGATATGTCTCCGGAGGCAAGGGAAACAAAAGCAAAAATTAACTATTGGGACTACATCAAAATAAAAAGCTTGTGTACAACAAAGAAAACAATCAACAAAACTAAAAGACAGCCTACGGAATGGAAGAAGATACACGCAAATGACATATCCGATAAAAAGTATCACAACTTGACACCAAAAAACCAAATAATCCAATTACAAAATGGACAGAAGACATGAACATACATTTCTCCAAAGACTACAGATGGCCAACAGACACATGAAAAGATGCTCAGCATCACTCATCATCAGAGAAATGCAGATCAGAACAATAAGATATCACTTAACAGCTGTCAGAATGGCTAAAATTAGCAACACAAGGGGCGCCTGGGTGGCTCAGTCCTTAAGTGTCTGCCTTCTGCTCAGGGCCTCATTGGGCTCCCTGCTCAGCCAGGAGCCTGCTTCTCCCTCTCCCACTCCCCTTGCTTGTGTTCCCTCTCTCGCTGGCTGTGTCTCTGTCAAAAAAAATAAATAAATAAAATAAAATAAAATAAAATAAAATAAAATAAAATAAAATAAAATAAAATAAAAAATAAAGTAAAGTAAAATAAAATAAGCAACACAAGAAACAAACGTTGGTGAGGGTGTGGAGAAAAAGGAACCCTCTTGCTCTGTTGGTGGGAATGCAAACTGGTGCAGCCACTGTGGAAAACAGTATAAAGCTTCCTCAAAAAATTAAAAATAGAGCTACATTATGATCCGGTAATTCCACTACTGGGTATTAATGAAAGAATACAAAAACACTAATTTGAAAAGATATATCCATCCCCATATTTAAGCAGCATTATTTACTATAGCTGAACTGGGTAAGTGAAATAGGTGAGGGAGATTAAGAGTACAGTTACCATGCTGAGCACTGAATAATGTATAAAATTGTTGCATTATTATATTGTACCCCCAAAACTAATATAACACTCTATGTTAATTATACTGGAATTAAATTTGTTAAAAAATGAAAAAAAATACAAAATTTTCAGAGCAGAAGTAATATCTTGTTCCTGTCTCTGGCATCCCTGAGTACAACCAGCCTACCCAAAGACAATTATGCTGAGCAAGTTGTTTGTCATTTGTAAACCAGACAGAAGTCTCTGGGGAAAGAAACCCATCTTTCCCATCAAAAAAAGAAAAAAAGAAAAAAATCTCTAACTTTTATGGCTAATTCATGGGGAGGATTTGGTTTTTTATTTATAGTTCTTTAAACAGATGCAGCAGTATCCAAAAGAGGGTGAGTAAGGAAAAATAAACTCTCTGTAGGAGGGAATTTAAAGAAAGAAAGAACACACCCATATGGTGTCTGTTATAAATGCTTTATGAAGCTTTTCTTTGGAATCAGCAGTCTTACTGCCAAAGAAAGCTGAGAATCTGGTTACTCTTGACGCTAAGCCGCAAAGAAACTCCTGACCAACTGCCACATCCTCCTATTCTACCAATTCAGTTAACATTTTCTCGCAAGTGGAACCATCTCACTGTGTGTCCGAGAAATCTCTTACCACAATATTTAAAGCGCAGAGCTCTGGGGAGGGCAGATTCCAGCCAGGAACAGCGGGGCCCCTTTAAAGCAGGTGTCTCACTGCGGCTCAGTGGAGGCTAAACGTTGTGCGTTCTGGGCACACTCGGGCCTCTGGGGCTTGCCAATAATATTACAGGACACATATGAGCTGCTGGTGAAGGTGAGGAGGGAGCACGAGAGCTACCCATTGCTTCCGGGAAAGTGCTTATAGAGCGTACCATGCGGGGTGCACATCACCCCCTTTTGAATACCTCAAACTTCTCCTAGTTTCTTTATTAGAGCTGAGAGAACTAAAAGGGGGAAGATAGGAGACTCATGCATAGGTAAGAACTAAGACACCACTGAAACCAGTACCCGAGATCATTGCTGTAGGAGTAAGAGAGAATTCACAGGCATCCTCAATGGGATCATCCCGTGTTTTGAAGTCCCTTCTGTGCTCAACATGCTTAGAATTCCCATTCCCTGTGCTCATGGCATATTGAAATCTCACACAGTTGAAATGTTCCTTTGCTGTTTATTTCTTTCCAGCCCCCGAAGAGCATGGCTTTTGGAGTTCTCATGCCAGCAACAGCTTCACATGGGGACAGGCTCCTGGGAAGAATGGAGAGAAATGTCTGATCTGAATTCCCAGCTATGGAGAGAGACACTGCTGGGTGTTGCAAAAAGGCTTCGGCTGAGCTCCAGGCTAGAGCTGGATGAAGCAGAGCTGGAAAGCTCCAGTCATCCATAAATACATTCCCAGAGTCACAAAGACGGGGTTCTGCTTTGTCCTGAAAAAATCTGTTTTTCTTCTGAGGTTGGAGTATCAGCAGAACTCTGTAATGTAAGCTAATCTTCCTCCCCCAGACCTGTTGACCCACAGGAGTAACGTGCCACTTCTGTCCCACCCCTAATTGGACTACCAGGGGTCTTGAAAATTTACATTATTCAAAATTCTCAGGCATGCTCGATGGAAAGAGGCAATCACTAAGTATAAAGTTCGAAACCAAATCCCACCTCCTCTACAAGCCTTTCAGCTAAAATGCCCTCTCTTGGCCCCAAATTCGTGTACGTGGCCCTGAGGTTTGACCAAAACAGCTCTGACCTTCCACAGAGTTATGTTGCTTCAGATATTTTGTTTCTCTATGTGGATTTGGGATTGTTAGAGAGAGGAGTCCTTGTTTTAGCTTTCCCTTTATTTCCTAGTAACACCTGCTTCAATAAGCCTATATTAAGCACTCGTGAAATCCTTGCTCAATTAATGAATGTTACTTCCTTCCTTCTCTTCCATCAGTCCCATCAGACTACATTGATGGCCTCAACATTTGACACTCTAGAGTGCAACTGGTAAATTGCTTGTGCGGTTCTGCTATTAATCTTCACAGTCCTCCTGACTGCCGGAAAATCAGACAGGCATCGTCTGGGAAGAGCCACCCAGTGCCGGTCTGTCTCAACATGAGATACTCGATTTGTTCTGCAGCTCTCACTCTTCACCCTGGCAAAAACCTTCAGAGGAAGGGAGGGAACAAAACACATTTCCCAATGACAGTGTCATTGAAAACAAAGCAAAACAGATAATATGGTGAAGTTTCATAAATTATGATTAATGTTGGGAATGGCCAGCCTTGTTAAATGATGCTTTTCCTATGTCATTTGGATTGCAATCCGGAAGGTCATTGCCATTAAGAAACTGAAAATAAATCTGGTCAAAAAAAACAACTATCACCAATTCTACGAAGCCTGGACGTGGGTAAAGTTTGTCCTAAGCAATTCTCCTGCCCGCTGTTCCGTATCCTGCCTCCAAGCCAATTGCTTTCTCAGTCACGAATTGTTCAGTTTGCCACTATTGTCCCTACCTTCAAAACAAATCTGCTACAGGGCACTTGGGTGGCTCAACTGGTTAAGCGTCTGCCTTCAGCTCAGGTCCTGATCTCAGGGTCCTGGGATTGAGCCCCACAGTGGGCTCCCTGCTCAGTGGGGAGTCTGCTTCTCCCTCCCCCTCTCCCCACTCCTGCTTTCTCTCTCAAATAAATAAATAAAATTTTTTTAAAAATCCATTACAAACATACAGAACTTCTAACTTTTCCTCTGTGAGAAAAAAAAGCTTTAAAGAAGATGCAGTAAAACAGTGATCATGAACAAAAATGCATTGCTAATGACAGAAATTCAAGCAGTAGCCCACTCCGGATGAAGGAATACATGTGTGCTTTTTTTAAAATTTAAGGGTAAGAAACTACTAACAGTGAGTATTAACATAAGGTCAGCTGCCAAGTATAATAAACATCTCTTGTAGAAATAATTTGTCAGATATTGTTGCACAAATCACTTAATGTTGTTTTATTTTTAAAGGGAGAGATCATCTCACCCAGCTGTTTGGCCATCCAGTATCCTGGAATAAAAACAGCTAAAGGTCAGCAATGAATCTTTCCTGAGGCTGTGATGATATTTTCACTTTAGAGGTCTGGGTTTGCCCGGAAAGGAACAGCCAAATCTATTAGCAAAGGACAGAAATCACTTCCCTCCATTCTTCATTTGTTGAGGGTTTTTATCAAGAATGGATGCTGTACTTTGTCAGATGCTTTTTCCGTATCTTTTGAGAGGACCATATGGTTCTTATCCTTTTTTTTATTAATGTGGTATATCACGTTAATTGATTTGTGAATATTGAACCACACTTACAGCTCAGGAATAAATCCCACTTGATCGTGGTGGATGATTATTTTAATGTACTGTTGGATTCAATTTGCTAGTAATTTGATGAGAATTTTGCACCCTTGTTCTTCAGAGATATTGGCCTGTAATTCTCCTTTTGGGTGGGGTGTTTGTCTGGTTTTGGAACCAAGGTAATTCTGGCCTCATAGAATGAGTTTGGAAGTCTTCCTTCCATTTCTATTTTTTGGAACAGTTCAAGAAGAATAGATATTAACTAGATATTGATAGATATTAACTCTTCCTTAAATGTTTGGTAGAATTCCCCTGGGAGCCATTTGGCCTTGGACTTTTGTTTTTTGGGAGATTTTTGATTACTGATTCAATTTCTTTGCTGGTTATGGGTCTGTTCAAATTTTCTATTTCTTCCTATTTCAGTTTTGCTAGTTTATATGTTTCTAGGAATTTATCCATTTCTTCCAGATTGCCCAATTTGTTGGCATATAACTTTTCATACTATACTCTTATAGTTTTTTATATTTTTGTGGTGTTGGTTGTGAAGAGATCACATTCCTCTCTCATTCATGATTTTATTTATTTGGGTCCTTTCTCTTTTCTTTTCTTTTTCCTTAAGATTTTATTTATTTATATATATATAGAGAGAGAGATTGTGTAAGTGGTGGGAGAGGCAGAGGGAGAGGGAGAGAGACAATCTTAAGCAGGCTTCATGCCCAGCATGGAGCCTCACATGGGGCTCGATCTCACAACCCTGAGATCACGACCTGAGCTGAAATCAAGAGCTGGATGCTTAACTGACTGAGCTACCCAGGTGCCCCTCCTTTCTCTTTTCTTTTTGATAAGTCTGGCTAGGGGTTTATCAATTTTATTAATTCTTTTGAAATACCAGATCCTAGTTTCATAGATCTGTTCTACTGGTTTTTTGGTTTGTTTGCTTGTTTCTATATCATTTATTTCTGCTCTAATTTTTATTTCCCTTCTTCTTCTAGCTTTAGGCTTCATTTGTTGTTCTTTTTCTTGCTCCTTTGGGTGTAAGGTTTTGTTGTGTATTTGAGATTTTTCTTGCTTCTTGAAGTAGGCCTGTATTGCTATATAATTCCCTCTTAGGACCACTTTTGTTGCATCCCAAGTTTTAGCCTGCTGTGTTTTCATTTTCATTTGCTTCCAGGTATTTTTTTTTTATTTCTTCTTTAATTTCCCTGCTAACCCAGTCATTCTTCAGTAGGATGTTCTTTAACCTCTATGTATTTGTATTCCTTCCAAATTTTTTCTTGTGGTTTACTTCAAGTTTCATAACATTGTGGTCAGAAAATATGCATGGTATGATCTTAATCTTTTTGTATTTGTTAGGATCTGATTTGTGACCTAGCATGTGATCTATCCTGGAGAATGTCCCATGTGCATGCAAAACAAACAAACAAACAAACAAACAAACAAAAAACAAAACAAAACAAAACAAAACAAAACAAAAACAACTGTGTATTCTGTTGCTTTAGGGTGAAATGTTCTGAACAGATCTGTTAAGTCCTTCTGGTTCAGTGTATCATTCAAAGCTATTGTTTCCTTGTTGATTTTCTGCTTAGGTGATCTGTCCATTGCTGTAAGCAGGGTGTTAAAGTCCCCTACTATTTTGGTATTATTATCAATGAGCTTCTTTATGTTAGCTATTAATTATTTTATGTATTTGTGTTCCCAAGTTGGGGGCATAAATATTTAGAATTGTTAGATCTTCTTGTTGGATAGACCCCTTTATTATGATATAGTGCCCTTCTTCATCTCTTGCTACAGTCTTTGGTTTAAAATCTAGTTTGTCTGTAATAAATATGACTACTCTGGCTTTCTTTTGACATCCATTAGCATTATAAATGGTTCTCCATCCCCTCACTTTCAATTTGGTGGTGTCTTTAGGTCTAAAGTGAGTCTCTTGAAGGCAGCATATAGATGGATCTTATTTTTTTGTCCATTTTGATACCCTATGTCTTTTTATTAGAACATTTAGTCCATTTACATCCAGAGTGATCATTGATTGTTATGATTTTATGCCATTGTATTACTTGTTAAGTCATTATTTCTGGATATTTTCTCTATTCATTTCTAATCTTTGCTGCTTTTGGTCTTTCTTTCACACTCAAAGAGTCCCCTTTAATATTTCTTGCAGGTCTGGTTTAGTGGTCACGAACGCCTTTAGTTTTTGTTTGTCTGGGAAACTCTTTATCTCTCCTATTCTGAATGACAGCCTTGCTGGATAGAGTATTCTTGGTTGTATATTTTTCTCACTCCACACGTTGAATATATCGTGCTACTGCCTTCTAGCCTGCTAAGTTCTGCAGAAAGATCTGCTGCTATATCCTTATTTGTCTTCTCTTGTAAGTTAAGGATTTATTTTCCCTTGTTGTTTTTAGGAATTTTTTCTTACCTCTATATTTTGCAAATTTTACTGTGATATGTTTTGGTGTTGGCCTGCTTTTGTTAATTTTAATGGGAGTTCTCTGTGCCTCCTAGATTTGGATGTCTGTTTCCTTCCACAGATTAAGGAAGTTTTCAGCTATAATTTCTTCAAGAAAGCCTTCTGCCCCCTTTTCTCTCTCTTCTTCTGGGATTCCTATGATACAAATGTTATTATACTTTATGGAGTTGCTGAGTTCCCTAAGTCTACATTTGTGATTCAGTATTTTTCTTTCCCTCTTCAGCTTTATTATTTTTCACAGTTTTATCTTCTATATCATTTATTCATTCCTCTGTTTCTTCCATCCTTGTGGTCATTACATCCAGTTGGTTTTGCATCTCAGTTATAGTATTTTTTACTTCAGCCTGACTAGTTTTTAGGTCTTTTATCTCTGCAGTAAGGGACTTCCTGGTGTCTTCTATGCTTTTCTCAAACATAGAAGTATTCTTAAGATTGTTGTAAATTTTGAATCAAGCATATTACTTATATTTGTTTCAACTAGATCCCTGGCCGTGACCTTTTCTTATTCTTTCTTTTGGGATGAATTCCTCCATCTTGGCATTTTTGTCTAGGTCTTTGCCTTCTGTGTATCAGGAAAGCCTGTGTTTTAGGAAAGTTTCCTTCTCCTGAGAGTAATAGCTTTCTTAAGAAGAGGTCATATGCTGTCTAGTGCCTCATGCTTCAGGATGTGTTTCTGGTGTATGCTGTATGCACTCTGCTGCTGTGTTCTGGCTGCTCGTTTCCTCAGATCCATCCTTTGCAGAGTTTTTCCCTGCCTCCAATGGGGAGTGTTTGAACCTTGTCTAGAGTGTGGTGAGTTTTAACTAGGTGTGCTCTGGTTTTGTTTGTTAAAAGAGGCCTGCTGATATTTCCAATAGAGCTGAAGGTTTGCACACTCTATGGTCAGTAGACATGGTGGTGGTGGGAGTTTGCACTGGTGTTCTGGGGTAGCAGCTTGCTGCTCTGGTTCTCAGGCACACTTGCCCTAGTAAAGAAGCACCTGCAGAGCACAGAGGGGCGGGGCTTGCTGCAAGCAGCTCTGGCCTCCACTGTTGGCACAGCGCTGCTCACTGAAGTCAGTCTGTGCTGATAGATGGGGGAGAAAAATGGCAACAACCCTCTCCTTCATCCCCAGAGAGGGAAGATTGCACCCCCCCACACTGTCTGGGAAGCCCTCCCAGAAGAATGAACAATCTCTCTTCGTGTATCCCAGGCATCCATCATATTCTTGCCTTCACCCTGTCTGTGCCTGGGTCATCTGCCTGCTCGGCAGCACAGTGCACCTGTGTTTTATCCCAGGCAGGCCGGGTGAATTTCAAAACTCCAAACTTTAGGGACCTGGCATGGTGTGAACCCATGGTCATCCTTTGGGGGAAGATCTCACCTCACTGGGGCTGGTGCTGGTTTGTCCCAGAGCAATTGCGCCAATGTGCAGGAGATTAAAGTTTAGAATAAAGCACAACAAAGAGCTGATGTCCAGGTTAGTCATCCTCACCAGGTGTCTCTGCCCCTGTGCTAAGGAATGGGGCAGTGCAATGCTACCTGCCAGCTCTTTTGTCCCCTGAGAGGCAGTGCTACCTCTCCCAGATGCACTCTAAGAAGGGAGAACCATCTCTCCCAGTCCATACCACGGGATCCTCAGATTGCACCCTCCACTCCCGGGCCTCTGACCTCCTCCACAGGAGCAGCGCAGTGCCTGCTGGGCTCAAAACCAGCCAAGTCACTGACCTTTAACACTCAGTCTTCGAGCTCTGCTCGTTGTAATAACTCACGATAATCAGCCCTTCTTGTTTTCCTAGTTGAGAGTGTTGTGCAATCCCCTGTGTGCTGCTCTCTCTCTTCCTTACTTCTCTCCATGATCAGGGTTCACGTCAATTTGATTACTAGATCAGTTAGAAGAACACAGAAGAGTAGAAAAAACTCCCCATGCCCCCGCCCCCACACACAACTTCCTAAAATGGAAGATTAGATATTTGGTCATTATTAAGGGTGTGTGCTTGTCATTCTAAGTTCAGCCATTCTAATTGCATGACAAATGTCCAAAAGTTAATGAGTAGGAAAAAGAAACCTGCTAAATTATGACAACAGCTTCCTCCTCTTTATTTTTTTATGTGTTTTTTTAAAGTTTTTATTTTTAAGTAATCTCTACACCCAGTGTGGGGCTTGAACTCACAACCCTGAGATCAAGGGCCGCACCTTCCACCAATTAAGCCAGCCAGGCACCCCATACTTCCTGCTCTTTAAAAACAACGATGACTGAGTTGAAATAAAAAGGTCCACTTCTCACTTTTGGCCTCTGAAGCCTGAAAAAGCAGGATATGGACTTCTGACCTATTAATCCTACCAACTTCATAAACATGAATTCAGACAAAAACAAACTGTTTTCTATTCATTGGAGAAGGAAACAGCTCTAGAAGACATTTGTTGCTCAACTTGTAAATATTTAATCAAATTCAGGAGTGATTATTTGGAATAAACTCTGAATAAATGAGCTATATAATAAACGATGAATAAATCAACTTAGAATCTTTCTGCCACCTACCTCAAGCCCCCTTAACCAATAGGATTTGTTCTGGCTTATTCTTCCTGGCCCTGTTGCCAAATTTTGTTCCCAGACTGATACTTAAGCTTTCAGTTTCCTTTACCCCTGCTATTTACTCCTACAACCTAAAACAAAACACACACACACACACACACACACACACACACAAACAGACCCAAACCATCACTTCTGCTCTCCATTCAAAATAACCCAAGTGACTCCAACCCTGCCGTCCACCGTCTGACTTTCCTGCTAGGCCCACACCCCATACCCATGGCTGGCCTGTTGAACAGGTTTGACTTTATTCCCTCCTATCTCACCAGAAACCAAACTATCTTGATAATACTTGATGCCCAGCTGCCTTTTCTTGTGAAATCCCTATTGTCTACTCCTAATTATTTTATCATAGAGAGAAATTTCTATCCTGCTATGACTTTAAGCCCATCCATCCACTTTCATTAAAAGTCTTTCCAACCCTTGATTTAATTACTTCCAGAATGTAAACGCACAGTACATATGGCTCTTATGATGACATTTGCTCTCCCATTTTTTTGTCTCAAGGAATCCATCTTCTCACCAGGAGCTGGAATAATCTTTCTAAAATGCATATCTGATTATATTATTTCCCACTTTTAAATTGGTTAATAATTCTCTATAACTTATTGGGTAAATTCCAAGCCTCTCACATGCTTGGAAGTCTCTTATTATGGCATTGTTCTAATTTAAATTTCTGACATGTCCCACCCCCAAAATTTCATATCTCTCAGTCCAGACATGCCAAAATATTGTACACCCATATATACATACAGCGTGCCTGCTTTTGCCCACCATCTTCCAGGGTAATTGACAAATCCCTACATTTCCACAGACACACCCTGGAAGCCCACTTTTCACTTTTTAGGAGGCATAAGTATTCTCTACTATGAGTGTCATGCAATGAAAATTCCAATATAACCGTGGCAAGAACAGAGTACATCTGGGGATGGACAGCTGGTACACTGCTTTTCAACTCTATGCGATCTGACCAGGGTGGTAGCCAGAACTCTCCTAGAGCCACGAGTTCTCTGAGCATCCTGGACCAGAGTGTGACACGTGGGTGTTTTAATAACTGGCGCCACTTTAAGTTGGTATTTTTTAAACTATGGCTCAGTACTTATTTAGTAAACCGGGAAGAAGGTGACCTTTAGTAATAAAAAATGTATGTTACCTTATGTTAAAACTTATAATTCAGGATTCATGATATCATCGTTAGCATTCTCATCATCACAGCTAATATTGTTCACAATATATCACATTCTGTGATAAGTATGTTATATCCATTATTTCATTTGTTCCTCAAACTATTTAATTCTACTCTTACCGTCTTACTTCGAGTCACACCCCCACCCACTTCTGCTAGTTCTAATCACCCAAACCTGCTATACTTCTTCTTTTCCATAGCAACGTTCCCTTTCTAAGGTACTATTTACCTGTTTATTATGCCTACTGCTCCTTTTCTGTCTTTTCTTTACAGAACATAAATTCCACAAGGCATCAGCCTTTAAAAAAAAATTCTACCTGATTATAGAAGTACATAGTAGGTGTTCTATTAATATCTGTTTCGTAAGGAGCCCAAGCTCTATGAAATAAATAATATTTTTAAATCCTCATTTTATGAATAAGGAAATTGAGACACAAAGAGGTTAACACATACAGCAGGCAGATGGAGGACCCAGAATTTGAATGGCTAGTGGATTCAAGAGTCTGCTTTCTTAACATGACACAGCAAGTAGCATAGCAATTTATTTGGAATTATCTTTCATTTAAAAATCATCAGTCTTGTTCACAAAGGCTAGCAGTCCCTTTTACAGATATAGTCATTGAATAGTGCTTGAAAACTCATGGAAACATCAAATATTGTTTAGCAAACTTTATTTCTGGTTTTTATGTTGCAAAAAGTGTTTCCTTCTTTGACACTGTTTATATTCTCTCTTTAGGCTTTATTTGCTTCTGTTGTTGTGGTAATTTTCCAAACTAGGATACTACTTTGAAAGTATATTTAGGGCGTTTAAATTTAGATAATAGACTAAATTGCTTCTTCCAGACAATAGTGTCATGTTTTCTATGGTTTCAGAATTCTAACTGCCAAATACAAGGGATTGTCAGCCAGATGGTTCTTTCTGATGGTTGGAGTCACGGCTTTTAGCAGCATGTGTTCCCATCTCACGAACATCTCCACAGAGACCTGACGCAACCAGCAAGGGCTGGTGAATTCATTCTTTGTAAAGGACGTCAGCATAGACGTGCACAAGGATGAAACTAATATGTTTTTTTATTCCACTAAAGAAAAACACACTCCTCCTGTGTCTCCCCTCTTCTCAGTGCTTCACTACAACACCGTTCACTTCCGACACGAGATGTGTGGCGTTTCCACACACCAGGCAATTCTGCGACACCAGCTGAATACCCGACAATTCAACTCAATCCCGACACCATCCATCTGGCCGTAGCGTCAGCTCCCACACATTAAGGGGTCAGTCCTACCAGACTGCTCCCCACCCCCACTTAGATGCCAATCACAAGTCCAGGTTGTCACCTGTCCTTCTGACCAATGGGCATAAATTGGAGGTTCCTAGGATATGCTCCTCAGGTTCCATTAATTTGCTAGATTAGTGTGTAGAACTCAGGAAAACATTTTACTTACAAGATTACCAGTTTATTATAAACGGATGCAACTCAGAAACAGCCAAATGGAAGGTATATAGAAAGGGGCGAGGAGGTGCCATGACTTCTTGGGCATCTCTACACGTTTACCATCCCAGACGCTCTTAAACCCAGCCCTTTGCTTGTCTGTTTTTTTTTTTTTTTATGGCAGCTTCATTACAGAGGCACAATTGATTAAATCATTGACCATTGGTGATTGAACTCAATCTCTAACCCCACACTTCTCCCCTGAGGTCAGGGGTTGGGGCTGAAAGTTCCAACCCATGGTAGAAGAAAAACACTGTGCCAGCATATCGATACCCAATTATCTCTGTCTGCTTTCTTGGTAACTGCAAGGAATTATTCCAGCACTGATTTGATATACTGTGCCTGACCCTGTTCAGGGAACACAGATGTGCAGAGCTCTGAGGAAAGCTTTGAAAAGGGATCGTCATATAAATGTTGAGCCTTGGGAGGTGAAGCCATGCAAAATGGCGAGGTGGCCCCCGGAAGCAGACTGAGCTGTGTCTGGGAAAACTTGAAGTTTGGCTTTAAGGTTAGAAGTGTACTACTCAGGAGAGCGTATCTCCAAGGGCGCATTTCGAATATACATTTCGGCCTGGTGCCAAAAGGCCAAGTACCAGAGTGTAAGAGTTGATCAAAGTAGAGGCCAAAGCTTATTATGAGGATCATTTGGATGCTGGAGGGAGAAAAATTAGATATTTTGGGTAAACCAAGACAGTTGAACAATTATCGCAAATGTATTACGAAAATTGAATAGTCAAACTTTTAAGGTTTCTTTTCTCATGCAGGGACAAGCATTTATCAAGAATTTCTCAGCGCTGTCAGCTGCTGGCTGTTCCCATGGTTGCCGTACTGCTACTTTGTGACACTTTCCAGATCTTCATTCTCCAATGAAGTCAGAAGAGCGAGATATTTGGGAACTATGACATTTTTTCTTAACAATTTTTCCTTTTTTCACATGCCTTGTAATAGTTTATTACATTGTGATTGATGATACTTTATCATGAATGTCACATGTCGTTTGGACATTTTTTTCTCTTTTTGTCACATTTGAAACGGCAACATTGATATTCTCCTTTCCATTCTGCTTTGCTGAGTTCTGAGAGGACTTGTGTAAAAACACAGTGGCCTAAAGGAAATAAAATAACTCAATACAGCTATGAAAGATCATTTTGTTTAACAACGAGTGCTACCATATCAAGCAATTCCATAAAAATTATCACTTTGATGCAAACTATTATTTTGCCTCGTACAATTATTTAATTTTATTAGATGTTTGTTGGCTGAAAAGTTGTGTTTTCCCTCAAGCTGTCCTTATAATGCACTGTCAATATTTAATATTAATGGTCAAACTATTTCCCTACTTACTTAAATATTGAAAGGTTTTTTTGTACATAGAGTCAATAGGTTTAACAGTGATTTATCATGGTAATACATATAAGAGGTATTTGTAATAATACATGTGTAGTAGATATCCTTCAACTGACTGAAGGAATCCTAATATGAAGCACATAAGGAGATTTTCACCAAGTTGCATCCAGAATGCCTGCTACCCATATTGAAAAGAGAATGTTCAGTAGTGACTATACATTTCAATGACGTTCTTTTTATACACTACCATCACTGTTACTTGGATTAGATGTGATTAGATATGGCCTGAGGGATGCCAGAAATTGTGCTGTTAGAGGCATTCAGCTATTTGGCCTTCCACAGGACGAAGCTGATTTGCAAATTGTGGCCAAGTACTGAGGTTACTAGGTACATCTCTGATATCTATACCACTAAGATGGTATTGTGGGCTGGAGGAGAGTTGCTCTATTGTGCAGTCGAATGTGATAGTTTCTTCTGAGACACACAGGCAGGGGTAGGTGCATGCATTCCTGGTCTGCGTGCATTGTCACAGGTAGTGAAGAACTGAAGGATGTCAGTTGTAGGCACATCACTGGAGACCCAGTGGGCCCAACTCAGCATTTTGGAAGTACACCCTCATTGCTTGGATTATCCATCGACAGGTTCTAGGTAAGCAGACTTGTGCCCAGAGAGTGTTCAGAACCACCTGTGACCTCTGGGAGCAGAACGTTAGGTTCCGTGTGCATAACCGCTAATTTCTTCCACCTTCCCCTTCAGTCGGGACGCTAAAGATGCCATCTCTTCCGATCATCCCAAGAACCCGTATTACTCATTAAAGATAGAAATTACATGAGAAGCTCTACAATGACTTTCCATTTCCCTCCCATATAAACTCTGAAATTTGGAATAGGGGCAGCCCTGGGGGGGTTGGGAGGCTGTAGAGGCAGGACTCGTGAGAGGGAAAACATCCAGCAGAACCTTGCCTAACGAGCCCTCAAGGGTTGCTACCTCCTGGAGAGAGTAGGCCTGATCCTCTCTTGGGACCATATTTGGGGGGGGGGGCAGGGAATAGAATGTGGCCACAAACAAGACCTAGTAAATGGCGTGATAAAGGAAACATAGATTTACAACAAAATATATGTGATCTCTCCACCCCCTTTGGAGGACCTGGTGCACTCATCAACCAGACCAATGATGGAATTTCAGGTCCCAGGAGGCGGGAGCTAAGGCAGAGAGCTCTGATCTCCTGAGGGCCAGGGATGTCATTATTAGAGACCACATGGGGATTTGGATGGCAATAAATAGCCATATGCCCAAGGGACTCAGGAATACCTGAATTATGGCTTGCCAAATGCACTCCATCTTCTCTGTCATCACTCTATCCCCTCCCCTGCTCCCTAATAGGGACATGTAGGGTCAGGAAATTACCCCAGCTAGGGCCTGGTCTCTCATTTCCTTGAGCTCCATATCTCTAGTGACATTCTCCTCACTCAACACCCTTT
This sequence comes from Ailuropoda melanoleuca, assembly GCF_002007445.2. Classification (NCBI taxonomy): domain Eukaryota; kingdom Metazoa; phylum Chordata; class Mammalia; order Carnivora; family Ursidae; genus Ailuropoda; species Ailuropoda melanoleuca. Next base: position 96,706,909 of record NC_048225.1, read on the forward strand.
CCAATGGCCATCCTAGACCTGGTTGCTCTTAAGACTCTCTACGACGTTTTCAACCCTTCTCTTCCTCTCTTGAAATGCAGACCTCCTTGGAGAAAATGTCCTTACCTCCTACTTAAGTGGGAAAAGAGAAGCCAGAACATACACCTCATATACAACCAAACAGTGTCCACACCTGTTCTTTCCTTTTCCCCCTGTAAAGTGGAGATGTCCATCCTCCCATCCAAGGTCATTTTCCACAGCTGACTTTTGAATCTTATCCACTATGGCTTTATCAGGAAACCCATGTGGCTCTCCCATGCCAATCTCCTCTACTCTCCCCTCTGTCTACTGCAGCCAATCTACCCCTTACCCTGAGGTGCCACTCCAGCTACTGCCCTCTGTGTTTATTCTCTTTAGCAGCCAAATACAATTTTTGTTAATCTTTAAAATTACACAGGTATTTTCTATCATATATATATATATGTGTACACATACACACACACAAGTTATGGTTATTATATATAAAAACATACTCATATTACATGAGTATAAAATGCCAAATACTTTCTCTTCCTAGACATCTCCCAAATACAAATCTCAGAGATAATCACTGTGAAATTGTGTATATACGTATGTAATTTATATAGATGCGTAAGAATTTCTTACACGGGGTATGCCCGGGTGGCTCAGTTGGTTGAGCGTCCAACTCTTAGTTTTGGTTCAGGTCATGATCTCATGGGTCCTGGGATCAAGCCCTGTTTCAGGCTCTGCGATCAGTGGGGTGTCTGCTTGAAGATTCTCTTCCTTTACCCTTCCCCCAACTTGCATGCATGCTCTCTCTCTCTCTCTCAAATAAATAAATAAATAAAAGAATATCTTACACGAATGGAATTATATGATACATGCTGTTCTGCAACATGCTTTTTTTCATTTTACATATTTTTGATATCTTTTCATATCAGTACATAGAAATCACCTCATTCTTATTAATATCTGCATTAAATTTAAATGGTTTTTCAATATTCACGACTCTATCTTCAGTGACTAGAACAGTGCCCAGCACATGGTAGGCACTCTATGAATATTGGTGAATGAGTGAATAAATTCCACTGTTTATAAGCACATCATATTTGAAAACAGTCCTCTATTGATATCCTGCAGGGTAAGGAAAGACAGGTGCCCCTTCTTTGCTCAGCTGATAGTCAACCAATCACCAGACACATGAGTGAAGCCCCTGGGACTAGCTGGTCCCTAGCTAACTCACCAACTGACCACAGACAATTAGCTAGTCTAACCAAGACCGGTAGAGCCTGAGACATACCAGAAAGACTACCCAGAAGAATCCTTGTTGATAAATAGTTGTTTTAAGGAATTAAATTTTAGGATTGTTATGCCACAAAGGCCCATCAAAATACCCTTGTCATTTGTTAGCAGTTTGTTAAGCTAAAGCACAGAAGGGGTTCCAGTTGTCAACTTGGCAGCAGTTGTCAAGTATCAACCCCGGGCATCTCATGGGGCTCATTATATATGGGACACGTTCAGCTGACAAAGACTGATTGGGATTTTGACACATGAAATAATTTGCTTTTCGTTGTTTTGTTGAGGTGGTGGTTGGAGTGGCCTTTGCAGGAGATGATTCGGGCAAAACTGACCGATCTTGAAGAGATACTCAGCCAGCACATTCTTTCCAATCACATGGAGGTAAACCTGGACTTGGGATGTGAGTGGGGATGGAAAGGAAGTGGGATAGAAGGTTTATTCTCCTGGTGCTGCTATAGAACGTCTGGTGCCAAGGAGTTTCTCTCTGTACTGGGTGTGACTAGAGTATCCCACATGAGAGTGTGGATTTCCCCGTGGTTGTGACAAACCAGGCCAAGCACGGGAGAAGGAAATGAGGGGTTTCAGAGACATTATGTGTGGTGCCCCTGGCAGAACTATTGTTCAGGGTGAGGCCGATGAGGGAGATAAGAATAGGCCTCAAAATAACGATTAGATTTTGTCTTTTCTCAATTTCTCTGAGAGAGAAATGTGTAAGAGACTTGTTGAGGTAACAGTGTTTTGAAGGGAAGTAGCCATGGATAGAAAAAATTGTTAGAACATGGGCTTCTAAGAGCAGCCTCAGGGCAAGTCCTGATGCACAATGATTTGCGAGACTGCCTGCATCCTTTTTGCTACTTTTGTCCCATTGGCCAAATCAAATGAAAGGCAGCCCAAACCCTCAAGGAATGAGGAAAGACGCTACCTCTAATGGGAGGGATTATTAAGGATGTGAATACAGAGACAGAAAGCATCCACGGCCTTTTTTTTTTTTTTTTTTTTTTTTTTTTTGGCATCTGCCATAAGAAGGTGGTCTCCATCCCAGGCCTCAGGTTTGCTCTGAAGAGTTTCCTGATCAGAGACGGTGAATCCACCCAATACACTCATTCCACTCTCACTATAACCCTTCAGAGGCCTAAGTCAGTTCTGCCTCACATCTATTTCCACAAATCTGTGCCGGTGCTCAGAGCACTAAACAGCTGTTCTGTATGACTTGGGATAAAAGTGCATCACTCACATTTACCAACATTCTGAACCAGGAACTCGGTATTTCAAGTTTTGGTAACTCACCATTACCATGTGCGTTTTCAAGAGCTGGAGGAATTAGAGCAGTGACTAATTTTCATTTCTATTACCTCTTCACTTACAGTACTGGGATTCCTGTAATATTTTATATCCTACTTGTAGATAAATATTCTCCTTTCTTGTACCTGGAATTATGTTCTCTGCACATTTCTCCTTTATGTCTTCCAGATTCCAAGGTACACTTAAAAAAGTCAAATATACCCCTAGAAATATGCAAACATTAACACATTTTAATATTTGTTAACATTTACATTGTAGAAAGCCTAGAACTGCATTATATAATACAGCAGCCATTAGCCATATGTGGCTATTGAATACTTGAAATGAGGCTAGTTCAAATTTAGATGTGTTATAAATAAAATATATATACATTGAATTTTGAAGATAAGAAGAAAAGAATGTTAAATATCACATTATAAATTTTATATTGATTACATGTTAAAATGAGAATATTTTTCAAACCTTGGGTTAAAAAATATATTATTAAAATTAATTTCACTTGTTTATTTTTACTTTTCTTAATGTAACTACTAAAAATTCATCCAAAGTGGCTCACTTTGGTTCTCAGAATTTATTTTAGAATTTAATCTAAGAAAAATAAAGATGAAGTGGTTATATTAATATCAGAGAAATTATGTTTGAGAACAAAACATTATCAAAGATAAAGATTATTACATAATGATAGGGGGTCAATTCATCAAGAAAACATACAAATTCTAAACATTGATGTCCCTAATAATAGAGTTTCAAAATACATGAAACAAAAACCAAAAGCTTCATGGAAAAATAGATGAATCCACAATGAGAATTGGGAATTTTGATATACCTCTATCAATAATTGATAAAACAAATAGAAAATTAGCAAGGATAGAATAGAGAAGACAGGAGCTACACCAGCAGCCAACTTGACCTAAATGACAAATGTAGGAAATGGTCACTCCACAGCAGCAAAAAACACAAGTATTTTTCAAGTGTACATGGAACATTTAGAAAGATACCATGTTCTGAACTACAAAACATGTATACATTTTGAAAGGATTCAAATCACAGAAAGCATGTTGTCTGTTCACACTAGAATTAAGTTAGACATCTATGCAAAAGTAGACTCGGAAAAGACCTTCAAATACTTGGAAATTAAATAACACACTTCTAAATAACCCATGGACCAAAGAAGAGCTTGAAAAGGAAATTAGGAAGTATTTTGTACTGAATGAAATTGTAACACAACATATTGAAATTTGTGGAATGCCAGTACTGGGGTTCTTACAGAGAAATTTATAGTACTAACTGCTTATATGAGAAAAGAAGAGGGGCGCCTGGCTGGCTTTTAGGTCATGATCTCAGGGTCGTGAGACTGAGCTCCATGTTCGGCTCTGCACTGGACGTGGAGCCTGCTTAAGAGTCTCTTTCTCTCTCTCCCTCAGCGCCTCCCCCATCTCCGTCTCTCTCCACACCCACCCCCCAGAAAAAAGAAAGAAGAAAAGAAAAGAAAAAAAGAAAGATCTATGTCAATGTCTTCAGTTTCTACCTTAAGAAACTAGAATCAGAAGACCCAGTTAAGGGGTGTCTGGTTGCCTCAGTTGGGAGAGCACACAACTCTTGATCTTGGGGTTGTAAGTTCGAGCCTCATGTTGGGCATAGAGATTCCTTAAAGATAAAATCTTTTTAAAAAATTAGAAGAAGACCCAATTAAACCCAAAGTAAGCAGAAGAAATAAAGATCAAAGCAGAAACCAATGAAAAGGTAAAGAGAAGAATAAATTGATGAAACCAAAAGCTGGTTCTTTGAGATCAACAAAATTGATAAACCTATAACCATACTGGTCAGAAAGAAAAAAGAGAGAGAGAAGCTATGAATTATCAACATCAGGAATGAGCATCACTACAGATGCTGCAGCTACTAAAAGGATAAGAAAATCACCATGATGAAAATTAGTAAGGTAAATACTACTGTATGTTGTGTGGGTGTGGACAGAGAAGAACTCTCCTGCACAGTGAAGTAAATTGATCTGCAACTCTTTTGCTGAGCATATATCCAAGAGAAAGCCTCAAGAAGTATCAGAGATGTGTACAAGGATAATCACCACAGAGCTGTATGGGGTAAAGGGGAGTTGGAAGCAACCTAAGTGTTCACCACAAAGAAAATGAATAAGCAAATGTAGGAGATACATGTTATGGAATATTAAGCAGCACTCAGGAGCAAGGAATGTGAGGAACATATTCACACCCCAAACCTGCATGCATAGTTAAGGACATCTATCTTGAATTAAAAGCGGGTTCCTGGAAGGTGGAGAATGGGAAATGGGAAATGGTAATCTACAGATAAGAAAAGACAGAGGGATGTTTGTAAAGACCACAGATAACAGCCTCTTATGAGCTAAGGAATATATACCCGGTGTCCAGAAAGAGAGAAATAATTGCATGAACACTACTATGTAAACTCATTGGCCTTCACAGACATTGGGATATAATAAAATGAAAAAGAAACTTAACTCGCTTTGGGAAGTGGACTTGTGTAGGGCACTTATGTTGTATGACATCGATATCCAAATGAAAATTAGGGCAAGAAAAAAAAGAGAATTAGGACCAACTGATTTTTAATAGGTAATTATTTATTTCAGCTAGCCTGCCAAATCCAGGGAAGTACAAATCTAAGCTGAATGATATAAAGTATCCATAGTTCCACGGTCACTATGTGTATTAACAAGTTTTACCAAAGTTATATATTACAATAAACGATGATGTTTCAGTGGAGTTGATAAACTAAGATTTTCTTTCTAGAGCTGTAGACAAAAGCAAATCTTTTCTCTATCTTCTTGGGGAAAGAGGTGTAATATTATTTAAATGATTTTCTCTCTCTTGCTCCAGTTTTTTAACCTTCAGAGATAGTTTATGTAACTCCAGGATCACCTTTTAGTGTTGGTCACTTGAGATATATATATAAATATATATATATTTACAATGTCTGGTTATTTATATACTGGCTATTACTGGCTATATAGTATGTATAATAATGTATATATAAATATAGCCCATATATATATATGGCTAGTAATAGCCAGTATATAAATTCATGCATATTTATATACTGTAAATAGCCATATATATATATAGGTGTTTTTGTTTTTGTTTTTGCCTTTCAGGACTATCCCACCGACTTTAGAGACTTCTTGAACAAGAAAATCAAAAGGGTGATTTCTCAAAATTTCTCCATCTTTGTAAAAGGTTGTGCTTCTTTGGAAAGTCTTGTGGTAGGAGGAAGATTGGAAGATGAAGAATGACCACAGGACTGATTCATGGGCAGGACACTGCAGAAAAATACTTTGGATCCTAGTAAAATACTTCCCTAAGAGCTGAAGCCATATCTGTTCTTAAGTAATAATCAGAATCAGCTCAAGCAGAGAGGGAATTTAAGCAGTGAGAGAATCCCCCAAAAACATCTGGACCAACAACTGGCCTGTCAGTTGGCCAACCAGAAACGGAACAAGAGCACATCATATATTGGAGAAAATGTTAAGGGCCAGGATGTGTGGTCAGGAGATTCTCCTGTTCGCAGACCCAGGCTGACCTGTGATAAAATCCATGCAATCAACTTTGCTGCCACTGCAGAGTCATCATCATGCTTCCAGATGGAAAGAGCCAGTAGACATCTTATAAACTAACCCCAACAACCGAGATAGTCCTTTAGGACATATTAATACTATTCCCATTCTCGGAACCATCCTATTTTCCTGTAATTTACTTCAATGTGTCATATGACATAAAAGTCATTGAATGAATGTAATTCACCTTCTCAGCCTCCAAGATTTGTTTTCTGAGTCAAAGACACTCTAGGAGCCAACCTAGACAGTTTCAGGGTAGACACGCTGATCCTTCTTCACAGACAGATTTCCCTTTGGTATTTCTGGTTTTAGGCACAAAGATCTAATCAAAACACATTTTCTTACCATCTTGAGTATCTCAAAGAAAACACATTTTTACCCCTGATAATATCAGCGTAAAAGGGACAAGAACTATTGCTGGTTTCTACTTTTTTTTCTACCCTATGGATCCACCACTACTCCCCCAACAGTACCATGTCTACCAACACCAGCACTGGCGAGTATTCACTGAGCACCATGTGCTTGGCACATGACACGCACAGAACACGCATTATTTCATGAAAGCCTTCAGCGACTCCATGAGGGATGCAAGGCACTAGGGTTATTCCCGTTGTAGAGACTAGGAAACGGAGGCCCAGGGAAGCAAAATGCCTTGTCACAAATCACACAGCAACTTTTAAGTGGCAGAGCCTGAGTGTGAACCCAGGGGTGTTAATTAATTCCAGATTCTGAGCTCTTAGGCACTATAGGACCTCTCTTCTTGCCTCAGTTTTCCCCTGGGTAAAATGAAAGCAATGACAGTGACTCAGCTTCCAGAATCATCGTGAGTAAAATGACCTAAATAACCTGCTTAGGAACATTTTACATATTCTGCCATAGCAGCTGCTTGAAAAGAGGAAGGTCAGCCCCGCAGGTCAATTCTCATGAAAGCTCTGGAGTGCATCAGAAGCCGAGGGTGCCATTCCTTAGATATCTAGAATTCAGCAGCGATGGACCTCACTCAGGCTCAAGACTGTGCCCAAAGAGGCAGCTCTGCCTCCGGCTGGGAGGACTGTTCATCTCAATACACTTCTGAACCACACTCTAGAGCGACGGTCCCGCCTGCTCAGCACCATTCTGCCCCAGGAAGCAGGGGCGATCTTTTCATCGAGGTGCCAGAGATGACCACTGTGAAAATGTAGAGGATGTTTTAGCTGCTTGGACCAGAGCACACACACCCTCCCTTGCACCCCTACTCCATCGTGGTAGTGAGCAATAGCAATCTACTCTTATCTTTACAGTGTCCTTGTTGAATTCTGGGTGGTGATGCAACCTTGGATGGTAAGAGAGAGAAAGAAGAGAGAGTTGCTCATTTTTTGTTTTTTGACTCATTAAAAAAAATAGCACACATGTAAGGGGATTTGTTGGAAGGCTTTATCCTTCCTAATCAATGTCATTGCCATAGGACAACTCAGAATCATTCACGACGTAGGGGTGCACGCCATATCACCATGTGGCTGTGAATTAAGTGGGTTTAATACGGATGGATGGGTATCTGGGGAAAGGGGACGGACTCCTCACCTTGTACAGAACAATTTTTTTCAATAAATTTAAGTCTTCAGCAACATGTGTGCGTGTTTACTATAGTGTGTACATTTTTAGCATTTAACAAATATTAACTCATTTAGTCCCCCCAAGCAACCCCATGAGGCAAGCATTATTATTATCCCCATTTAACAAATGGTACAACAGAGAGGTGGAGTAGGCAGGAGTCCATGCTGTTTTGCCCCCCGCTCTTGGCAAATACGCTCTTTTAGGTGAGAGGACAGCTACTGGGGACAGACAAGAACCTTAAGATAATAAGGCTAAAGTCAGCCGCTGAGGAGCCCTTTTTTTTTTTTTTTTTGGAACTGAAGTTACTCAAGAGACACCTGTGACAAGAAGACAGTGGTCTGTGAATACTTGTAAGGACTGCAAATCCAGAATCCCCAAGTACCTCCCTCCCTCCCCATCACCGCCAACAATACTCTCTGGTTATGAATCCTTTACAGAAAGGAATCTTGGGGGAAATCTTTTCTTTTCTTTTTTTTTTTAAGATTTTATTTATTTATTTATTTGACAGAGATAGAGACAGCCAGTGAGAGAGGGAACACAAGCAGGGGGAGTGGGAGAGGAAGAAGCAGGCTCATAGCAGAGGAGCCTGATGTGGGGCTCGATCCCATAACACAGGGATCACGCCCTGAGCCGAAGGCAGACGCTTAACTGCTGTGCCACCCAGGCAACCCAGTAAATCTTTTCTTAATTGCTTGAGTGGTGAAATAAGAATTAGTTCATATGAAAAGACATTGTAAAAAATTTCATAAACCCTTGTTAGAGCATTTAATAGTATATTTTAGTGCAATGGTAAGTACAGATGATTTTAAAGAGAGAGGTTTTAGGGAAGATGTATTGGGATTGAGAAAGGTTTCATAATTGTGTATTTTCTGTAAATAAAAGATTGAAATGATATAGCAATCCTGTGGTTTTTAGAAAAACTTTTTCCTGGTTTTGCTCATTGAAAATGCATGCTCAGCCTTGTGCCCTCATGCTTTGGGTTCCTACATTCACATCTTTACTTATGCAATCCTTTCTCCCTACCATTTCCTTGATCCTTTCCCCCATTATCTAATTCAATCCCCACCTTTCTGTTCTTTTTGGTGTTCTTGGACCCAGTTTCAACATGTGCGTGAAACAGTGCGGGGTGGGGTGGGGGCTCATTCTCCATACCTCCATCAGGCAATCCTCCAGACACCAGCTGGCTCTCCTACCACAGAGGGTGTCAGATCCCACAAGTGAAGGGTTCAGTCCTACCAGACGGCATCTGCCCCCAACTTTATTTATTTTTTTTTATAATAATTTTTTTTATTATATTATGCCCCCAACTTTAGACACCAGTTGCAAGCCCAGGTGGTTACCTGTACTTCTGACCGACTGGCTATAAATCAGGTTTCCACAGATCGCCTCCTCAGGTTAACTAATTTGCTAGAGAAGCTCACAGAACTCAGAGAAACATTTTACTTACTACATCACCAGTTTATTGTAAAAGGAAGTAAGTCAGGAACAGCCAGATGGAAGAGATGCACGGGGTGAGACATCTGGGAAGGACGAGAAGCTTCCATGCTCTCTTCCAGGCATGGCACCCCTCACCGTCTCTACCAAACCCAGAAGCTCTCCAAACTCTGTCATGTTGGGTTTTTATGGTAGCTTCATTACTTAGGCAGGACTGATTACAAATTGATTCCATCTCTAGCCCCTCTCGCTTCCCTGGAGGCCAGGCGGATGGGACTGAAAGTTCCAACTCTCTAATCACAAGATTGGTTCCCCTGGCAACTACCCTTAGGTACTTTACAAAGGTCATTACATAACAAAAGACACTTTTGAAGTTCTCCTCACCTAGGAAAGCCCCAGGGTTTGTGGAGCTGTGAGCCAGGGACAGTGGTTGTCTGAATGACCAATTATATGTTTTTCTTGAAAATCACGGTATCACATCTGTGAACCCCCTTGACTGCCCTTGGCACACAACAATCTTTGGTTTCTCTAAACTACATATCGCTTGTTAGTAAAAACAGGAGTATCTATCTATGTAGCAAGCACTGCATTAAGCACTTAGCTTACAATACTACCTTTAATCCTCAGAACAACCTTATTAAGTATTATTACCTTCCTCGTTGTAGATGAAGAAACAGACTAACAGAATAAATAAGTTATTAATAAAAAGAGTAAGTAAATAAGTCACCCAAGGTCACTCAAAGAATGGAGTACAATTCAGGTCTATTTGCCTCCATAATCTGTGCTCTTAACGAGATTCCATCCTTTGTCCCACAGATTTGGCAGTTGTATTATGATGTGTGTGTGTGTATCCATGTCTATGGATACATAGATAAATGGACAGATTTTTATTAAAACTTTTGCATTTTGAGAGCAAGGAGCACCTTTCGTACCTCTCCACGCCATAGGCATTTAGCATGTTCCCCTGAAAAGAGTAGTTCCCAAATGATAGTGTTACCTACACAGAAAGTCTATAGCAGAAATCTGGCATTTTCTGAGCTTCATACAAAATAAATTTTTATTAACACAATGGCTATAAGGTTGTTGCCCTAAACTTCCAGGAGAATATTAAGTCCCTTAGGATCCTGAGGCATAACACATGAATAGTTAAGTCAAAATACCAGGCAGAGTCTGACAAATGTCAAAAGAGAGCAGACAATAAGTAATATAGGAAGAAAGAAAGAATACCAACAGTTAAATAGGTCAGGAAAATGCCTCCTGCTATCAGGAATTGGAATTAGATAGGTAGCTGCATTGGTGGAAGGCGTTTTATATTTGGGGAGAACTATAGTAGTGAGAGGGGGAAGGAATGAAATGCACGGAAACATTCAAGGAGAGTTAGTAGATGAACTTGACTAGAGAATCATATGGGGCAGAAGTGAGATAAGTTGAGATCAGAGTCCAGCAGGTTTTGAACAACACACTGAGTTAAAGATGTAATTCCATAAACAATGGAGGAATTATTAAGGGAATGAAAAAGAAGGAATTTATTCAAAAATAATTGAATAACTCCTAAGACTTATTGACCAATGGTGTACAGCCTTCCTTCATTGACTTAGTCAACATGGAATAAGAACCAATGAACATGAAAGATTGATAGAATAAATACACCACACACACACACCCCCCCACACACACTCACCTGTGTGCTAAAAGAAGAAAGAGAATTTGACTATTCATTAAATCTGTTCAAAAACCACCAGATCCAATTTCCAGCCAAAAACATGAAGAGATCCATAATCCTACATTGACTCTCTTGCCTAACTTTCAGACTTCTCTTGATGATTTTCATCTTTTACTGTAAAAGAAATTTTCAAAAGAAAAATGTCTCCATAACCTTCTTAGAAAAAACTGCCCCAACGTCACCAGGGTATTAAGGCATTTCAAAAAGTCTAAAGAAGGATAATTGCACTTTAATTTCTCTAGGCCAATAGAAATCAATCAATCATCTCCCCTCATATCAAAATCTTGTACTTTCCTGTTATAAGAGCTGGTATGGGAATCTCTGAATAAATATTTTAAAACTCAAGTTAAAAATTAAATCACAAAACATCATATAAGAGAAAGGGAGGGATTTATAAGTTCAAAAGGACTTAAGAGATGCACCAAACAATTGCAATGTGCAGACACTATTTGGATTCTAATCTGAACAAATAAACTGTTACAAAAACATCTGTGGGACAATCAGAAAAATTTGGACACTACATATTTGATCTTACAGAATTTTTATTTAACTTTAGGTATGATAATGGTTTGTGGTTATGTTTTTAAAGATAGACTGCTTCTCTTTTAGAGATATCTATTGAAATATTTAGAACTGAAATACTATGTCTAAGATTTCCTTCTAACTAACTTAGAATGGGCAAAGTGGGTATAGGTATGGATAAAACAAGATTGACTATGACTTTATATTTTTTAGGGGGGCAGAGGGATATGGAGAGAGAGAGAATCCCAAGCTGGCTCCACACCCAGCAAGGAGCCCAAGGATGGGCTCTATCTCACGACCCTGAGGTCATGACATGAGCCGAAATCGAGTTGGTCACTCAACAAACTGAGCCACCGAGGCCCCCCGAGTTGACAATTTTTGAAGGCAGGTGATGAGTATACGGAGCTTTGTATATGTTTTAAGGGGGGAAAAGTAATCATTGTCGCCTAATTAAAAAAAATCACCTTTAATGCAGAGATATTCATTTATATAAAACTTAATGAAATATTCTAGTCCCCATATTTCTCCATGGAGTCCTACAGGTACTAACCTTTCTAATGTTGATTTATTTACACTTCCTTTGGGGGTGGTATAACGTGTTTTATTAATGTTAATTCTTATTAACAATGAAATTGTTGTATCTATGGTATAATACATTGTTTATTAATTTCCATTTTATTAATGGAAAGAATGAATTCCAAAATATTTTCAAAAGGTTTTAATAATTTTAGGCATAGGCAGGTACCATTACCAGAGAAAATAGTTTTTTGATATACATTCCTGGGGCTCTGCTCCTGCAAACGGATAAGAATAAATTGCAAGTAACTTCATCTTTGTAAATATAAATTCACAAATGCTTGAAGTTCCTTTATTTTTTAAATGAGTTTTTTATCCCAGATATTTTTGTTTCTTTTTTTTAAATTTAATTTAATTTTATTATATTATGTTAATCACCATACAGTACATCCCCAGATTCCGG